>NW_011888871.1:3188256-3201170 GCF_000151845.1 Pteropus vampyrus | reverse complement strand
TGTCCTGAGGCAGCCTGGGCTGCTTCCGGAGAGTGTAGCTGCTGCCCTCTTTCTCACACTTAACCTTGGGCCCCAGTTAGGCTTTCGAGAGTGACACGAAACGAATTACTTCTGTGCTGGAGTCTCTTCGACCCTCTGAAAGTCCCTTTTGTGCCTTCTCTTATCCTGGCTAACGCGCCCCAGCCCTTTCAGTGGCGCCTCGGACGAAGCAGGCCCGGCGGCTGGTGTGTCAGGGGTCCAGTCGGGGGCGGAGGGCAGAGGTAGTTTGGGGGACGGCTTTGCCTTCTCTCACGACTTACTGCAACACCCCCAGCCCACTAGACCTGATGAGTCTAAGCAAAAACAGTGTGGTTGCAATGAAAATAGTTTCAAGAAAGGTCCCCTGCTTCCTTTTCCCAATCGGATTACTTCCCTGGAAAAGGGGGTTCGCTGAAAGGCTTTCCAGTTGTAAGAAACAGAGCCAGGCTAGTGGGAGACAGATGCCTCTGCCGCTGTGGGACTTATCTCTGTCATTCTGTGTCCCTCTGCTCCGTGGCCCAGCTTCTCTGCAAAGCCCATAGTCTGCTTGCCCCAGAGCCCCAGTCAGCCTGTGGCCAGGGCGTCCCCTCAGCATTGTCCCTGGCTCGGAAGAGCCTCTAGTTCCTCTGTCCCACAGACGAACTTCTCAGGACAGATCTGATTTACTTCTCTAGCACGTAAATTCGGTTCCCCTGGGCTCAGAGATTCCACTTCTGGGACTGTCGCTTGTGTTGGAGGGGCTTCTGGAGTAGGAGGGGAAGAGCGGTGATTGACATTTCTGGGGCCACGAAGGAAACAGATTAATACAGACTGCTCAACCCTTTCAGGTGTTGAACTTGTTCTCAATCATTTGCAGTCCTTGTATTAGTCTTAAACTCTGTATTCACATGGAGGGAGAGGGTAAATTCCTTTAGAACAGGAGCCTACAGCCATCTCAGCAAATAAGATACCTTAGATACTCACAGATGTTTAAACTACTCACCGAATTTGCCTCACGGCTCCCCTACTTCTGGTGGTAAGCCAGTAGTACATTATCAGTGATATTAGTTGATGTAATTTTTGTCAGTTCTTAGAACAGTACACATTTGCCTTTAGTTTTGTTTCTTTTGGACTTTTAGTCTGCAGAATTACTTAATTCCAAACTGCCTAGATGGCAGGAAACCTGTAGTGATGCCACCAAAGTCCCAGAGGAAATCATCAACATGATAGAAGAAATAAAGACCCCTGTCTCTACCCCAAAATCCGGAACGCCTCATCCTTCACCAATGATCGAGAGAAGCAACATGGTAGGTACCAGTTATCTCTGAGATTTCAATTATGTATTTACTAGTGTGATTTGGGCCATATGCGCACAGAGAACCAAAGCCTTTTTTCTATTAGTGGAAATCACGGGTCCTCCTCATTTCTCCTGAGGCCTACCATCTCTCACTTTTACCCACCACCTTCAGATCCAGAGTCAGCCGTGCAAATGTTTTGTACTATGCACTGTTGTCTTTGTTCTAGAAATTTTATTGTTACTGTTTTCAATTGCGATGATTCCAACTTTATAAGTTTATCCTCAATGAAGAAAGTACAGGTGTCTTAGAGAATAGATTGGCAAAACTCTGATGTCATCCATCACAATATAAGGCGCTTTAGTAAACACCAGTCACCGAAGTACTCAAGGTAATGGGTTCGAGCACTGTTGCTTGCTCTTCTTGGATCTGGGCCTTCCCCCTCTCACAGACACACGTGGAGATTTGGATCCAGCAGATAGTTTAGGCACAAGTCCACGCTGGCTCTGAAATGACAGCCAAAAGATTAAAGAGCAGCCACCGCCGACAGGATAGACCCGTAAGTGCACGGGAAGCGAGGGAAGGTGCTGCCATGGGCCGAAGTGAGACGGAGTCTCTATGAGGCCGTGGCGATGAGAACAGAAGGAACCCCGGCCCGGGGACAGGCAGGCAAGGCTTCTCCAGAGGGGGCAGTGAGCTCAGGGCCACGGGGTCAGCCCTGGGAGACAGCCTGGCGTTTCTCTGTGTCGTCGGGTGGGGTTCTGATTCAAGCCATCTGGGCCGGTCGGTCCCTTCCCTTTGTCTTGTGCTGAACAGCGGGCTTTTGTCTGCTGCCCAGCACAGCGTGTTTGGACGGAGGCGGTAGGGCACCCTCCTGGAGTGTCTTCCCTCTTCCCCACCTCACCACGGGTACCTGTGGTGACAAGAACAGGCAAAATACAGACTGTCACATACAGTAAAAAGAATAGGGGCTGCCGCACACATGAAGATAACTAGGAATCACTGAACAGGTGAGGAAACAAGCACCACAAAAAGACGCACCACAATGTGAAACAGAACGACCACTGCTGGAAGCAACAGAGCCAACAGGGCAGAGAACTAATCCAGAGAGAACGAAAAAATAGGCCATCCACAGAGAAAAGTCAACTAGAGATCTTAGAGATTGAAAATTGGATTATTATGTATAGTTAAAATGATAGGTCTAGGATTTCCTTCAGAATCATCCAGGCACAGGAGATGATGGATGCAGCATACATGACACAGCAGTGGCCAGCAGTAATTATCGTTGAAGCCAGGCGTTGGATACATGCGATTTATTGTGCTATTCGCCCTTCTTTTGTACCTGTTTGAAATTTTTCTAAAGTAAAAGTTTGTTTTTCATTTCTCTCTCCCCCCTCAGAAAAGAAACAGACAAAACATAACAATAGTTGAGCTCATTAGGACAATGGAACTGCTTGGAAAATTAAGCCAAACACTCTCCCAAAACACAGTGCAAAAACAGGATTTCTTTTAAAAATCAGGAGGATAAATATAATGTTAGACCAGTTGAGACGCGGGCGATATGTAGATTCAGCTGCCTCCTCGGCATCACCACCGGACGTGTAATGGAGATCTCACGTTCAGCTTGTCCAAAAACATAACTGATTTCCTCACTGAAACCTGCTTCTCCAGTCTTTCCCATCCAGTGAATGACAACTTCAGGCTTTCCAGTAGCTCAGACACAAAACAGCAGCTCTCCTCCCTCTTCTCTCATGCCACAGTCGACCCATGGGCACACCCTCCTGTTTTGACCTTCAAAACACATCCCCGGTCCAGCCACCCCCGCCCCGCTGCAGCTCTAATGAGGTTCCTGCAGCTAGCCTCTGCCTGGTCTCTCACACGCAGCCAGTGTTCCTGGATAAGCGGGAAAGACCAGAATCTCGACAGGTTGCAGAGTGTTAGGGACAGAGAAAATTCTGAAGACTTCTGGGGGCGGGGGGGATATAGATCACTTAGAAAGAATAGAGAATCCCACTGATTCTAGGTTCCTTATTAGCAAAACAAGACGTTAGAAATTAATGGAGCAGCGCACTCAAAATTCTATGGGAAAATTATTTCAGATGTAGAATCCTATAGCCAAGTTGCACTTAAGAGAGAGGCTAAAATCTATAGAAACAGAAAGTAGATTAGTGGTTGCCGGAGGGTAGGGGGAAAGGCAGAAACAAAAGACAGAACGAAAAAGAATGTGGTGGCATTGAAATAATTCAGAATGGGACACCTAAGACAACTTTGGGGAGAAAGTGGCATTTAAAGCATGTAAAACAAAACAGCCCTGGAAACCAATATTCAAATAATAAAGACTTTTTCACAAGTTGGGAAAAATTATGACACCCTTTCTTAATATTCACCAAAGGTGCCCCCAGCTCCTTCAGCCAGAGCGAATACCAGCCCTTTGATTGATATGTTTAATAACCCAGCAACAGTTGCACAGAACTCAGGTAAGATATTTCTTTTGAAATACTTTTTTAAATTTTTCAAGTATTTAGATACATGCATTGTGAGGTAGAGATAAATAAGCACGTCTGGCAGCACACTTCCAGCATTGGCTGGGGAAATTGACACCTCACAACAAATAAAGGTCTAGGTTTATGAGAAAACCGTAAGATATTTTATAAGTGGCACCTTTCTTTGATACATACTAATTCTATATACTAACTGATGTTTGCAAGAGTAAATCTATTGAAGGGTATTATTTTAAAATGGGATATAATGTACAGAGAGCTTCACACCACGGCGTATGTTCCATATTTGGTGACAATTATAATAAAATTTCAGTTTTCAATAAAACAAAGTTCACGTGACAAAACTATGGTGGTTGATCTTACCACTGTGCATAGTTCGAATTATAATCAGTGATTTTCATTGTCTCTAACAGCACATCATGCTTTCTACAGACTTAAGTTCTCACTGCTTAAACTCCTTAACTCTGTTGATTCTATTTTAATAAATCGGGAGCAGTTAATTGTTTGCAGACTCAACTCTGCCTAGAGTCTTTGGCACCCAGGACCCTTGAGACTGTCATAGTAGCTGACCCGTCTCTGTGTGGGGTGTCTCACAGGCCCCTTCATATGAGCCATGTGCTGGAGAGCCCCTGGACTATAGCGTTCACAGCTGTCGGAGAAGAGATGAGATTTTCACAATGGCAGCTGGCAAGATATAGTCTGTAGTCATTTGCCTTTGAAGGAAGGATTATAAGTTCTATATAATGTAAATGGAAATATATCATGCTGTGTGCATCCCAATTCTTCAGATGACCTTCTGAAAAAAAAAATGAGAATAAAAGCTAAGTGAAATTTGCTGGTGGATTCAACACCACTGAGGTAGTGGTGTGTTAAGGAGATAGCAAAGTTTATATTGTAATCATTAAGAATCTGTAAGGATAAAGCAGAAAGATCTCGCATTGTTTTAAAGTAAATACTTGGTTAGCAAAATTTGGGGGAAATCTCCATTCCAATTTTTTTTGAGTAGTGAAGTATCAGCCTGTATCTGAATTGAGACATGAAGGGCACAGCCAGGGCTGCACCAGTGCGGCCCACGTCTGGCTCCTGGCTCCACCACGTGCTAGCCGAGATCCCCGGCCAGTCACTGGACGAGGAGTGCGGACGGGCACTTAGGGAGGGCTCGGTAAACGTGCTTGCCCTCACCACGTCCTCACCACACTCGGGAGAAGCCAGGCAGCCGCAGCGGCGAGAACCTCTGCATCCCAGAGCCTGCCCCCTTTTCTTTGTGACCCAGGTCGTGGGCAGTTGAGTTTGCCTTGATGCCTCCACTGCCTCGTGATTCATTTTGAGGTGCAGGGGAAGGAAGAGTGTCAGGCCGTCTGCTGGCGGAGCGGTTTGCCCCTCAGCCACCCCGACTGAGGCAGTGCGGGTGACGCCCGGCATGGCCCCGGGGACCCTCCTCTGCGAGAGACCTCGGGCCCTGGCTCTGCCCATGTTCCTTGCAGCCCCTGTCCATCCAGGCAGGGACAGCGGTGTGGAAATAGAACGCGCTTGGGGTCTGAGGAGAGTGACTGCTGGCAGGATGGGAATCGGGGGTGTCGGGCCTTGCATGTCGGAACGGGCCTGAAAAGCCATCATTGCTGTGTTCGTTTTCAACCGATCCTTCAGATGATCCCAGTTTACAGCGATCGGTTTCTGTTGCTACTGGACTGAACATGATGAAAAAGCAGAAGGTAAAAACCATCTTCCCACATACGGCCGGCACCAACCAGACCTTACTGAGCTTCGCACAGGGAGACGTCATCACACTGCTCATCTCTGAGGAGAAAGACGGCTGGCTCTACGGAGAACATGACGCCTCCAAAGTGTGAGTCTCAGGGGGCGAAATCGCGCAGCTGTCGTGAGGCCAGCACGTCAGAGCTCCTGTCTCTCCTTTGAGCCCCAAATAGTCTTTGTGGACATACGAGCATTTTAGCCAAAGTTAAGGTCACAGTTTATAGTTCTAGTTTAGTTAACTGCAGTTACTCTGTCCCACGCCATTTTCTGCATATATATACACAGATACATTTGATGCATGAGCAGATCATTAAATCATATGGAATCACCTCTGAAAGTAGGTTTAAATATTCTTGTTTTTGAAAAAATTGACTATGATTTCTCAAGGATAAACTGCATATCAGATCTATGGCAAGAGTTAGCACATAGTTTACGTGCCAGCTTCATCGATTCACCCATGAGAACGTGCACAAGCCTTACTTGCAAGTAGGTTAAACTGGTTTTGTGTAGATTATTCAGCTATTAAATAAAACCAAAGTGGAAAAGATTAAAAGGGAATCCAAATAAAATCAGTGCTATCTATAAAACACATTGTGTAAAGTGGTAAAACGAACTGGCCTGCCCGAGTTGTCCTTAGTGGGTCACTGTCCACTTGTCTGCGGCTAGTGCCACAGCCAGCCCTTTTCTCTCACTCTTCACACGCAGGAGGGGTTGGTTCCCATCGTCATACACAAAGTTGCTGGAAGAAAACGCAAAGGAGGCGGTGAACGTGCCCTCCCCAAGGTAGGACTTGACCGGGGCTCACGTCTGCCAGGGACAGAAAACATGACCTGTTTCCGGGCATGTCAGAATTCTCTGGGTATGCATCGAACCCCACGGGGACATCCGGAGCATGGGCACTAGTAAGCAGGAGATCGCTAGTGGCTTGTTTCCTTGTGACTTCCATTTTCCATGGCAATGATTTTCCTATCTGTGGTGTGGCATGCCGCAGACCCACTCGCCGGCCCTGTCACGGTCCTCCACCACCCACTGGTGGCTACATCCCAGGCCCACATCTCCTTCTGGTCCTACTTAGCAGCCTTTAACACTGGAAACACTTTTTTCGAAATGTTCTCCTGCCTTGGTTTCTTGGCATTGGCCTTGCCCTTCCCCAGACACCCCTTCCAGTCCCTTCCAGACCTCTCGTCTGTCCACTCACTGCTTAATCGGACCTCAGTCCTTTTTCCCTGTCTCCTTACTGGGCCATCCTGTCAACTCCCGTGGCTTGAGTTACTCCCCTGGGCTTTGCTTGGCACCTCTCGTCCATAACCCCTAAATCTGTACTCCGACCCCGCTAATAATTACATCGTGTTGTGTGTTCTGTCATCTCCTGCCGCACCCATTTATTATTCATCTGTTGTAGTTCTGGCCACAGATATTTAGGATGTTTAAGTTTCGGGCGGCAGGACCTCCTCTAACTTGTCTTCTCCCGTGGTGGTGGTCAGCCCGGCGCCAGTGAGGAGCATGAGCACGGTGGACTTGTCCGAGAAGGCCTGTGCTGCCGTCGCCCTCCCCCCGCCCGACTACTCGGAATGCCTGGCCAGGGGCACGGACGTGTCCAAACCTCCTTCTACCTTTAAAGCACCCGCGTCCAAGCCGGAAACCGCATCTCCCGTGAGTACGGCCACACAGCGTGGCAGCCCGGGTGCCTGAGTCCTGCGTAGTGGTCTCTGGAGGGATGGGAGTTATTCCCAGCAGTGTAGGGAGGTGGTGACCCTTGGGAGGGGGTGGGCACTCTCTGCTGGCCCCTCTAGACCCCCTTCTCTGTCACGTCTTCCAGCTTCCTCTCCCTTAACTCCAGTCCTGTTTTATGTTATCTGTGAGTGGCGATTTACGGAGTGAGTCCATCATATGCCAGACTGTTCGGTCTTCATCTCTCCTTGCCTTTGGTAATGGCTGTAGCCTTTAGTCATTTCATCTTTTCTCTGCATTCTCTTCAGTTTTTCATCTTGTTTTCTGAAGGATAACCTAATCCGTATGCTAAAGTGTATGCTTCGGACCACATGCTGTATAAACTGTGCATGTGCATTGTTTTTGATCCCGAACTCTGTAAGAAAGACAGTAGACATGTGTCATTGCTTTGACAGCAGTGTTTCTGAGCACCAGGCCCTGGTGTGGGCTCCGGAGATACACAGATGAGCAGAGGGCCATCCGCCAGTAGCATCCTTGTACCCCGGAATCAGTCCCTCAGTCCCGAAGGGGCTCTAGATGGCACCTGACTACCTACAGCAGAGGACTGCTTCTCTGAGGAGGTGACATCTAAGTTGAGACCTGAATGGCAAGGAGCCCACCATGCAGGGGTCAGGGGGAGGAGCTTCCCAGACAGAAGCAGCAAAAAGTTTAAAGCCTCGGGGAGGGTGCAAGCTCGAGGGACAGGGAAGGTGAAGAGTCCAGGGTGGTGGAGGGGTTGAGGGGGGCTCTTCTTTTTGTTTTTCAACATAAATTATATGACGGAGGAGGAAGGATGAAGACCAGGGAGACACTGAGGAGGCAGGAGCACGCGCGAGGACGCGGGGGGTGCGCAGCGGGGTGGGCGCAGCAGGGGGGGCTGCCCCGGGCGTTGCTGTTCGCCCACGCCCGTGTGCCAGGCGGCAAAGCTCGTCAGCGGACGGGGCTCTGCAGAGTGGGGGGCACATCTCATATAAACTAGGTGTTTTGAAGGCCACGCCCTGGGCCTCCCAATGCGAGCTGTCCTCACTGGGTGGACGAGGGCACTGCCACATCTGGCCTGGAGGTGCCCTTTACTGAAGAGAGGGGAGCATGGAACACCGTACGGGTTTTGAGACAGTGGTCAGTTGTGACAACAGCAGTGGGCTTGGTGAGAAGTGTTAAAGGGGAGACCTTTCTGGAAATGTCCTACTTTTCATAGTAGGCATTGAAGAATGCCCTAAACAGAAGGACACACTGACTCTCCACGGAGCAGCTGGTGACCAGCACCAGGTCACGAGCCAGGACGTGACCCACCCCCACCCCCACCCCCTCCGAGCTGAGCTGGGCTGCGTGTCCTTCTGTGGCATCCAGTGGCTGTGGGGCGTTGGCTGATAGAAGGTGGTTGCCCCGTCTGTGGACATTCGGGCTGTGGTGCCCATGTGTGTTGCTTGAACGAACCAGGAGTGCGCTCATGGGGGCGCGGGGCGGCCCCAGGACCCGCCCACGCTGCGGTTCCAGGCTGTCATCTCAACAGTTGTTGTGCCCTCCTCCTTCGCAGTACAAGTTGTTGCTTTCTTGTCACTTTACTTTCAAGGATAAGACATTTCTCTTCCACCTTTGCTTCTCTGCAGTGTTGTGGGCTAAGCAACCCAGGTGACGCGAGGGGGCTGGGAGGGAGGCCCTGCGGGAACACGCGCCGCGGTTTGCCTTGAGGACATTTGGGGGGCACTCCCAGGTGGGGGTGTTTCTGGTTGCCAGTTCAGGGTGCGGAGTGCTCCTCAGACCTGATACGTGTGGTGGGGAGAGACTTGTGCCCGAGGAAAGGCAAAAAGGGGTGGTTTCCAGTGAGTGTCACACACAGGCCACGGGCTTGGCAGGAAGTGCACTTCCCAGGCCAGGACACAGCTGCCCCTCCCCCTGGCCCTGGCCACAGGAACCTTTTCGCATGTGTGCTTCTGTGCCTCCCAGCCCTGGCGGCTCTCGTTCTGAGCTTTCAGTTGAGGCAACACGTTAACGGGTGGGACTGCGTGTCAGGCATCTGGTGTATTTTTTAAATAAGTTAGAAATTAAACATAATCACATGCTGGAAGTCAGAAGTGCATGCTCTGGGGCCGGCGGACGGAGCTCAGCTGGGCCTGTCGGAGGAAACCATTCCCTGTTAGGATGCACTGAGGAGGGTGGCTGCAGTGCTCCCGTGAGAAAGATACTGCATCCGGACTCTGCCTCCTAGGCGCCCCATCGAGGTGACTGACCTTGCTGACCTACTGTCCACACCCCGCCCCCGTTCAAGATGTGAGGTCCTCAGGTCCCCAGACAGCAGGTGCAGGCCTGAAGTGGCCCATGTCCCTCGCCCTCCCTCTGCCTTGAGAGTCAGTAGGTCCAAAACCCAGTAGAGGCCAGAGGAGCCCCAGTGTGGCCTTCAAGCCCGGCCGGAAGCCAGGGAAGCTGTCTGGTCTAATTCAGAGCCCTGTGTGCCCGAGACCACGCGCACACTGACCTCTCCGGGCGGCCAGCGACTTAGGATAGCCAGAGCAGACTGAGAGCTGGTTCCTAAAGCTGCCGGCTCTTTGGAATGAAGGCAGACACTGAGTCCCGGCCACAAGGGGAGACCCCCCAAGTCCCTGGGATGCAGGTGAGGCCCAGCGCTCCCTAAGGACTGCCGGGCATCTGCAGGGCTCGGGGTCCCTAAAGGCAATGTGGTATTGGCACATTCGTGTGCGCGCTTCCTCCTCAAACTTCCGGCAAGATCTCCGGGTAGCAGTGAGCACTCGTCTATGGGCACCAAAACCCAGCAAGGCTTTAATTACCATTTTTCATGGCATCATTCAGGAGTGGGCTCCCCAAAAGCCAGCTGCAGTCACTAACTAGTTTTGCAGCTGAAAGGCCAAGGGCAAGGAGCAGCAGACCCTGCCAAGCTTTCCGAGTCTGAGACTTCCCAGCACTTAGGGAGGGACCCTCACATCTTTTCAAACGTTTTCCCTTCTTGCCATTATTCTTTCAAGTGACTTTACAGATACCTGGGTCATCTCAAATGAATCGAGACTCCAGGGCACTTTTCACCATTTGTTGCTTTAAACAGTCCCTTGTTTTAGGTGCCTTTACCTTTGGGTCTTATTTAAAATGTCTCAATTTCACGAGCCTTCCATAAACTTCACCTTTATCTTTCTTACAGAATAACACGAATGGGACGGCAAAGCCTCCTTTCCTCAGGTATGTCTAACTCTCCTAAAGCCCTTTCAAGCTGGAAGTTGCCACCTCCCTGTTGGTGAGTGGCCTGTAGTGTCCCCGCGAAGGGCTTGCCTGGGTGCACAGGAGACACAGGCCTGCAGGGTCAGGAGGCCGCAGCCACCTGCGCTCATCACAGTCCAGGGAGCCATGCACCCGGGCCAGAAGGGCAGCCTCCTGGTCACATGCTGCATTTGGTGGCTTAATAATCCAGCCCTGGTCCTCTGTGGCTCTCCCACATAACACCTCTCCCACCCCCACCCCACCCCCGCCCCCCAGCAGACAGACTGCAGAGAGCAAACTGCAGTTCTGTCACGGGCGGCATGGAGAGAACTGCCAGAGTGAAACTGTCACAGTCAGCAAATGCTGTCTGGAATTTATGTGAGCTGTAGAATTTCAGAGAGCACGGACAATAGTTTTTAGCGCTTTTAAAATTAAATTCCCATCTTGCACTATTTCTGCAGACATTTTTCTTCTTCCCCACAGTGGAGAAAACCCTTTTGCTACTGTGAAACTCCGACCAACGGTGACAAACGACCGATCGGCACCCATCATTCGATGAAAAGACGGCCACGGGGCTCTGGCTCTTCTGTGTTAAGTTCTCACTTGCGAAACAGTGGGTAGAGTTTGGTGTGGGCTGTAGCTGTCGTACCGCTTCACCAGAGCACACCTGATTTAAAATGTCTTCTACTTGAGCAAATCAACGCATTTTCTCAATTTCACATAGTTGGGGTTTGCACATTGTCTTTAAGATAAATTAATTTAGTGACCAAGTCAATCATTTAAAATTTTTCTCAAAAAATAGTAAATTTGGTTCCAATCCTTACTGTATCACTTTTTAAGTAGTCTGATTATGTTTTAAGTAGCCAGGATAAGGCACAGTCAATGCTTTCACAACTGGCTTTCTGTACCTGAATGAGAATGAGACCAGTTTTGTTTTATAAAGCACCTGCTCTGAAGTAGCATTATGATGTTTATGCTAAAGGAACATTGTGTAAGTTTACATCTTAGCATGCAAATTATTTTAAGCAATATAAATTATGGAAATATATAAAATTTAATTTTTTAACTTAAAATTTTTGTTTAATCAAATGCAGAGCTACCCAGATGGACAAATCCTCAACTTTCTCATGATTTAGACATAGCTGTAGAGCACCGATAAACTGTGCCTATCCCTATCACAGCCATGACATTTAGTACTTGAATCAACTTTCCAGAGTTACTGAATTTGGTAATTCTGAGTTACCAACTGAATTGACCAATGAAAACCCGCCAGGCCAAAGCAGTACGTGGGTCTGGCTCACACGTGCATCTCGGGATTCCACGTGCAGAAACCGGGGTGCTCTCGCTAAGCTTCCACCATCACTAAACTTACATCTCTTGGGGTCCAAATTTCTCCACTTTTCAACCAGGTACTGACTCGTGAACAGACCTGATAAAGCCAGGAGGACCCTGTGAGCCTGGGTCTGGTGACTGGGAGGGTCTGCATCTTAGCTGAGACCTGGCCTCCGTGGGAGGAGACTCTGAGCAAGTGGCCAAACGCCTCTGGCTACCAGGGATTTAGGCCCCATTTCAGAGGAGTGGAGAATTGTGATTAAAATTCACAGCCAGGCCAGGCACTGTGATGTAGGCAGGGAAGGGGGCTTGTTGCTGATCATAGCATTTGCTCCTTCAGTCTCCCCATAAATACTATTTTTCCTAAAAGCTTGAAATTGATCAAGGTCAAATGCAGGTATAACCAGTGTAAGTGTATGATGTTTCAGGTTCATAGTCTTATCCTCTTCCTGGCTGGGTCGGCCAAGGACTATGTGAGGGCTCCCCCAGGACCGACTCAGGCAAAGTGCAGTTGTCAAGCAGCACACCTGTCTTGAGAAAAGACCCTCCAGCCAGCGAAGAAACCACAATCAAATTCAGTTAAACTTAGGGAAGAGCAGGCTTCACAGAAGCCCATTATTTTCAACAGGGGGAGAGAACACGGTATAAGTTTTAGAAGCGAGAGGGGTGGGAGAGTGTCACACCCTGGCCCCCCAACCTCTAGATCCCCACCCACTCTGGGGCCTTCCAGCTTTGTTACAGGGTCACACTGGGCCTGGACTCTTGGATGCAATTTGTAGACCCACCTGACTCCCCCAGCCCCAGGCTACACCTTAACAGAATGTATTACAGTGGTCACTTACCTGCCTCACAGGATGGGGAGGCTTGCCTTGTCCTTGGCACCGAGGTGCATGTTCTGTAAATGTCAAGGTATTGTTTCATTATAATAATAAAAGAACTTGAAAACATTTTCTTGAGTTTTAAATGCCAACAAGAAATAACACGAGACCAGCGCTGACCACGAGTTGCAGTGTTGCAGCGAGGCGGTGTGCGTGTGAGCTGTTGTCTGTTTTGTTTGAAACAGGTTTGAAATTTTCCAAACAGAACACTACTTCTGTGAGTGGCAGTGTACAAACAC
>NW_011888871.1:3176986-3185236 GCF_000151845.1 Pteropus vampyrus | reverse complement strand
CCAAAGGGGAACAAGATGATGGCCAAGAAGATGCCCAGGAAGGTGAAGGAGTCCTCCAGGACCCCGACTCTGTGGAGAGAGAGGGCAGCACTCGGTTAGGGCCCTCGGCCTGATGTCCCAGCGGACCCCTGACCCAGAACCCCTGCCCCTCGCACACAAAAGCAGACTGACGAGGACCCCTGGTGCCTCAAGGTGACTGTCTGCAAAGGCGGCCCTTCACCCTGCCGGGCACGGCTCCATGTGCCACAGACAGGAAGACGAACGACTAGCAGTCACCACTCAGAAAACGTGAACATCACTACTTACAAAGGCAAGAACATTCAGTTACCACATAATCTGCTGCATTTTCTTTACAGAAGAAGGAAATGCTAGTTCCTATAAAAATCCTTGCATCTCTGAAAACAGCAAGACCAAGAAAACCACATCATTTGAATGTTTTTTCCCAATGTCGAAAAGTTTTACAGTCACATCTCCCTAAAAGGAAATTCCAAAAATAGGGATAGAGTTCAGAATTGTTTGCTTTTTTTTTCGGGGGAGGGGGGGAGCCGATTTTAGTTGAAAGAATTAAAATAGCCATGTCTCGCTTACCTTGAAAAAATTTCATCTCAAAGCTGCTGCTTCCAGAAAAAGTCAAGTTCACCTTTAACACGCACAATATATGATACCTAAGACACCTAAAGAGCATCACCCAAATCACGTGCCAGTGAGTGTAGGTGCAGGAACCTAAAGTCACCACTGTTGCTAGGGTCATTTTCAAAGGCCCCAGAAATGGGAAGCAGGAGCCACGTGCTCAGCTCCACCCCTGCTCCTTAGCCTACTTCTGGAAAGCTCTGGGTACAGAACTGAAATTAAAGTGAGACCCACAATAGCCAGCTCAACCAAAGGAGAAATGTGTCACTCCCAGGAGCCAGGGAAAGCCAGCCAGACCAAGCTCCTCCCTGGGTGGCCAGGGCACCACCCTATGACCTGAGGGCCTGTGGCAGGCAAGACACTTCACCAGGATTCACCAGACAAAAATAAGAAAAAGAGGGTTCAGGGTGCGCCTGTCCTGAGGTGGGAAAGGGCCTGGCAGGAAGCAAGGTCAGGCCAGGGGCCTGACCGCCTCTCCCTGTTTTCAGCAGGGAGACCCCGAGCTCACCCTCACATTCCCAAAGGGGAGGACCTGTCACCAAGCCCCCAGAAGGCCCATTCCCATGTCCCCCAGCCTGTCCAGCCCAGATTTCTCGATCTTTCTGAAACCACTTTATCCACTCCTATCCTTCATCAAATGCTGCTAAGGACCCCAGATGCCCACGATGCCCTGCAAGCAGCTGCCACTCCCTGTTTTGCCCCATTGCATGGAGAGAAAAAAGGTTCAGATTAAAAGACAAAAGAGCAAACAAGTGTCAAGGTGAAATCCACGCAAATGCTGAAGCTGCTGCTGCTCACCTGCCCCCGGGGCCCCACGCACCCGAGCTGCAGGGGGAGCGCCTGGCTCCAGCACGCGGCCACGGGAACGGGAGCCGGACCCACTCCCTGCTCCGCCGGCATTTGTGGGAAAACGTACCAAAGAAGTCTGGGTTTCACCTGCTCAGATAAAGGCGAACTCAGTGCCCACCTGCTTGGGGAAACTGCCTAAAACACTCCTAAAAAGGGACACAGGACATGCGCTAGAAGCACTTCCCAAGGCGCTCATCCTGAAACGCTAGTCGCCCCTTGATGAGCACCACAGAAAAGAAAAGGGTTCTCCGGTCAGTCTGGGGAACCTGCCTTCCCCCGGAGCCCCAGGTATGCGTTAGCCGAGGACAAGCTCTGAGAAGTCCGCAGCGAAGACGCCATGAACCTCTGTTCCACCCCGTTTCCCAGGCCCACAGGCCTGCTGGCACGGAGGCCTGAATGCGTCGGCGGTCACCGTTTTCATAAACACAAGGTTGTAAAGCCACCACCACACAGTTCCTCAGCCCCACCCCCGGGGCTGCCCCCCGCCCCTGAGACTCCAGGCCCAGCGGTGGGGCCCAGACCACCCGCCCCAGCTTTCAAGGCCCTGTCAGACCCCGCTGAAAAGCACCTGAGGCCACGCCGCCAAAGGAGAGGACGGGGGCTTCAGGCAGGCCCCGACCCACCAGCTGTGTCCCCACACGTAGGAGGACACGGCTGCTCTAGGCTGGGAACACACCTGCTGTGTCCACGGTCATGGCCAGCCGCTCCTACAACTACTGATGCTCATCAAGCCACTTCCAGTGGAGCTGCAGGCAGCCCGGCGGCCGCAGACCACCTGGCGCTCCGGCCCCACACTGGCCCCACGCCGGCCGGCATCCTGCTTCCTCCACGGCTGAAAGCCCAGGAACGACATGGGTCTGCGCATCCCGTTAGAATGTCCAGTGAAAAAGCAGAAGACAAAGCAAACCAGGCCTCATACCCAGGTCATCTGTACCAGCCAAAGACCTTCCAGAGGAAAAGCCTCCCTCTGAAGGAGTTGCCAGGGTCCTCACCCAGCGTCCCCTACAGGGACCAATGAAGCCCCAAGTACAGAGACTACCTACCAGGCTGGATACTCGGTTACCTCACCTGACCATCAAAGCCGTCAAGACAGAGCCTCGAAGCCAATGTGTCTACTCAGAGGCTCCAGGAGAGGTCTGGGAGGCGGCTAAGGTAGGGCCCCCCGACCCAGATGTCCCCTCAGTGCCCTGGAGGGGGTGCAGATGAATGCCCAGCGCCCCCCGCTGGAGAAGCCCCCCAGCTGCCGTGGTCTCGTGAACCCAGCCACAAGGACTGCCGTGTCACTGGTTGCTGCCGTCCTGCAGCGTCAAATGTCAACTGGCAGCAACCCCACCTGCCTCTTCCTTCACTCTGCCCAAACCCCAAAACCCTGGTCTATACCGTCTAAAGCTGGAAAGAGCCCAGGAGAGCTGGTCACTGTCACCGGGCCCTCAGCGCCACGAGGTAGAGGGACTGGCTCCGCCTGCGCACTGATTCCCAGAGGCCAGGAGACCAGCCTGTGGAGCTGCTTGGCGTCCCCTCACCCCTCAAACCTGCAGTTTGCCATCCAGACCCATCACTTACTCTGGCCAGAGACAACAGGCAGTGAGGGCCACCACTTCTGACGCCCTCAGTATCACGTGTTTGAGACCTACAAGCAGAACTTTTTAAATAAGTAATATATTTGCAGCAAACTCACCTGGTGATCCCACGTGACCTGATCTGTCCACTTAATGTGAATATTCATGTCTTACCACAGAAATATTAATGTTTTGACTACGGGTACTGCCCCAGACCTCAAAAGCAGTGCTGGCATAATTTAGTTTTTAAAATCCCAAATCTGAACTGAGAAATAGTCTTGCCCATCCTGATGCAGCGACATGCAGCCCCCTACCTGTTCCCATGGAGCCTGGGGAGCGGAGAGGGGGGATACCCTGAATAAGCATGGGGTGGGGAGACCTGCCCCAGGGGAAGACCGCGCCCTCCTACCAGCCTCTCCCCAACGGCCTGCACCCTTCTCCCCAAACCCCAAAAAGCTCCCATTAGTCCTGGATGAGGAAGTTTCAACTCTCTGTCAACTGGCTCAGAGTCCACGCTGAGCAAGCGGCTCTGGCTGTGGCTGCAGGCCCCTCCCACATTCTTGAGCAATAGGTGTGGGGGGAGGGGTCAGGGAAGGGTATGGAAGCTGGGGAAATTAGAGAACTAATTCTGAAAATGTTTAACTCCTGACTCTGACCTTCCGAGAGAAAGTGGCCACTTGATTCCACTGACATCTACTGCCCAGGGGACAGGCCTGCGTGGGCCTCCAGGATGAACAGGATAGAGGCCCGGTAGCCCACATGTTCCCAGAGCATCCTAAGGCCAGGTACCCAACCTGGAGGAACCTTATCCTCACCATGTCCTATATTCCTCACAACAACCCCACCCAGGCACCATCACTGTCCCCCTTACAGGAAACTGGAGCCCAGAGAACGGAGGGCCATGTTCAGGTAAGCGGGCTGCCCCACCCAGACCCGACGGACACTCGGGCAGTTAGTTAGGGACCCTGCTCCGTCAGCCCTCTGCGTTCAGCCCCACTCGCTCCGCCCAGCACGGGGAGGCTCAAGGTAGCATCCAACCCCAGGAGCAGCCTCCTGGAAGCACAGCCTCCTCGGGAAAGGAGACTTCCTCCTGGTGGCCACAGGACGAGCGGAGGCAGGGCAGGGGTGAGATGCCCCAAACACCCGGCCAGCCACCTTCAGAGACCAAGTCACGTGCCCCCCCTCGGGAGATGCCTCTGCCCAGCCTCCAGCTCTCTCGGGGTCTCCACTCCAACAGGTCTCCCATGGGGGCGAGGAGCTGCCTGTGCTCAGGACCTCCACAGAGCCACCGGCCACTCCAGGTGCAGCCATGAAGAAGCCCGATGACTTGGTAGCCATGGGCCTCCGAGCCAAGAGTGCAGGCCTGGCCAGGGCAGGGGCCTGGAGGCCTGGGTTTCTGGGGGCCTTCCCCCCTTAGGTCAGCGAGAGCCCACGAGGCTGTGGACATGGGCAGGGTCTGTCCTGGTAGCCTGCTTTCTAACCAGTCCGGACATAACCAACTCCCCAAGGCTGTCACATGCCCCACCTCTCATGACCCCTCTCCACGCCACCTTGTTACCCCATGCCCTGAGTTACACCCTCAAGGCCTGCCTCTGCCCCGGAGAACTCTCCGGGTCACCAGCAGCCCGCAAGCTGACCTCCCAGCTCACATCCTGGCCCTTGCTGCCTTGACCTCCAGGCAGCATCTGACCCTGACAGCTGTGCCTTGAGCCTCTATCTTGGCTTCCAAGACCCTGCTTGTTCCTGGATTACCTCCTACCTCTCCGCTCACTCCCAAAACTAAATATCCAACGATACCCGCCCAATGTCAGCGGAGAGTCTGGTGCGGGCCAGGCTCTGGGCCCACCTACCACACATTCCAGCCTTTGACCCCGCTGCCCCAGCAGAGCCCAGGGTGAACCTGGCCAGGCCCGGGATCCCAAATCCACAGTGCTGCCACTTCATCCTGCATCTAAAGACAGCCACACCCCCACGGGAGGACCAGATCAGAGGCCCAGGGGCCTTGGCAGAAGCCCCAGCAGGCCGAGGGCCGCAGACGGAGGTGAAATGAGGAGCTCACGCATTCATCTGCTGGGGTCGAAAGAAATGCTCGTGTAGCGACTACAACAGAGGGAAGATGGAGTCAGGCTGCCTAAGGGAGGCGAGACAGAGGCAAAGAGACAAGGGACACAGGCCTCTTATGCCAGACCTCAGAGGGAATCACAGACGTGTGACCAGCAAATTTCTGCCAAGCTGCCAGGAGGGAAAGGGCCAGAGCTTGGCAGGCTGGATGGAAAGGGCAGCAGTGCAGTCACTAACAAGTGGCCCGTCTCCCAGCCCGACCACACCACACAGACCGGCCACACTGGGCCGTGCCCTGGGGAAACCTCTCGGCTCTCCCCAGAGAGGAGCCGCCCCGGGCCCACGCTCCCAGCCAGACCACGGGCCAGCACCGCTGCAAAGGCAGAGAGGGGCCTCTCGGGGTGAGGGGCCGCCCACTCTCCAGCAGTGAGGACAGGGACACCCCCACGTGAAGAGCCCGAGTGTGGGGAGGGCCCTCACTGCTGGCGGCTGGCAGCCACTCGCTCACCCCCACAGAAAGGAGGGCCTGCAGGAGCACGCGCCTTGGGAGTCCGTTTGCTACCAGCTCGGTCCCCCAAACTTGTGTCTGAGCACCCACTCCTCCTCACTGCCTGCCACCCACCGCCCAGGCAGAATGGTGACCCCAACATAAAAGGGAAGAGGCCTGTTCTCAAATGCCGACGCCCTCCCCTCAGCCAAGTGCAAGACCCTCCCCAGAGGGCAGAGCACAGCCTGACCTTGATCCAGATTTGGCATGACTGGGGGCCAAGGCAGAAGCCACAGGCCTCCAAATGGCACAGCTCCCAGCCCAGGGAAAGGGAGGCATCAGGAAACGTTCCCCACCCGGCAGTGGCCTGGAAGCCTCACAGCCCTGAATACAGCTCAGCCTTGGCTCCCCGCCTCCACCAGCCACGCGGCCCCTGCGGCTGGCGTCCACCCCTCCCAGCACAGGGGCCTGGGCTGAAGAGAGCCTCACAGACCAGCCCAGCAGACATCCCCACCTCCCAGATGGCAACTGGTAGCTACAAGGCCAGGATCTGAACCCAGTTCCTCCGGCAGGCTAGGCGGTGCTGGGAGGTGGCAGTCAGACGTGGCAGGGAGATGCTGGAAGTCGAGCCCAACCCCTCTGCCCTGGCACCATCCTGACCCTCCTCAGAGTTGGGACATCACCTGAAGAACCCTCACAAAACAAAAACCGGCCCTTGGAGTCTTCCAGCTGCGCTGAGCGGGGGACAGAAGGGCCATGCACGCAGCAGGGCTCCGAACACCCAGGACCAGCCTCAAAGCCAAGTACAGCAGGCTTCCGTCACCCAGCTTAGTGCAACTTCCCAGAGTTCCCGGCGGCAACCTCCAGAGGACCAAGCCTTGACCCTTGCCCAGCCCAGCAGCACGTGACCAGCCTCCGAGTCCCTGCCGCGTCTCATCTCAGCCCACTCATGTGCCTTCAAACTCCAATGGCTTTCACATCCCCTCATACCACATGGAAGGTGGCATTCAAAAGTCAGCCACTGGTCTGCCACCCTCCTCACGGTCCCAGCCCTCCCCTTCACATTCTCCAAAGGCCTAAGTTGTGTCAGAAAAGATACCCTTTTCGGATTTGCAAACGAGGTCCCCTGGCTGGCTCCCCGGGGCCCACAGCCCCCGTGACTGGGTTAAGGGTGGCTCTGGGGCTCCGGCGCTTTGCCACCATCTCCATCCTGCCCTCCTGCTTCCCAGGACCTGGTCCCCCACAGCTGCTCCTGTGACCCTGGATCATGAACTTCCCTCTGACTCCACTCTGGGCCTTCCAGATGCGCATTTGAAATGAAGTCGGAGCTAAACCAGGTTCCCAGTCCCACCTCGGAGACTGGAACTTCCTCCTCCCAGACAGGAAACACGGTCCCTGCCAAGTCTGCGCTGACTTTCCAAACGGACCAAGCATTCGACTCGGCCAAGGGCAGGGACCAGGTCATCCCTGAACTGGAATCAAGACTCACACATGACAGGCATCTAGCCCGCCGCACAAACAGCCCTCGGACGATTCTGGCGGCTCTTCTGAGGGTGTGAAAAACCACTCCTGCTCCAAAGAAAGAACTGTGGCGTTTTCATCCTCATGCAGCTAGCTGCCCTCCAGCTCCTCGCAAACACACTAGCCTTCCGAGTCGAGGCTCTCCCTCCCAGCACGGCCAGCAGCCACTTCCCAGGGGAAGGGGACCTTCACCACCTTCGAGGAGCAAGCGCAGAGCGAACTCGCAGGTCCCAGAACTGGGCATGAGGCTGTCGGTCCAACTGTTAACATTTCTGCATTCCCCTCACTTGGGACTCCATGGCCCAAAGGGAACTCACCCCGCTTGCCCCATGAATCATGTTCAGTTCTCAGACTGATGAACCCACCCCCTCCCACACCACAGCTTGTTCCAAGCCAAGACTGACCAGCCCCAGCCACTACGCTTTGTAAAGTTCTGGGTGTGTGTACTCTTAGAGGCTCCTGGGGGCCCCTCTGACATACCTGCACACTGGGCAGCCGCCGACGACAACGATGGAATTAGCAGGGTACCGGGTGACATTTCGACTGTGGATGCTGTAGACTCTGGGGTGGTGAGTGGGTAGCCCTATGATCAAGAAGGCATATCATCAAGGGGCCAGGAATGAAGATCAGGGGACTTAGAGGACCACCTCTGTCCTTTCTCTCCATCCCCTACCGCCCCCTCTAAAAAACTCCATTTCAAATACAAGACCACAGCTGCCTTCACTAAGTGCCTCCTTCACTAAGGGCCACAGCTTTACTAGGTGCTAAAGTGCAGACAAGACATCATCAATAAAATTAATTTGAAACGGGGTTGTGCTGCGTCCCGGGAAGGGCGAGCCTGGCGTGCACAACCCCGAGGTGGGCTGAGGGTGCTCGGGTAGCGCCCAGCTGCAGAGCCCGACAACAGCTTCCTGGTGCGGGAGCTTTGCCCCCGACTCTTCCCCACGGGCCACAACTCCAGGGCCCTGCGTTCCTGGCACCGGGTCTGCCCCTCGGCAGCGCCCGGCCGCGGCTGCGTCCCGAGTAAAGTTGGTTTCGGGGTTAAAGGTCGCCACAGGTCTGACTCGCCCCAAGTTTACTGGCGGGACCAAGGGCCCCGCGCCCCGTCCGCTCGGCCCGCCCTCGGCCCCGCCCCGGGCCCCT
>NW_011888871.1:3175313-3176594 GCF_000151845.1 Pteropus vampyrus | reverse complement strand
GGGCTGGCCCCTCTCGCGGGCTGCGGGCGGGTTTCCCCTCCGCGCCTCCCCCCGCTCCAGTCACAAGACCCGGGTCACGTGGCGCGACTCCCGGCGGGGGTGCGGCGCAGGGCGGGACCAAACGGCGTCTTAAAGGGGCCGCGGGGCTGCCCCACTGGCCACTTGTTGGCCATGACCCTGTGCATCTTACACTGTGATTTCCCTCATGGCATCTGCGCCCCCGCCCCCAACCGCGAGGTGGTACCCCCACCTCACCCCCTTCTACACACTAGCCCGCAGACGCTACACTGGGGTCGTGACCTTTATGGCCCTTGACCCTCGGCCCAGCGCTCAGGCCGATCCCACGCATCTCGCTGGGTGGAGACTTATTGCTAGCTGGGAATCCGAGAGCCCAAGCCCACCCACCATGGGACAGGGGCCTGGAGCCAGGACGGCCTGCAGTAAGGCCTTGGCGGCCCTCTGTTTATTTCTGCTCCCGGGCAGAGGGATTCGGTCTCCGCCTTCTGAGCGACCCCGGAGCCCAATCAGGGTACAGCCAGGGTCAGTGGAAGTGCAAACTCTTGCAGGAAATAGTGGGGAGTAGCTAAGTCACGCTCAGCTGGGGTTTATTACTTCGCTTTTCAACATATTACGTAATTTACAGTACTGATTACAAATAACTCCTCCGTTGGGGGCAGAACCCTAAATATTGGACTCCTACTGCTTGACGGGCACTGCCCCATCGTTGTTCCTCTTGTTCCTCTGCTTCGTTAATCTACACGTCAACCCAGGAGGTACTTTCTTAAATCCCTAAAGAACAGAGATTAAGACTCAAAGAGGATAAGTGCCCTACACCTGACCACCAACACCACTCTGTCAGGCTCCCTCACACCTAATGCTTAGGGGGTTCGTTATAAGACTTTGAAAGGAAAGGTCTGCAAGCTTGAGGCGTCTCACATGTGTAGCTCCTCTGCACCTCCCAGGACCTTCTGTATCATTTGCCTGTCCACCCCTTTTCAGACGGCTTGCACCTTCACCCAGCTCTGGGACAACCACGGCTTCGCTCAGAGCCCAGCAGGTTTTTAACTCGCCACCACAAACTACTACCAACTGCACGCTATAGGGGACGCAACAGTTCCACAGAGCTGACTTATATAGAAAGAAGTCCCCACCCCTGGTCCCTGATTGGTCTGTTTTCATGCAAATTAAGACTCTAAATCCTCACAGTGTGATTGGTCTAAAAAGCATTATTCTGATTGGTTGGAATAAAGTTGCTCTGATTGGTTAGTGAAAATGCTAGTG
>NW_011888871.1:3171304-3175263 GCF_000151845.1 Pteropus vampyrus | reverse complement strand
TGAAGACTCTAAATCCTCACAGTGTGATTGGTCTAAAAAGCATTATTCTGATTGGTTGGAATAGAGTTGCTCTGATTGGTTAGTGAAAATGCTAGTGAGACTATAGCTGTGCACCTCTCAATAGCAGGGGAGTCTCAGACCTAACTTTGATCCTGGAGCATTTTTATAAGGGTCGCTTAAGCTGGAATGGAAGACAGTGCAGGAGGCTTGGTGGCCCAGTCTGTAGCTTTTCCCTGAAACGCAGCATGCATGAGGGACCTTTGTAAACAGCAGCTGCTAGACTTTGGTTATGAATTTGAGCCCACTTAGCCAAGAGTCCTTTTTGGCAGATATGTTCTTCTCGTGGTCATCACCTGCATATTTATCACGAGTTTAGCCCGTCTGTCTTTTATCTCCTGTGTTGGTCATCGTGCTGCCAATGCTGTGGGGAGGAATGTAGGGCAGGCCAGGTAAGGGCCTGGCTAGCATTAAGGGGAGAGCCAGGTCGGGAGTAGAGATGGGCTGACAGTGGACAAGACTTTCAGGGCCAACAAAGGTCCTGGCCTGTAATGGGGCAGACATGGGCTCCTCAGAGCACCTGCGAGAGAACCGCAGGGTGAGAGCAGCTGAGAGTGAGACGGCCAGTGAAAACAGGTGCGACCCTCTGCCTCATCAGCCAGTCAGGCCTCCCGACACCTGGACAGCTGTGGACACCCATGTGGGGCCCCTGTCCTTCCCTGCCTTGCAGACTGCTAACAAGCAGCGTCAGCTAGCCCAGCCATGTCCTTCCTGTCAGACTAAATGTAAGCTGGCAGCTGTCCCTTCAGCTTCATGGCTAATTTTCCCTTCCTCATGGGCCTGTGTTTGCTAATCAGACTCCACAAAATCCGGAGCCTCTGGCTCCCTTCTCGTCCAATAGATTCCCCCCCAGCAGTGCCTCTAGCTTGGAAAACACGGTGTGGCTTGGAGATTTCCCAGCATCACTGACTCAAAGCAGGTCCCTCTCCTCATTCATCCAGCAAGTTGAGTGTGGCCTGCTGTCCCGGGTTCTGCCATGTAAGGCCTGGGGGGACAAAGATGACTTACCAGGGACACAAAAAAGGAGCAGCCTAGACAAAAAAAAAAAAAACTCACAATGGCAGTGCAGTAAGGCTCGTGCCGTGAGGGCGTTAGAGGTGCCCATCAGCCCTAGGTGCCCTGGGAGTGCCAAGGCAGGAGCCCCGCCCGGAAGGCCAGCGGCGACTCGGTCTGAGGGACCAGGGGACAAGCATTCCGGGCAGAGTGAACTACAGTCACCAAGAGCACGCCATAAGCCCACGACCTGCCAAAACTCTGGGTCCCTCAGTGTGGCTGGAGACCTGGGAACGTCTCCAGGAAGCGGGGGTGGGGCTGGCCAGGGGGATGCGGCCCAGATGTTGAGGCGGGATGGCATCCCGTAAGAGCGGAAAGCCAAACTGCGCCGTTTACACCGGGGCAGAGGAAGAGCGGGTCTGCACGTTAGAAAAATGACCCTGGCAGCAGCACGTGGGGGAAGGGAGCAGGGGGAGCAAGGAGGAGAGGACAGCTGTGGAGATGGGGAGGAGCCTGTGAGAGCGGTTAAGAGCCCATCAAGACGTGATGCCTCCTGGGTGGGTGTGGAAGACCCAGGAAGCTCGGGTTTCTGGCTGCGGGTGACAGCGGATCAAGAGAGGCCAGCTGGAGAGGGGAAAGGGGCAGAGGTCACACCGCTGCCTAGGTGCATGCATATCCCAAAGTGAAGTTCGTTCGCTGACCTAACGGAAGGACGGCACGTGCAGGAAGGTATCTGTGAAGCATCCTTCTTCTGATAGAAGGTCCGAGATGCTCTCAGGGACCAACGGCCGTTCGCCAACTCAGCCAGCATTTTGGAGCGCACGGTCTGCCCGGCGGCATCCTGCCTTGTGCAGCAGCCCACGCTCTGATGGGGTGGGCATGGCGCTGGGAAGTGTTAAGCGCTGGGGTGGGGGTTGTGAAATGAGCAGGGTCAAGGGCAAAGGGAGTCGGCAGGGCCATGCGGTGGTGTGTGATTCTGCATCCGTGTCCAGAGTGGGCGAGTGAGAAGGTGAGCAGAGCCGTGAGGAGGCCAGAAGGACCAGCGTTTGTGTTTTAGGGGGACAGACAGTAACAGCATGTTTATAGGCTGGTGGGGACAATTGGATCCCGAAGAGGGAGGATGCAGAGAAAGAAGGAAGGAAGAGGCCAAAGGGCACAGGGTCTGGTGCCCAGAGGGAGTCCAGATGCGTCGCCCAGAGAGAGGGGAGAAGGCGGGGCACGTGGGCGGCGGTGCGGGTGGGCGAAACAGGAAACAATGTCAGCACCTGAGACCCAGGATAGAAGAGGGAGTGATGAGTTTCGAGGAGAAAAGACAAAGGTATGAAAGTCACCGAGGAGAACAGGTGCTGGACCAGGCCAGAGAGCGGCGACCTGCGGCGTAAGAGCGGGAGTCGGTGACGCTTACTTCCAAGTGAGACCAGGCGTTAACCGCACACGCAGCGTACTTTACATCTCAGCTCACCCTCCAGCCATCCCGCGAAGTAGGCATCCGTATCCCTCGACCGCTTGATGAGGAACCCGAGGCACAGAGGGGTTTTGTAACTTTTCTGAGGACTGCCAGCCAAGTAAGGGGGCTCTGCAGACCCCACGTTCAGCCCGCGGGACCCTAATCATCACAGCACACTGTCTCCACACGAAGTGCACAAGAAAAGCCACTGTTTGCTGATTTTAACAAATACATCCTTACTGAAGACGACTTGGACCACACCTTCCTCTGTGCATAGTTTTCAGATAGCTGAAATTCTGTTCTTAATCTACTTTTATATCATGCGTACATTTAAGAATGTTTAGCATAGCCATTTCCATGAAAGTGAGTAAAAGGGATTTTAATTGCTATGTGTACATGTTTTGTTGGGAGCACTCGGCATGGGACCTGGAGGGGCAGTGGACGTGCTGGCCCCTGCCCGGGGCTGGAGGAGGTGCCACTGCCCTCCAGACCTTGACAGTTACCAAGTGCTCTCCTCAGATGGAACCAGAGGAAACCATAACGAGGAGCCTGCCCTTTCTGACAGGCTTGCAGAAGTGTGAATAACCCATCACATGAGCGTCTTTCACATTTAAGCCTGCATCTCACAAGGGGCGGGGAGGAAGCAAATACCGTTTCAAGACCCGAGGCTGTAAGCAGTAACAAGTGCCTGGCTCAGAGAAGGCCCTCGCCAAACATATGCTATTTGCTCATTGTTTACCTTAACTACATACCGAGTTTTTGGTTTTAACAGTGAGCCTTGAATTCTACTAGGCAAATATTTCTAAATATTTTATAAATTAAGCACAAACGTTTCTACACAACACACGACTTCACGGCCAGTCACATGGTACATGTTATCGTAAGTAATATATATATTACTGTACTTAAATCTGTGCTCCTCTCTCCACTAACAGGTGGTCCCCACTGGATGACCACACTTACTCGTGCACGGAACATAGAAAGCATCGCTTTCAGTCACTATTTTCTAGCAATCCTCATGAGAACTGAGTAAATTCTGGTTAGCAAGTTTCTAGCTGAGTAGGTCTCCAGGCAGCTGCGCTCACCCCTGCAGAGCTGTGCGATAGAGTTCGTGGACGTATGACGCACGGACAGATGAGAGGCTAAAAACACGGGGTCGACACGTCTGTGGCAACCACACACGAAACTAGTGTAATGCCTTTAACTCTGCCATATTCAGAGTCACGGGACAGGGTGCTTGTCCAAGGCTTCTTGACTGGAGGCAAGGGGAGTCCCGGAAGACGTCAGCCAAATCTGGAAGTTGTGGGAGGCCCGTGGAGGAAGTGGGCTGTGGTTGGAACACCTGGTTCCCATCTGGACTGGTCTACAACGCCCCGTGCGACCTGAGCAAGTCACCTCGCCCCTGGGAGCCAGCCTTGCTTACCCCGAGACTGCCACATAATTTCAGAATTTTCACGGTGTC
>NW_011888871.1:3161031-3166660 GCF_000151845.1 Pteropus vampyrus | reverse complement strand
ACCACATACCACAAGGCCTGAGGAATGAATCCATTTTCAAACGGAGCTGTTACCTGACGTTTCCATGATTACAATAAGCAAAATCCGTAAGCAACATTTCAGTGAAAACACATCCTCTTCCTATATTCCTACATATAGAAACTAGAACCTGTAGTCTGGCCTTTTTTTAAACAGCCTCACTGAGGTATCTTCAAAGCTACGTGGCCTTTTCTATGTCGTGACTGGCCCTGGCCTCTGTCGTGTCCAATGTCTCTGCGAGCCCCTCACACCGACTACCGGAAGAATCATCCTCAAGGGCCAGTGCTCTGCCATGCTCACCAGCACCCCACTCCACTCCCTGCTTCAAACCTCCAGCGGCTCCCCACGGCCCGCGCTATAAAACCCAAGGCCTTCCGAGCAGCATCTGGGCGTCGCACCCCTGCGAGGAGCACCCCTCACACGGGCCGGTCTTTCCTTCCTCTCATTCCCCGCATCGCTCACTCGGCACGTTCCCATGGGACCCTTAGCTGGCTGCTATTGAGTCGGCAGGGTAGGGAGGGCTCCCCGACGTCTTCCCGACTAAGCGCACAGGCTCCAGGAGGCCAGGCCGTCTGGCTGTCAGTCTTCCGTTTCCGTGAACTACTCACTAGGAGCCCACTGGAGACTCAGTTTTCTCATCCATAAAATGAGGTGATAGTTGCACCCACTTCACTGGATTTTTGTGAGGCAAACGAGGCAGTGGGTGGCACCGAGTAAGCACCCGTGGGTGGTATGTGGCGGCTGCCTCTGAGCACTGGGTGCTGCTGGGCACCCTGCACATTGGACATCTACGCTAGGTAAAACATGCCAGTCCCCCTGCCCCCGACAGGTGTCACAGTGAAGGGCTTAGAGTGGGCCCTGTCATCTTTTCCCACTGGTCACGTGTATACATATAATCTACCAGGGTTGGCTTTGTCCCCATGTGAAATTGCACTCTGTTTTGTGTGCGATTTGCTTTTTTTGCTCGGAGATCCTTGGAAATCCATCGAGATGCCCATGGTCTCTGTCCTCTGTCTTATAGCAGAGGTTGTGTGCTGGAAAACCAGGTCCTCCGCTCCGACGCCAGAACGCAGGTCCTCTTTTCCTTGGTGCCGAGGTCCCTAACTGTCCCAGGAGCACCCGGCACGAACTGGACATCCGCGCTCCCGGTGCTCTGTTTAACGCTCAGTTTGAGCTCATGTCTAGAGAACCAAATGTTACAAATCTTTGTGGGGTGTTTTTTTTTTTCACATCTAAACAACAATTGCGAATATATTAAAGTAATTCTCTTGAAGAATACAACTGCAGTTAGAAACATGCCATGGTTGATTCTTTTGAATACTGCAAACACCTTAGATAGAGAATAAAGCATGTACTAATGTAAAGATAACAAAACCAATTTCTTCAAATATCAACATCGTGAGTTTAACTAACATATTTATTATTTCCTTTACTTTTTTTAAAGTACCTTTTTAGATTCCAGCTATATGTACTTTGATATTTTTCCAGGGTTGCAGGCCTCAAAGAAAAAGCATACCATCTCTAACCGGCTGCGTCAAGGCATCTGGGTTATAAGCGGACTGATTCTTGGCGAGAACTGGTTACTCTTCCCAAAGCCATCAGATTAAAGTTGTTTTTCATAAGTAAATGCCACTTGCTGCGTCTACAGGTCTGGAAAGCTCCAACCTCTCACAAAGGTTTTTCTCTGTAACTTTGTATCTCCCCTACAACGATGCATTTTAAGTCTTGCTTGGTAGCATTACATAACCCATCTTTGGGTTTTTATGATTGATTAACGTAGCCCTATCATTATGAAACAGTGACTTGATCTGTTAGCATTATTAAAAACTTATGTTTGCCTTATTAATATTGTATTAAAATTAGCAAGGCCATCTAGAAATTCCATCGCCAAAAAATGTAGGATTCAATCTTTGTGGTCATGTCTTGGGGACAATTGGGTAGTGCATGACCTGGGAACACACGCTGAGCCTGCTCATTACCTGACTTGTGTGTCTGAGCACTGGGGTGGGCACCCCTAGTTCTCACGAGTAACCACCAGTGCTGACAGTTCCTGCTTGTTCTGGGGCTACTGGCTTTGTTCATTGGTCCCATGCATTTATTTACCTGTTTCTACTTAGGATACAGACAGAAACACATATACAGCATCACTTCATAATCAGGGGAAAACAATATGCCCATATGTTAGCAATGTCCTACTGTATTAGGTTTCTATGCTACACAAGAAATTACCACAGATTTAACATCTTAAAACAATAGACATTTATTAGCTCACAGTTTCCGTAGTTGAGGAGTCAGCGTGGCTTAGCTGGTCTTCTGCTCAGGGTCTCACAAGGCTGCATTCCAGGTGTCGGCCAGCCTGCATTCTCACCTGGAAGTGTGGGTGGAGAAGAATCTGCTCATTCGAGTTGTTGGCAGGATCCATTTTCTTGCAGCTGTTAGCCGCCCTCGGAACCTGGAGGCTGTCCTTGGTCCCTGCCCCATGGCCCTCCCCAGAGACCACGATACCGCAAGGCCAGCGGGAGAGTACCTAGCCTCAGAAAGGGCCAAGCCCCTCTTTAAAAGTCCCTTGCCTAATTAAACTAAACTCATCCAGGATAATCTCCCTTTCAATTAACTCAACATTGAATTTTGTGAATACAGCGTGACACAGTGGTAATAACAGATCGCTATTTTCTTCAGACTCTTGAGTGAAAGAAAACTCGTTCAAGGTCACCGGTGTACATGCCAGTAATATGTGAGTGCTCTCAGGGTGCCAGGCACTGATGTAAGGGCTGTGCACGCACCTTCTCACTTCATCCCCCTAACAACCCAGAGGGCAGGCAGGTGTTGTTATTCCCAAAGTCAGGATGGAGAAAAAAAAAAAAAAAAAAAAAGACGTGACTGATGAAAGGCCAGGCACAGTGGTCACAGAGTCTGAAACGGTGTCACTTGGGCTAGGTTCCCTCCCTCCCGAGGACCCAGGTCAGCTTCTTGTCTGACGGTGATGACTGAGGAAGACCCCTGTGGGCCAACTCCAGTTGGAGAAAAGGCAGAAGCCTCTAATTCACCCTGATGGCTTTGTGGAGTCCCCTGTCTAACCCTGACCCTAGCCTGTCTGGGGGGGAACGGCATTAGTGGACTGGCTGAGGCTGGAGATGTGGGCTGTTATGGACTATGTTTAGTTGAAACCCTAATCCCCACATTTAGTTGAAACCCTAATCCCCAGGGGGATGCTACCTGGAGTTGGGGCATTTGGGGGGTAATTAGGTCGTGAGGGTGGAGCCCTCGTGATGAGAGTAATGCCCTTACAAGAGGTATGAGCGCGCCGGAGCCCCTGTCCTGTGAGGGTACAGCGAGAGAGTGGCTGTCTACGAGCTAGGAAGTGGGCTGTCGCCAGACATCAGATCTGCCAGCACCTTGATCTTGGGCTTCCCAGCTTCCAGGACTGTGAGAAATGTTGTTTTTTTAAGTCATCCAGTCTGTGGTATTTTTCTTACAGCTGCCAGAGCTGACCAAGACCCACGGGGGGTCAGTGAGGCAAAGGAGGTGGCTCCTCAGAGGAAAATTAGGGTGCTGCAAGCAGGACGAGTGGCTGCCGGACTGCGGAAACATTAGCCTGGAAGTAGGGAGGCCTGGATTCCGCTGTCTGTGGCACTACAGAGCCATTGTACCTCCCCCTCTGGCCTCAGTTTCCACATGCAGAGAGGCACTGAGCTAGGAGCTCTCCATGGTCCTTACAGTGCTGATGGGCTGTCACCGAGTTCAACGCCGGTTTTCCTGAATTCATTCAGAGGGTCCCTGTTCCTCTCCCTGCCAGGCCCCTTTCTGAGCCCTTGCAGAGCTGACTCTTCAGCCACTGTCAGGAGGTCCGTGCTTTTCCGCCCTCACCACAACTGACAATCCTCGTTCCCGTTCTTGTTTATTTTAACCTTCACGTCTCGTTTCTCTGCCGTTCTAGCCTTGCCGCTTCTCTCCCAGGCCCGGCCCGGGGGGTTCAACCCCCAGCTCCATCACTTACTATGTGAGTCGCTCGACCTCTAGCCCGTGCTCTCGTCTGTAAAACGGGAACGCTGCCACCACCACGTGCCTCTGTGGGTCGAAGGCAAGGTGCGTGCACGGCACTCACGGTGGCGCCGGCTCCCACCGAGCACGCGCACGCTACAACGGCGTGGTTATGATCTCTGCTTATCTGGGTCTGGGCACTTGGCCACTTACATCACTGCTCAGTGAGAGTTCCAGAAACACTTAAGAAACAACAATGGATCCAGCACCTTTCCAAATGATGGAGAGAGAGCTGCTTTCGGAGTGACAGACATTACTATACATATCTCTGGTGTTCGAGATAAAGGGGTGGCTGAGCTGGCCAGGCTGGGCTGGCTGGACCTCCACGGTTGCCTGTCGCCCACCGGCCACAAGAGAGAACGCTGGCTTTTCTGCCACTGGCTCTGCCTCCCTTGGTAGTCTCGGTTCTGCGCAGCGCCCATGAACTTTTAAGCTCCAGCTCGGCAGAACTCACTGCTGCGCGCCCTCCCCGACTCCGGCAGACCCCTAGGCTTCCCCTGCACAGCCGCCACTGTCCTGTGTGTCCGTCCCACCTTCCTTCCTCCACTGCCACCCTCACTCGGCCTTAGATCACAGGGAACGTCCTGAACGCTGGGCCTCTGTGCCCGTGTATTTTGTAGGTGCTCCACCCCAACCCCTCGCTTGCTGTACTGTAGTCATCTTCCCCTCTGTCCCCCTGACCGCCCTGTAAGATCTTCGAGGGAGTGACTTTCTTACTCATATGGGGCTTCCCGGGGCTTCATGCCTGCCTAACACATAATAGGTACTCGATCCTCATTAAAGGAACGAAGATGCCTCCCTCGATCCCCAAATAACATCCCGCACTGGAAAACATCAGAAGGGCGTGAGCCAAAGGGCGGAGGTTGGCAGAACCGGCCTGCGCACGTGTGCATTCCTGTCTCCACCGGCAATGTGTGCGGCGGCCCCGGCCTCTCCTAACGCCACCTCCAGCAGGCCCTCCGTGTGTTTAACGAGATGGTTAGGTCGCTCCTGGGCTCTCTCTGATGGGGTTTATCTTTGCTCACCACTGTTCATTTTTGCCTTTCTCTGTGGAAACTGCCACTCGCTGGCAGTAAACTCAATCACAGGTGGTTCATGGTATTTTTTTACTTTAATTCTTACCATCATCCCGCGCTTCGTAAAGCCAATGAGGCAACGTCCAGTGGTGAGCCTGGTGCTCCTTGCTCCTCAGCTGCAGCCACCCCCCTCGCCCCTCAGCCAGTAGTGCCCGCTCCCGGGGTGGCCCACACTGTTCGGAGCTCCTTCCTCGCACTCTGCTAAGTAATTAATTTCAACACTTCTGTTTCCCCTTGTAATACTTAAGCTGGGAGATGAAGCAGCCAGAAATGAGGTTTGTCTCCCTTCCCTCCATCTTTGTCAGAGGAAAACTTGTGGAAACTGTCTGTAGAAAAGTGTAACTCGACATTCATGTGCACGTTCAGATTAGCAAATCTAAATACAGGCAACGATGCCTTCAAGTGAAGAAGCGATGCTTTTGCTCTAAGACAAAAACTATATAAATCTCTAAAACCTAAAACGCAAACAATGGGCTAAACCTGCAAGTCAGTGA
>NW_011888871.1:3158016-3159836 GCF_000151845.1 Pteropus vampyrus | reverse complement strand
TATTTATCTAGTGGGCCAGACGCTTCTCATCAGGAATGTGGGTCTCTGTATTTATCTAGTGGGCCAGACGCTTCTCATCGGACCCACCTTCCATTTGCTTTGTGCATTACTCTGCACCACGTGACGGCTTCAGGAGCTGGAAGAGCTTTTACTGGCAGTAAACTCAAATAGTATGTTCAAAACCAAACCATAACCTGTGTTATATGTAAAAGGAACATGCTATATATTTTGACTCCAGAAACATAATTTGTCAAACAAACCAACTGGACCCAAAACGTCTTTCATTGTGTTCACAACCATTTACACACATGAGGTTTATTATAACCTCGTCCAGACTCCATCGGCTCTCTGTCCAGCACAGAGCCCGGCTAGAGACTGCCAGAGCAGGATCTGCCCTGGGGAGGAACCGATGAAGCAGTTCCCGGCCTCGGCTCCGCTCCGCTCCGCTCCGCTCCACTGGTCCCAGGGCCCCCACGCGGACAGGGCACCGAGCATGGATGCCACCCAGTCCGCGGGTGGGAAAGCTGGGCCCACGTCCAGCTCTCTGAGGACATGCTCTTATACTTCTCCGCACCACTCCAAAAGCCAGTCATCTACAATGGCCGGAATTAGAATTAGCAAAGAAGCGCTGCTGTTTTCCAAGAAGAAAGCTCAGGGAAATTTTGTAAACACTTTTGAGAGTAAAAGGGGACGCTAACTGGAAGAGATGCTGGGACAAGAGGCATAAACCTGGACTTATGTCCACTCTAATTGCAAATCTAAATGTGGAAGGCAAAACAACCTTCTAGAAGATAATATAAGAAAATATCCTAATGATCTTGAGATAAAGATTTCTACAAAAAAAAAAAGAAGAAGAAGAAGTAAAAAGCACCAACCTTAAAGGAAAAGACGCATTCAACTACTTTAAAATCAAGAACTTCTCAGCTGTAGTACATATATACAATGGAATATTAGCAGTAAGAAGAGATGAAATACTGCCATTCGCGACAACATGGATGGACCTTGAAATAATTATACTAAGTGAAATAAGCCAGACAGAAAAAGTTGAAAATCAGATGATAGCACTTATATGTGGGATATGAACCTAAAAGCAACAAATGAACAGGACAAACAGAGACTCATGGACACGGACAATGGTTACCAGAGGGGAGAGGGGAGGAGGGAGGGAGGAGAGGGGAATTTAAATAATTTCTTCAATTAAATAAATAAAATAATTTTTAAAATAAAATCAAGAACTTCTCTTCATCAGGACACCATTAAGAGGGGAAAAAGGCAAGCCACAGAGTGGGAGAAGACTTTTGCAATACCCACGACCAACAAAAGGCTAGGATCCAGAACACAGAACTCCCGCGGATCAGTGAGAAAAAGACAAGCATCTAAATTTTTTTTTAAAAGGAGGGGAGGGGATCAAAAGACCATGAATAAGCACTTAAGAAAAAAGAGGAAATGCAAATGGCCAATAAAGGTGAAAAAGTGCTGAACCTGAGCGGTAAGCAGGGAAATGCAAATTAAACCCACAGAAAGATGCCTCATCAACAGGCTAAGTTCAAGTGCGAGTCGGTGCTCTGACTCGGGAAGTCAGCCTGACACTCTCCAGTGACGAGTAAACTGGGACAGGGCTGGGGTCAACAGCGCCTTAGATAACACGCAGCCGGGAGCACACGCAAGAACCTTCTCAGGGGCCTTTCTTCCAGAAGGTTCCGCCGCTAAGTCTGTGTGCTCAGAGCCACATCTCAGTTAGGTGGGCTCCACCTAGACACCTGTCTTGTGCCTCAGGTTCTCCACCTTCCACGGGTCACCGCGGCGTCGCGCACCCAGGC
>NW_011888871.1:3145214-3157151 GCF_000151845.1 Pteropus vampyrus | reverse complement strand
CCCCCGGGCCGGGCGCCGCCGCGTCCCCCAGCACGCAGCTGCTGCCAGGGACGGACGTGGGAAGACGGGTGCCGGGGCGCGGCGGGTTCCGAGGACCGCGCGGGGAGGCACCCGCCTGTCACTCCCCCGGGCAGCGGGTGGGAGAAAATCTGCTTGTCGTGGGCTTAGCGCGGGCAGATGGTCAGTCGGGGCCGGGAGCTCCGACTGTGCTGCTGGTGGCCGGGCGGGGGGCCCAGCTGTCGTGGATGGACTAGTGGTTACCAGAGGATGGCCCTGTGCATGGCCCTGGAATGGACCTGTCCACGGGGGCGGGCTCAGCGCGCCCCCTGCCCGGGGCGCCGGGCGGGCCCCCTTTGCAGGAAGGACTCTACCGTGCAAGCCGTGTTGCTGTCTCCCGCCTCTTTGGACCCCGATGTCGCCTTCCAGCAGTAGGGACCTTAGTCGCCAGGACTCTCTTTCGGAAGCGGGTGGGCGTGGCGAGGGAGTAAGAAACAAACCAGCAGGAAGCCTCTCGGGATCCTAAAGCGGACTCCGGGAAGTAGATGCTTCCGGAGCTTTCTCAGGACTGAGTCCCTCCCTGTACCCCCCACCCCTACCTCCCTTGGGCACCTTTGGTCTACGAAGGGATCGGTTAATAAACGCGCTGAGGAGGGCAGATGGCTCTGAGGGTGGTGAGCAGAATGGCTGAAGGTCCAGCTGAGATTCATGATGCAGAGGTCCTCGGTGAATCTGAGGTTGCTTTCCTGGAAGATGCCCCCCGCCCCCGCCACACACACACACACACGCACACGCACACGCACACGCACACACACACACACACACACACACACACACACATACACATCCGTTCACCCCAACAAAACAAAGCAATGCCAGGATCCCAGAATCACGAGACTCAGTGCTCCAACCCGCCTTTCAACCCGCCTTTGACCGGATGACCCAGTCTCCCTGACAGGCTACCTAATTGCCTCCCAGCCGGGAAATGGCCTGTGAGGAGTTGGGGCTGCATCCTGACAGGTGGAAAGGAGATACAGCCGCCGTAGGGCGTTCACCTGGTGTCCCCTTCAGTTGGGAATTGACTAGAGTCGGGGTTCCACTCTGAAGGGAGTTTGCAAACACCCCCTCACCCCATCCTTTCTCTGCAGTAGTCTTCCAGTAGGTGCCAAGGTTCAATTATGTCTATGTGGAAATTACTGCTTAGTCATTTCTCTGAAGGAAAGTGTATCAAATACAAGTGAAAGTCACCATTCATCGAGCTTAACCTGCGGACAGCCTGACTTACCTGGTTACATGTACAGTGAACTGTGAGCTAAGAGACATCTTTAAAGACTGGATTTATATTAAAACAACGCCGTAGAAACCAACGTTTCCTCCAAAAAAAAAAAACCGTACCTTTCCTCCAACAATTTATGATGAGGATTTTCAAATATACAGCCAAGTTGAAAGAATTATACAGGAAACACCCACATACCCAACACTTAGATTCTACTATTGACGTTTTACTGTATTTGCTTTATCTCATACCTACTCGCCTATTATGACCTGACTTCTGACCTTAAGTAATTAATGATTATTTGGCTTCCCTGGAGCGGTATTTCCACCGTAGCTCAGGGAGTTGGCGGCGTGGCAGATGGAGGTGTGGTGAGTATCTGGAGCTTTGGGTGAACACCCAGGATGCGCAGAGCACTGTTAGGTGCTGAGGAAATGAAGAGGCTGAAGACTCAGACTGACCAGAAGGGACTTGACTTTTTGTTTTGTTTGGAAGAGATGGAAGATAAGTGGCAGTTTGTGGTAGCAAATACCAAGTAAGAAAATGACACTCACTGAGTGCTTGCTGGACACTGAGCACTGTTTAGTATAAGCTGTATTATCTCATTTAATGCTCACAATAGCTACGTAAGTAGGTCACGATTTCTTTCTGCCTTTTACAGAAGGCACAGAGAGTAGTCGCCTTTTGGTGGTGCTAGAAAGAGGTGGAGCCAGGACCGGAATTCCAACAGTCTGGGTCCAGGGTGGCTCTGGGTGCTCTTAGTCACAGCAGAGATGCCACAGGGGGATAGTGGACCCTCAGGCCTGAGCAGGGAGGAGGGAAGGGCTATCTGAGGATTGCCACAGCTCCTCTAGACGCCCCGGCTCAGGCACCCGGCCTCAAGGCTTCATTTCCAAATGGCTCCAGAAGGCTGGTGTCCCGTGTGTTTGACTGGGCGCTGGCGCCCTGAGTGGCGAGATGGGGGTTCTTCGGCCATTACCCTGGGGTGTGCTCTGCTAGTCAGGCTCCCTCCTGTCGCCTCCCTCCACTTCCTGTCTGAGGTTTACCAAAGCTTGGCTCCTGTTCCCTATTCTGTCACTTCCTTTCCAACCCGCACTCTTTCTCCCTGGTGTTTTTAAGACATGTTGTTCCAAAGTTGCCCACTTGCCCGTGGCAGGTGCTCCTGCTTTCCAGCACATTGCATCTCGTGTTGCCAGTCCAGCCGCCGGACTTTCTGAAGTGCCCACGTGCCTCTGGCTACGCAGGGGCGGCCTGGCCCCAGCCTCCCGGTGTCCAGACCGCGTCTCCAAAGCAGACCGGCTGTGTCCTCACCTTTAGGCTCTTCCCTCCATCCTGGCCCCTGGGCGGTGCTCGGTCTGGGAAGTGGGAGCCGCCCTGTCAGGCAGAGCTTCTCGCTGCCGTTCCCCCTGCTGCCCTCGGCCAGCTGCTCGGTTTGGCTGTCGTGGGTCCGGCCATGTGGCCTCGTCATGGTGGGACGCTCGACCCTACCAGAAGCCAGGACTCAGGGGTTACGCGCCGGGGGGCAGCAGCCCCAGCAGCCCGGGATGGGGAGCGTCAGTGTAGGGTGCAGCGACTGCCTTGGCCGCCGCGCCACGCAGGGCGGAAGAGGAGAGAAACAGGAGTAGGAACGGGGAATGGCGGGAGGAAAAGGACGCGGAAGAGAAGCAGGTGCTCGCACTAGGGGGTGAGGACAGGACCCCCACGCCCTTGCCGCCGGCTCCCACGGGACCACGCAGGGCTGTGGCGGGGCCGCCAGGCCCGTGTGGACGCCCCTGTCAAACCCGTGTAGGAGGGTCCCATGGGACCGGCATGACGGAGGGGACCTGCCCACCGTGGGGCAGAGGCCTCCCGTGGAGGCAGCAGGATGTGTGTCTGTTTGAGATTCGACTAAATATGTGACTTTTCATTTATTCTTTTGACATGAAATATGACCAAATAATAACAGTCATTAAACTGGGGGAGGGAAGTACTTGGATGTTACATTTTTTTCTCCTCTGTACTTTTTTATATGTTTGAAAGAAACCCCCATAATCAGAGGGACAGGAAGGCAAAGAACAAAAACGGGCCCTAGAGTGGAAATGGGGCCCTGCCTCCGATTGGTGGGGTGAGCACTCATCTGCTGTCTGTGGCCTGAGACGGTCGCAGGGGGTGCCTGGGCCCTACCTGGCCTGGCGGTCCCCTGGGGCTGGGAGCCTGGTGCTGGCCAGGAACGCTGACCCTTGCCCTCTGCCGCCGGCTTCCCCGCAGCTGCCACCGCCATGCCCAGCTCCGCGTTATGGGCGGTGGATCTCTTCGGGAGGGTGCACATGCTCTCCACAGCGGGGCAGTCCTGGGAGCTCTGCAGGGACACCCAGCTGGAGTTCAAGAGGGTCAGCGCGGCCACGCAGTGCTGCTGGGGCCTCGCCTGCGACAACCAGGTCTACGTGTACGTGCGTGCCAGCGACGTCCCCATCCGCTGGCAGGAGGAGGCCTATGAGAATCAGGTGGGCTCCCCTGTGTTTGGGTTGCTGGTGGGTGGGTCGGCTGGAAGTAGAGCCCTTGTGCCCCAGAGCCCTGGCCGAGTCTCACCATCTGCCAGGATCCACGTTGCATAGTATCCAGTGTCTGGGCCCAGAGCCCCTGTTGTGTCCTCACCAAGGCGGGCTGGCCAGGTCCACACAGGCTGGGCTCCCGGCGGTTTCCAGGGGCCCAGGATGGGTGTGCCCTCCACTGCTTGCCCCTCGGGACACTGGGTCAGGTGGCAGTTTCTCTGCCCTTTGGGGCCGTGATCATGTGCTGGCAGGGGCCCGGCTGCCCCAGGCCAGCTGCTCGCCCGAAGCCCATGCCTGCCCTCGGCCCTCAGCGCTGGAACCCCGTGGGCGGCTTCTGCGAGAAGCTCCTGCCAAGTGACCGCTGGCCGTGGAGCGACGTGAGCGGGCTCCAGCCCCGGCCGCTGGACGGGGTGGCGCTGCCCTCCCCGCACTGGGAGTGGGAATCCGACTGGCACGTGGACGAGAACTTCGGAGGGGAGCCCACCGAGAAGGGGGTAGGCGGACTCGCTTCCTGCCCTGGCTCCCACACGGTGGGGGATGCTTTAGGCTTGGCCCACCCCTCCGTGCTGTCCCCAGCATCCCCTGGGATCGACCCTAGCCTGTGCCCTGTGTGCTCCCCACTTTCTGCACAGGATCGGTGGGGATCAGTGGTGCTCGCTCTCTCCACCCTGCTCCCCGCCTTCCCCAGAGCCTTATAGAGCCCCGCTTGGCGTTTCAGGGGTGGACATACGCCATCGACTTCCCGGCCACCTACACAAGAGACAAAAAGTGGAATTCCTGTGTGCGGCGGCGAAGGTGGCTCCGGCACAGGAGATACAAGTCCCAGGACACCTGGGCCAAGGTCGCGGAGCCCGCGTGCGGCTGGGGGCGGGCCAGGGTCCGGACAGGGGTCCCACTGTCGGGGGGGGGGGCACACGGCCCTTGCTTCTGCCCTCTCCGCCTATGCACAGGGCGCCACCCCTACGCTGGGAACTTTGACCTGTCCCTTGGGACCTTTGACTTGTCTCTTGGGAGCGCCACGGCATTGCATGTCCCTTCATCTGGGAGGCTGCCACCGCGGGAGCCAGACCAGGACAGCTCAGGACTTGTCCTGACCCTGGTCTCTGGGCTGCCCTGACCCAGGCTGAGGCTCAGGCCTTGCCTCTGTCACCCTGGTGGGAGCCACTCTGGCTCCCATGACCATGACCCAGACCGTACTGGTGTCCTGTGTGGGCTTTAACGAGAGGGAGGCCCCAGGCCCTCACCAGGCCTCTCTGCGAGGTGGGTCTGCCAGACCAGCCTGCCTGCTCCTCGGGCTGGGAGCAGCCGGGAGGGGAGAGCGTGGATGGCCAGTATCTCAGATGCCCTACAGGGCAGGGCCACGCCCTGTGGTGGGCCCTCTCCCAGGTGGGGGTGCAGTGGAGTGGTCAGGTAACCGCAGAGCGCACAGCCAGGACCCTCCGTGCCAGAGCAGCTGCTGCCACTCGGAGACAGCAGCTCAGGCCTGGAGGCCGTGAGAGGGAGGACAGGGGAGCGGGAACCCAAGGCGGGGAGCCCTCTGTCCTGATGTTCCTGCTCTGTGAAGTCAGACAGGTGTGCTCGGGGCTAGAGGACGGAAGGCAGCATGCTGAGGGCCGGAGTGGGCACTGCGGTGGGGCATGGCCGCCTGTCTGCTAGGAGGGTTGGTGCGCAGGGCCATAGCTCCAATATCCGCCAGGAGGGGACACAGTGCCATCTACTGGCCCAGGTGCCCACAGGGACTGACGGCCTCTGCCTTGTACCACGTTGTTCCAGGTCCCTCCGAAGGATGACCCCAAGCAACTGCCTGACCCCTTCAACGACCTCTCTGTGGGGGGGTGGGAAATAACCGATGAGCCCGTGGGCCACCTGTCCTTGTGGGCTGTGTCTCTGCAGGGAAAGGTAAGGCCTGTGCCCCCCTGTACTTTGCACAGGAGGTGGCTGTGGGGGGCTGGCCACAGGCAGGCGCAGGGCAGGAGAGCAGTCGGCCCTGCGATGCTCTCCCAGGGGTGGGGGAAAGCGGAGGGCTGCCCCTGGGACCTCTGTCTCGCCCCCGTCCCCGCAGCTGGGGTTAGCCTGAGCTGGCGGCAGGTTACCGGGGCCCCACAGTCGTCCCTCCTATGAATCCCGATGTCCTGTGGACCTGCCGGGTCCTGCTCCTCCCAGAAGCCTCTGACCTCCTACCCCGTGCCTGCTCCTGGTCTGTCCCTCCTCTGAGTGCCCAGAGCACGATCAGTGCCTACCCTGGGCTCAGATGCCATGAGTGTTGCCTCAGACAGATCCCGAGCTCCCTTGTGGCACCTCCTGCACAGCAGTCTCTAGCAGTGCTGCGGGTGGGAGGGTGGTGAGTGCGTGGGTGGTGGGTGCGTGGGTGGATGCCTGGGCGGGTAGGCAGAGGGATGGCGGGGTGGATGTTTAGAGAGATCCTTCTCTCAGAGAGTCTGTGAACTACACAAAGGAAGAAAACCAGCCCCTGACGGCAGCAGCGACCGGTGGTCCTGAGTGCAGGTGACACAACACGTAGTTGTGGTTTTAGAGTGAACTTGATGACCATTCAGTACTCTCTGCCACGAATTGACCAAATGCTCTGGTCGGCTTTGGAAGAGTCACAGGCTTTGTCAGGCTTACCTCCGGGATCCTGTCTGTCCCAGGCCTGGGTCAAGCACAGTTTTTTCTGAGCCACGCTGCACGATGTGGGGGCAGCTGGCCGCGGATAGAGCCCCCATCGAGGGGTCACGCCCACCTGGAAGCTAAGAGAGGGGAGAATGGGGCTCCAGAGCAGTGTTCGTGGTTGCTGCCTGCCGGCCGTGAGCCAGCACTGCCCTGCGCCCGGCCCGTGATCCATAAAAGGGGACCAGGACCTTGGGCTCCAGGCGGAGCTGGGGAGACAGGTGGGCCCCCAAGCCAGCAAGTAACAGAAGGAGGGCTGCGCAGGCCCATTCTGCAGTGTGAGCTGTAGAGGGGAGGTGACAGGATCGAGAGGCCTTGATCCCCAACGTGGAGGCAGCCCCTGGGAGGGAGTCCACAGCCTCTCTGGACCACGCAGCAGCCGTGGGCAGCCCCTCCTTCAGATGAGAAGCACCAAGCAGTGCAGACGATGAGAACGGTGGCTCAGTCTTAAATATTTGGTTAAACTCACTCTCTTTTTAAGGAGGAAGGGAACTGGACGTTTTCGACATTAGTATGAAGAGGGTCTGGGGGCTTTCCCGTTTAACCACTGGGCCCCAGCTTCCCCTAGAGACAGGTGTGCTGAGAGCATGTCACCACTAGGGGGCGCAGGACACCCGGGCTGGGGAGGGGATTCTCACAGCTAAGGAAGGGCACAGGTCTGTACCTGAGGTGTCTCATTTTTTAGCAGCAGTGGGGGGATCATCTCACCTGGCACGCGGACCCCAGTGGGAGTAGGGTAGGGTGAGTGAGGGCTGGACAGCCAGGGCACCCTGGTCCCCGGTTCCCTAGACCACTCACTTGGCCCGGGCGTGTGCAAATGCAGCTGAGGTTGGGCCGTGGGGGCGGGGGGAGGGCGCCCAAGAAGCCCTAGCCTGACCCCGCCTTCCTGACCCCATCTCTCCACCTCTCCCTCCCAGGTATGGTACAGAGAGGACGTCAGCCATCTCAACCCTGAAGGCTCATCATGGTCCCTCGTGGACACCCCAGGGGAGGCAGTCCAGATCAGCTGTGGGCCCCACGACCTCCTGTGGGTCACCCTCTGGGAGGGGCAGGCGTTGGTCCGGGAAGGAATCAGCAGGAACGATCCCAAAGGTGGGCAGACTTACATTCTGAACTGCCAGCCGCGGGGCGCCCAGCCTCTGCCACGCTCGCTGACGGGGGGCCGCCCGCGCTTTCTTCTGGGGCTGCGTAGGAAGTTCCTGGTCCGTGGTGGAGCCTCCCACGTCAGAAAACGGGATCATGCACGTGTCCGTGGGAGTGGCCGTGGTCTGGGCCGTCACCAAGGACCGGAAAGTAAGACGGGTCCCGGGGGGCGGGTCCCAGGGCTCCGTTTCATGTTGAGAGCGGTGTGATTTTTCATTCTTTTGGTCCGAACCCTTGAGAACGAATCAGCCAAGCTCCGTGCGCTCTGTGTCGCTGTCCAAGATATTTGGTGCCTGCAGAATCCCCCCTCGTCTGCGCCTGGTACCAAGTGCAGGACAACTGTATTGATCACTTCGTAGGCCGTAACATTTCAAATAATCAGAAGCTGATTTTCCGAAATGCTCAGCTAATCGATTGTCTCTCCCTACTCCTGTCCAGCGCTTGTCATTTTTATTTTATCAGAGGCAAGACCTATAAAATAAGCCCATTTCAGGTTGCTTACAAGTTCTCTGTCTAACCCCACGTCCTGGGCATCCTGTAGCATCCAGGGGGCGGGACCACCCACATCTGATCCACCTCCAGTGCTGAAGTCCCAAGCCTCAGGTTACAGCCCAGCCCCCTCTGGGCCCCCAGGCTCCCCGCTCTCAAAGCAATTTATCAAAATGTGCAGAAAATTTGATTTATGTGAGCAATTTGCTGTCTTCAGACAAATATATGATTGTGCTTACTTTCACTGGGCTTAGATATCCTAGAAATTATGAAACGGATTTGAGGGTTTTCTCATTTTACCGTCCCCCGGCCCCTGTCCTGCCTCATAAATTGTGATTAAAACACTGAAGTACTAATAGCACAGCATCCCCTCACCCAGGCCACCACCAAGAACGAGTAAGAACAGTTGTGTGGGCATGGCAGGGGCAAGATAGAGGGTGGCTCCCAGGTAAACCAAACCAGGTGAGCCATGGGGTCACAGGTAGGCCTGCAGGAAATTTGGTTGAATTGTGCATATTTTTACACGTTCACATGAAAAAGTTAGACTTGAGACTGTTTCATGAAGTACTAGGAATACAATCAAAATATATTATTTATTCTAATAATGAGTTTAGGAAAATGGTTTTCCTAAATAAAACCATGAAGGTCGTCATCTTCCAGAGGCAGACTTGGTTGGGCAAGATGGCCTCCCAGCATTAAGCATGAGCGAGGGTGGGACGTGCACAGAGGTCCACGAGCTATCGCTGGTCAGGCTCACGAGCCAGAGTCTGGATTTGAGATGCAGGACGTGTCTGTCCTCTTCAGTGCCCACAAAACACTCCACCTCCTGGCTCTGACCGTGTGCAGCGAAACAGCCACCTGCTGCTGCTGCTTGGTGCCAATAGGTACCACTAGTTTCTGAACCAGTGGGGAGAAGGTTCTAGAAAGATTCAGGCAGCTTGTCTCCTGGGGGAGACAATGCCCTTAGCCAGAGAATGGACAGGAGGCTACCAGGACAGATGTGTCTGGGGGCAGGTGACTTGACCCTCGGCCCAGTGGGACAGTGCCAAGTCCAGAGAGAGGTGTGGCAGAGGTGTGCGGAAGAGGCACATGGATGAACACTTCATCTGTGGAATGAACCAAAGGATCGAATTACTCGTTTGTTGTTCTTGAGCCTTTAAAAACCAAAAAGTGGGCAGACTTACATTCTGAACTGCCAGCCGCGGGGCGCCCAGCCTCTGCCACGTTCGCTGACGGGGGCCGCCCGTGCTTTCTTCTGGGGCTGCGTAGGAAGTTCCTGGTCCGTGGTGGAGCCTCCCACGTCAGAAAACGGGATCATGCACGTGTCCGTGGGAGTGGCCGTGGTCTGGGCCGTCACCAAGGACCGGAAAGTAAGACGGGTCCCGGGGGGCGGGTCCCAGGGCTCCGTTTCACGTTGAGAGCGGTGTGATTTTTCGTTCTTTTGGTCCGAACCCTTGAGAACGAATCAGCCAAGCTCCGTGCGCTCTGTGTCGCTGTCCAAGATATTTGGTGCCTGCAGAATCCCCCCTCGTCTGCGCCTGGTACCAAGTGCAGGACAACTGTATTGATCACTTCGTAGGCCGTAACATTTCAAATAATCAGAAGCTGATTTTCCGAAATGTTCAGCTAATCGATTGTCTCTCCCTGCTCCTGTCCAGTGCTTGTCATTTTTATTTTATCAGAGGCAAGACCTATAAAATAAGCCCATTTCAGGTTGCTTACAAGTTCTCTGTCTAACCCCACGTCCTGGGCATCCTGTAGCATCCAGGGGGCGGGACCACCCACATCTGATCCACCTCCAGTGCTGAAGTCCCAAGCCTCAGGCCACAGCCCAGCCCCCTCTGGGCCCCCAGGCTCCCCGCTCTCAAAGCAATTTATCAAAATGTGCAGAAAATTTGATTTATGTGAGCAATTTGCTGTCTTCAGACAAATATATGATTGTGCTTACTTTCACTGGGCTTAGATATCCTAGAAATTATGAAACGGATTTGAGGGTTTTCTCATTTAACCGTCCCCCGGCCCCTGTCCTGCCTCATAAATTGTGATTAAAACACTGAAGTACTAATAGCACAGGATCCCCTCGCCCAGGCCATCACCAAGAATGAGTAAGGACAGTTGTATGGGCATGGCAGGGGCAAGATAGAGGGTGGCTCCCAGGTAAACCAAACCAGGTGAGCCATGGGGTCACAGGTAGGCCCGCAGGAAATTTGGTTGAATTGTGCATATTTTTACACGTTCACATGAAAAAGTTAGACTTGAGACTATTTCACGAAGTACTAGGAATACAATCAAAATATATTATTTATTCTAATAATGAGTTTAGGAAAATGGTTTTCCTAAATAAAACCATGAAGGTCGTCATCTTCCAGAGACAGACTTGGTTGGGCAAGATGGCCTCCCAGCATTAAGCATGAGTGAGGGTGGGACGTGCACAGAGGTCCACGAGCTATCGCTGGTCAGGCTCACGAGTCAGAGTCTGGATTTGAGATGCAGGACGTGTCTGTCCTCTTCAGTGCCCACAAAACACTCCACCTCCTGGCTCTGACCGTGTGCAGTGAAACAGCCACCTGCTGCTGCTGCTTGGTGCCAATAGGTACCACTAGTTTCTGAACCAGTGGGGAGAAGGTTCTAGAAAGATTCAGGCAGCTTGTCTCCTGGGGGAGACAATGCCCTTAGCCAGAGAATGGACAGGAGGCTACCAGGACAGATGTGTCTGGGGGCAGGTGACTTGACCCTCGGCCCAGTGGGACAGTGCCAAGTCCAGAGAGAGATGTGGCAGAGGTGTGCGGAAGAGGCACATGGATGAACACTTCATCTGTGGAATGAACCAAAGGATCGAATTACTCGTTTGTTGTTCTTGAGCCTTTAAAAACCAAAAACACCTATTTCAGTGACACTCCAGGAAGGCGTTTATTTCCGGCTTTCCCAGGTGTGGTTCCGCAGAGGCGTCAACTCTCACAATCCCTGTGGCACCAGCTGGATGGAGATGGTGGGAGAAATGATGATGGTGAACGTGGGGCTGAACGACCAGGTGTGGTGTGGCTCTGAGCCTCGCTTCCTCGGGGGCGGGGGTTCGAGGGGGGCTTCCTGATGCCAGCACGGATGGGGGCAGCCCAGCACCTCTGCACACTCTCAGCCTTCGTGAGCTCACAGGGGGCTGGTTCTGCCTGGGTCCCAGAGCCCCCACCTGTCCTGAGTCACTCCCCCAGGACCCTCAAAGCAATGGCAGTGAGCATGGATCTGGGGGAAGGACATGCATCCTAGAGACTGGAAGAGTTTTGTTGAGAAATACTTGGGTGATGTCCGATCACCAAGTGAAGGATGAACCTGGCCTTCCCAACTTTGTAGATGCGGCATCTCTGAAACATCGCCTGTGTAGTTTGTGCGGCACGGCCTCTACCTCATGAATAATGAGGTTTAGTGATTTTTAAGACAACGTGCGAAGGTGGCAGCTCCCCTTGTCGCACTGTGATAGAAGCTCTTCCCAGGGGGCTGCCAGCCCTCCTCCCACCCGCCCCAGTGAACTGCGTGACACAGCGGTCAGGGGTGAGACAGGAGCTGAGCACAGAGGCCAGCCTGCCCCTGCCAAGCCATACAGTGACGAAGCCCTCCCAGCAAGGCCATCTGGGGCGACAGCTCTGCCAGTCCCTGGGCACCCCCAAGACCAGGATCAAAATGGGTGCCCCCTGGTCCCTCCCCTGGGCCCTTCAGCTGCCCAGCACACTGTCCTTCCTCAGCACCCAAAGGCAGAGGCGAAGAGGCCTCCTGGCCACCTTCCTCATGGGAAATGAGGTCAGAATCAAGGGCGTTTGCTTCCGTAAAAGGACCAGGACCACC
>NW_011888871.1:3137610-3143334 GCF_000151845.1 Pteropus vampyrus | reverse complement strand
AAATCCGCTCTGGCAGGTCCTCAGGAAGTTGAAGGCAGCGCCGCCACGTGACCCAGCAGTTTCCCTCCTAGATGTGCACCCACGAGAACCGCAGACAGGCGCCCCCGCAGCATGCGTGCGTGGCTGTTCATAGCAGCATCATTCACGATCACCGACAGGTGAAAACAACCCAGTTGGCCATCAGTGGATGAAGAGGCGAGGAAAACATGGCCCAGCCGTACCACAGACTATTATTCGGCAATTAAAAGGGATGAAGTACTGATACGCGCCCCGGCACGGGGAAGCCAGTCACGAAGGTCCCGTTCCGCACGGTGCATTTATATGAAGTGTCCAGAATAGGCAAGTCCGTAGAGACAGAAATCAAATCAGCAGGTGCCAGGAGGGTGGGGGAAGGACGAGGATGGGGAGTGACCGCTTGATGGGCGCGGCGTCCCCTTTCGGGGCTATGAGGAGGTTCTGGAACTAGGTGTTGGCGACGGTGACACAGCTTTGCGAATGCCCTTAATGCCACTGCGTCGCATGATTTCGAATGCCCTTAATGCCACTGCGTCGCATGATTTAAAATGGCAACTTTTGAGTGACGTAGATTTTGCCAAAATAAAAAATATAATAATATTACTGCCAGCCTTCCACCCCCAGACACATCGCTCTGATGGGTGTGGGGTGTGGCGGGGTGTTGGGACTGTTCTAAGTGCCCTGCTCCCTGGGAAGCGGGTGTCCGTGTGTATGTCGCATGGAAAGGCTCTGACTCGGGGTCACACGGGTTCCTGGTAGCAGAGCAGATGAACCAGGCCTGCCGACAGCAGTTCTTCTGTCCAGGGAGTCACGGCTCTGCCCTCTCTGTCCCTAGTGCTGGCTGCTTCTTTGGCGACGAGGTGAAGGGCAGTGGTGAGTCCTGTGCACTGAGCGACACAGATGCCTCATCGGAAGCCGAGAGACTGGGGCCTGACCAGCCTATTCCTGCAGAGCCTCTGGACAGTCCCAGGAACCCCGAGTGCAGCTCGGCCTCAGGCCCAGGCACCAGCAAGACCTCAGAGCGTGCCACAGAGGGCGCCAGCCCGGCCGGTCAGACCTCTGGACCCGAGCCTCAGCCAGGCCAGGCCTCCACCCCGGCCGAGCTGCCCTGGACCAACATCGACCTGAAGGAGCCCAAGAAGGCACCCAGCCACTCCACTGCTGGCTTTCCTGAGACCGCCAGCCTCTGCCCCCTGGGGCTGCTCCCACTGGGCTTGGAGGAGCCCTGCAGCGCCAGCGACCACCTGCTGTGGGCCTGGGTGTCCGGAGGAGGCTGCGCGGTGGAGGCCCACACCGTGCTCAAGTGGTTCACTGTCCAGTCAGGTAAGGGTGGATATCGAGGGCCAGAGGGTGCTCCTGGGCAGGGGAGCAGGCCCGCTGCCCTGTGCTCCACCAATCCATCTAGCCTTCGGAGACCAGCTGGAGCCATCACAAGGGAGGGCAGTGGCCTGGGGACCCTCCCCTCTCCCTGTCCTGGCAGTGGTGGCCAATCCAGGCTGAACAGGGTAGGGGACATCGGGGTGAACGGTGTGGGAAGGGCTCATGGGCATCTTACAGAGATCATAGCTTCCTAGCAAGAAAAGACCAATTTTTTTTTTTTTAACAAGCCCTGGGCTGCTGCCCAGCTATGGGTGGGCTGGGTGGCTGGCCCTGAGGCTGCGGCCTGCCCGCAGGCCTGTCCCCCTCGGTGCAGACACTTTCCCTGTCCATCACGCCGGCCCAGACCGCCGCCTGGCGGAAGCAGATCTTCCAGCAGCTCACGGAGAGGACCAAGCGGGAGCTGGAGAACTTTCAGCACTATGAGCAAGCCGTGGAGCAGGTGGGCGGGCCCCGGATGCGCTTTTTATCAGCAGGCACTCATTGAGCGCCTACTGTCTACCAGCCCCGAGGTGAGAGGGCGAAGCAGACAGATGCGTGCACCCCTCTGCCTGCCTACCAGGTGTGAAGCCATCCCTTCCGAGTCCTTTTATAGAGTCCAGAGTGAGGAAATGAGTCCATTCTGTTATTCACCTAAAGAACTGCCCAGGCCCCACTGCGTTCCAGGCACGGTGTAGGCCATGGGGACCCGGAGCCCGCGGCAGCCTCAGCAGGGGTGCACGGGGAGCCGCACACGCCAGGGGCACGGTGTTCTGCTCTGCTGAGGACGGGTTGAGGGTGGTCGTAGATGCTCAGGTCGAGCCTCGGCCCTGGAGGTCCGCGGTCAGGCCGGAGACAAGTTACAGGAAGCACGTGGCTGGTGTCACTCAGGATCTGGCCATGCCTCGGCTGGTGGCAGAAAAGCACCTCGCCAGTAGCTAAGCGCTGGGCCTGTGAGTCCCAGCTTCGCCGCTGACCCACTCCGATGCGGGGCCAGGATCAGAACCTCCCCCAGCCTCGGTTCGCCCGTCCAGAGCAGGGCGCGACAGTGCAGATCCCACGGGCTGTGGCACGTACACGGCGCAGGCTGATGGCCCGGCACCTGTCCGGTGTCTGACGGTGTCACTTTTGTCATTAGAGTGAAGTGGAGGATCTGGGAGCTGTAGGTGGGAGTCCCCTGTGAGGCCGCAGAGGGACTGGGTGCCAGGGCAGCCCAGGGGCCCGCCCGTGACCCTGTCTGTGGCCTCTGGGACCTGTGCCACAGTCGGTGTGGGTGAAGACAGGGACCCTGCAGTGGTGGTGTGACTGGAAGCCCCACAAGTGGATGGACGTCCGTGTGGCTCTGGAGCAGTTCACGGGGCACGACGGGGCTCGAGACGGCATCCTCTTCATCTACTACGTGGTCCACGAGGAGAAGAAGGTGTGGGGGAAGGGGCGGGGCTGCCGCGGGAAGGGGGTGTCTAGGAGAGGACCTCAGAGCCTGGGGTGGGACACAGGAATGGGCCAGCGACACCAGCCCGAGGTGCTCAGCTGAGGTACCTCCGGTGACTGCATGGCACCGGCCTGTGGTGACAGGTGTCCCGTCATCGGTAGGCAGGTGTGTGGCAGCCCCACAGAGCCATCTCCTCGGTCCAAGCTGCTGAGGGGCTCTCGTGTTTCAGAGGAGAAATCGGGCTCTCGGAGACAAAGCCACTCGCCCTCCCTGGGCTGGGGTTGAACCCAGTCAGGCTGGTTCTCAAGTGCCCTTGTCATCGTCGAGGATGAAATCGGGCCTTTGCTCGTGAACGAGGCCTGTGTACTAGAACTTCCAAGCCCACCACTAAAACCCGCAGGCCAGGGCCCAAGGACCAGCTGTGTGGAACCGGGGGTGACCCAGGCTGTCCCTGTCTGTCCCTGGTGACAGCCTGCCGTCCGCCCTCTGTGCACAGTACCTGCACGTGTTCCTCAATGAGGTGACAGCGCTGGTCCCCGTGCTCAATGAGGCCAAGCACTCCTTCGCCCTGTACACCCCCGAGAGGACCCGGCAGAGGTGGCCAGTGCGTCTGGCTGCCACCACTGAGCAGGACATGAATGACTGGGTGAGTGGACGGCGTCCCCCCAGGCAAGGGGTCGAGGGGCAATGGACTCAGGGCAGCCCAGCCTCAGCCTGCTGCCCGCCGCCTGCCCAGTATTGACCAGTTCCCTCCCCACACCAGCTGGCCCTGCTCAACCTGTCTTGCTGCGAGAGCCGGAAGGTCCACGGCCGTCCCTCGGCGCAGGCCATTTGGTCCACCACCTGCAAGGGGGACATCTTTGTGAGCGAGCCCAGCCCGGACCTGGAGGCCTCCGAGCACCTGCTGCCCTGTGACCAGATGTGAGTGGCCAGAGCTGTGGTTCTGAAAGGGACTGCCACCACAGGGCCGCACAGGGCCTCCACTCCCGCCAGCCAGCCGCAGGCATGGCCGGCGGCTTCCCAGGCCCCAAGTCCTCCTGGGCCCATGTGAGGACCCCAAGGGGAACCAGAACCCGGCCGGACTTAGCAAGTCACCCCGCCGAGCACCTGCTGTGTGTTGGGGTGAGGGAGCACAGCTTCATAGGTGGCATTTGAAACCAGGAGCTGGAAAGAGGCCACCCACTGGGGCGATGGGAACGGAGTTCCCTGCCATCCAGCATTTTGGGTCGGAGAGCAGAGGAGCACCCTGAGGGGACGTGGTACCCCCGATTGTGCCCCCAGAAGGTCACACAACCCATGAGGACCAGGGGGACGTAGGTGAGACCAGGAGGCCTTGCTCAGCAGGGGACAGTGGACGCATCTGCCTGCCCTTTGTTCATTCGCTCCTGGGAGCCCCATGTGCCCAGCACCCAGCCGAACGGGTCAGACCACCTCTGGTGACAGAGGCCTCGGCTGCAGGAAGCTGACCCTGCTCTCCGTCCACCCAGGAGGCCTTCCTGTCACCGTGTCGTGGCTCATCCAGCAGACGAGATGACCCTGCTCCTGCTGTGACAGACCCACCCCAGGCCCCTGGGGTGCTGTGGGACGAGGGCTGCTGCTTCCCTCTGGAGACCCCCTGCTCCTAGGTCTTTGCACCGTCTCTGGGCCACTTTAGCCCAGATTAATACCCTATGGGAAGCCCAGCAGATCCCATCATCCCGTCACTGGGAGACCAGAGACAAGTGAACAGGACGTCCTGGGAAACCACAGGCCACCAAGGCTGGAGGCCCTGCCGGCATTGCATCTCCACCCTCTCTCGTCTCCTCCCAGGTTCTGGCGGCAGATGGGTGGCCACCTGCGGGTGGTGGAGGCCAGCGGCCAGGGCGTGGTGTGGGGCATTGGCTACGACGGCACCGCCTGGGTGTACACAGGCGGCTACGGTGGAGGCTGCTTCCAAGGTAAGGGCAGCCCACACCCCGGGGCTGGCAGCGCAGGCTCCCTGCCCCGCCCCCACCCTCCAGGTGTTCCCTCCTCCAGCCTGGCTGGCGTCCCCGCCCCTACCAGAGCCACCGTCCCAGTGTTCATGCTCCACTGGCAGCTGGCTGACAGGTGACCTTCACCACTGCCAGCCTCTGCAGACAGTGTTCCTGGAGCCAACCCAGGAGGCATGATTGTCCAGGGACCAGGCCTCTCCCCAGTGTGCCTCCCCCGGCCCGAAGGTTCTAGAAACACAGCACCCAGTGTCTCCACTGCATCCAAAGCCTCGTTTCACAGATGCTGGAATGGGGCAGTCCACGCCCCAGACTACACACCCCGCTGCGGGCAGCGGCTAATCCTGCAGAGCTGCGTGTGGTCCACCGAGACCGCAGGACGCACCTCTGCACAGGTTAAACAGCCCCCGTTTGTGAGGCAGGAATTACCTTTGTCCTCATTCTACAAACGAGGGTACCGGGGCTCATGGAGGTTCTGTGAGGGTGGTAAGGAGCGAGCTGGGTCGGGCCTCACACCTCCCAGGGCCAGGCAAGAGGGACGGCGAGGTGGGAGGGGCGAGGCCAGGCACAGAGAGCCCGGAGCTGGAGCGGGCATAATGGGAGCAGCGGGTTCTTCTCATTGAGGTCGTGCAAACCCGGAGCAATCAGAGAAGCCCCAGCCCCGCCAGCCCCCCAGCCCTTGCGGGGCGTGCCAAGCAGGCCTGTGAGCCCCTTCTGGCTGACCCTCTCCGGCCCGACTCCCCGCCCAGTCTCCATGACCAGGGCTTCAGCCAGAAGCCCGAGGCCCCAGCGGGGAGCTGTGCGGCCTGGGTCCTGGAACCTCCTCTGCCCCCAGGCCTGGACAGCAGCACCAGCAACGTCCACGCGCAGTCAGACGTGAAGTCCATCTGCATCTATGAGAACCAGCGCTGGAACCCCGTCACGGGCTACACCAGCAGGTGAGCCATCCGC
>NW_011888871.1:3117426-3136315 GCF_000151845.1 Pteropus vampyrus | reverse complement strand
GGTGGCTTTGCGGAGCTTTGGGCCAGGCTCTGGGTGACCTCCGGGAGGCCCAGCACGAGGGAGGTATCGGTTGAAGGGGCAGTTTGAGCACAATATGGACTGAGGCCGGCACTGTCCTGGGAGGCAGGAGGCAGAGGGTGTCAGGCAGCAGTAAAAGTGGATGACACACTCCTAAGCTGGGGGTCCCTGGCAGCCGGCGTGTGGCATTGGTGGGGGGTCCCTGGCAGCCGGCGTGTGGCATTGGCGAGCTGCGCGTCTTCACTGCATACAAGTCACAGCCAAGTGGAAGACAGCCAGGGGGCCCCAAGCCAGGGCAGCCGACCCAGGCCGAGGGAGGAGACAGGTGTCAGAGGCCTCGGGCCCTCAGCTTGACGAGTCCCCAGAAGGGCCCTGACAGAACCCACCAGCTGGGCAGCTGCCATGTCCCAGCGAGACCCCAGCCAGTCTAGAGGCATCTGAAAGACAAGCATTATTTCCTGTGATACCTGCTGCCCTTCGAGCCCACTTCGTGGCTTACACAGAGGCTCTGTGCCCGCTACCAGGTAGAGAAAGAACGTGTTCCAGAAAATTCCAGAAACTTCCATGAAGTCGTCTCGATTTCGGCTTCTTCTTTCTCTTGTAGCTCATACCACGGTTACAAAACCATGAGGGATTTTGTCAGGAGAAGGCGCTGGGCCAGGTAAAGACTGAGCAACGAGGTAACTGGGGGGTGGAGGGGTCACCTCGCCCCCCTGCTGGTTCTTCCCACGCCAAACCTCTGAGCCTCCGACCTCAGTGCCAGCAGAAGGAAAGGGGAGGGACAGAGTCAAAGTAAATGCCAGTCCAGGAAGTGCCCGCGAGCTCCTCATGCTCTCTGGTTTCCAGAGAGTTTGCTTTCAAGAACAAACAGGAGAAATGTCATTGGCAAGCTCTGCTGTTAACAGGACCGGCGGCGCGGGGCCCTGGCTGAGGGCAGAGCCACCTCTCCTGGCCCCTTATTCCCACCCATCCAGGAAGCCGCACGCACCCTGGTATTTGGGGGGAGGGATGGGGGCTGGCCCTCCCCAGGGTCTTGCCCAGGCTGCCTTGAGGGGAGGGCTGGCCTGGTAGCTTCCTTCCGCAGCCTCCCCCGTGCCCAGGGCAGGCGGCCCGAGGCTGCAGCAGCATGGGGTGCCAGCGTTGGGGTGCCAATGTTGAGCTCTTTCCACCGCACAGAAAATGCAAGCTGGTGACCAGTGGGCCCTGGCTGGAGGTGGCCCCCATTGCCCTCGGAGACGTGTCTATCATTCCCGAGCTCCCTGGTGTCCGCGGCAGTGAGCACAGCATCGCACTCTGGGCCGTCAGTGACAAGGGGGATGTGCTGTGCCGCCTGGGGGTGTCCAAGCTCAACCCCGCGGTGAGCATCCCAGTCCCTGCCCACCCTATGGGCCCTCTTGTGGTTCTGACAGATCCTTCCAGAAATGGGACTCTTGCTGTGGAGTCGGGCTGGGCTCAGCTGGTCCTGCACAGGCCCCGTGAGGCCTGTAGGACGGGTGGACACAGCACGTGGCCCAAAGGGTCACCAGCTCTGTGGGTCGTGGAGCTGAGGGTGAGGTTGGCGTGAAGAGCTGCCAGCTCCGGGAGCCGGGGGCGGCGGAGGCTGAACCCAGGCACCTTCAGTGTCCCCTCACTCGGCCTCCAGGGCTCCTCCTGGCTGCACGTTGGCACTGACCAGCCATTCGCCTCGGTCTCCGTTGGGGGCTGCCACCAGGTGTGGGCCGTGGCGAGAGACGGCTCCGCCTTCTACCGGGGCTCCGTGTCCCCCTCCCAGCCGGCTGGTAAGTGCCACCCTCAGGAGGGCCCCCACCTGGCACCCCAAGGCTGCAATGGGGACAGGGCCGGTCAGAGGGCTGGACAGGTCTTCGTTTTCAGTTCAGCTCAAGGAGCATTTACTGAAAGTGGCCTGCGGACCAGGCGCTGGGGGCCGAGCCACACCCCTCCTGCCGGGCCTGAAGGGGGGTCCCCCCCCACCAACAGCCACCCCTCACTGTCCTTGGCCTCCCACCATGGAGGCTGGTGGTGGAGCTTTCGGGCACTTTGCACATCCTGCCCTTCCTGGGGTGGCCCTGCAGAGGCCCACTTCACACTGGCCGCACTGGCCACCCTCGGGAAGACAGACCAGGCTGACTTGTTCTTGGCTGGACATCTAAACAGCGTCTAGCACGGGGACGTGGTGGCCAGTGCCCCGCTGCCCTCCATACAGGGCGGACGGGCTCGGGCAGCGGCTTTGCACAGCAGCCAAGAGGCTGGCTGTCCACCATGTGCAGAGCTGGGCCCCTCCGCGTCCCTGCCCATGCAGCCCGCCGTCTGGAACCCACCATGGCCTCTGCCGGGCCCTGGGCGCGGCTGGGCTGTCAGAGGGTCTGCAGGGCGGGGGTCAGCTCAGCTTGGTGCTCAGCTCACACCAGGCCCCAGCACGTGTGTGCGGTCCGGCGGGTCTGGGGACAAAGATCACACCCAACCCCAGGAGCTGCAGAGGAGGTCACGTGCTCCTGAGCGCCTGGGGCATCAGAGTCCCACGTCCCTTTGCAGGCGACTGCTGGTACCACATCCCGTCTCCTCCCAAACAGAGGTTGAAGCAGGTGTCTGTGGGCCAGACGTCCGTATACGCCGTGGACGAGAACGGCAAGTTGTTCCCGGTCCCCAGCGGTCACCGGGGGTTGGGGTTCCCTGAGCACCTCTATGGGATGATGCCCTCGCTGGCCTCCAGGTCCCTGACACAAGGCCTTCGTAAGCCACCATGAGAGACCGCCCAGCCTGAGGTCCCTCCCCCAAGGTCCCAGGTGGGAGCCGCCAGCACCCCCATTCCCCCAGGTGGTCAGCCCTGCCCACACCCAGAGCAGAGGCCGCAGTGCCAAGGCCAGGGTGGCGCTGTGGGCAGGTTGTGTTGGGAGCGTCCTCTAGGAAGTGCCTCCCAGGCCTGTGACCCCAGAGCCGCAGGCAGCGGTGGCCACATGGTGCTGCCTCAGGCAGCTCTCTGTCACCGGCTCCTTGTGCGGTTGACGTCCCCGCTGAGCAAGGCGAGGACAAGGCGGGTGCTGAGTGGAGGCTCTGACTCCAGACTCGTCCTCCTGATTCGTGTAAAGAATTCCTTGTCCTCAGCTTCTCATGCGTAGAAAGAGGACGATGATGCCAGCCGGGCTCGGGGACGGCTGGGCGGCTCGGGTGGCACTGAGTGTGGGGAGGGCAGAGCCGCCTCCACCAAGCTGCCCTCGCCGTGGGTGGGCAAAGCCCAGCAAGCGTGGGGACAGGGGGACCGTGGCCAGTCCACCCAGCTCTGCAGGCCCTGAAGCAGGTCCCGACGGCCTGGGCCTCATGGCGGGTCGTACCCTTCTGTCCCCAGGGAACCTGTGGTACCGCCAGGGGGTCGTGCCCAGCTACCCGCAGGGCTCCGGCTGGGAGCACGTGTCCAACAACGTGCAACGCGTGTCCGTGGGGCCACTGGACCAGGTCTGGGGCCGGCAGGGGCGGGGGGGGCCGGGTTCCCGCTCAGGTCCCCGCTGTCGTCCCCATGGTGCCACCGCAGGGGGCCAGGCCTTCAGCCAGTCCTTGTTCCAGGTCTGGGTCATCGCCAACAAAGTCCAGGGGAGCCACAGTCTGAGCAGGGGAACCGTGTGTCACCGAACAGGCGTGCGGCCCCTGGAGCCCAAGGGGCAGGGCTGGGACTACGGCATTGGGGTGAGCGGGCAGGCGGGGCGGCTGTGTGGGCCAGAGCTGCGAGGCCACACCGTGCACCGTGCTTGGGCCTCACAGGCTGGGGCCTGGCGTGGGGCTGGTGGGAGGCCCAGGCAGAGTCCCTCGGGGGTCCTTGAGCCTCAAGCCTCTGGAAGGATGGTCTCTGCCCCTTGACTCCCTCCAGCCTGTTGACCTGCCCCTCTCCTTCCAGGGGGGCTGGGATCACATCTGCATTCGGGCCAATGCCACCAGAGCCCCCAGGAGTGTGTCCCAGGAGACGGCTGGCGAGCAGGGCCTCCCCAACGGGCCCTCGCTGATGGCCGGGGCCCCGCAGGAAGCCATGGGCCCTGTCTGCTGCTGAGGCCTCCTCCCACCTGGAGCAGGCGTGGTGCCCAATTTGAAGGATCAAGGTCGAGTGCGAGCCTTCCCCTCCCAGTGGGCCATTCTCTGCTGAAATGCGGAGCCTGGGTATAGCTCGGAACAGCCCAGCAATGTGAAGCCCTGTGGACATTTCTGCACGTGTCCCCATCAGCGAGGAGGGCTTGGGGGAGGGGGACCCTCACCCCGCCTGTCCCACCCATGTCTTCCCCTCTGCCTCCCGCCTTTCCAGGACAGGAACTTAGAGCCTGGAACCTTCCAGGAGCGCTGCCCCCGGGGCAGTAGAGCCCACACAGGAGCCTCCTGCAGCTCCGGGCACTGGGGACAGCACCCCGGAGAAACGGCTGGCTGTGGGCTCAGGGCCACTTTGCCCACTCCAGGATCATTTCTGGGAGCAGGATTCACAAATGAGATCATTTCCAAAAGTTCGAGAAGGAGCTGGCCGGTTGGGGTTGAATGCTGGGCAGGGTGTTGTCTTTGCCAGGTGGACACAGACGCCCTGGGCGGCCAGGAACGGCCAGGAGAAGCTGCTAGAGGGCACGTCGCTGTCACCAGCCCTCAGCCAGCCCCTCCCAGACGTGGTTGGGGGGGAAGGAACGGAGGCCCTCTTATTCTGACCATGTTGCAGGGGGTCGGGGCAGGGGGTGGGGACGCGGAGTGGAATCCCAGACCCCTGGGGCAGGCGGCCCCCTCCAGCCCTGCTGCTTTTTATCCGATGATGAAGCCCCATTTGGTGAAGTCTCCAGTTTGCTTCCTACAAGCAGACACTTTGCCCGGGACTTGTCCCAGGCGTCCCCAGCAGGAGGGGGTCAGTACCTGCTCTGGGGTCCCCTCCTTCGGGGCACTCGAGGGAGCCAGTGATCCCTGCGCTTCTGGGTGGGATCTGGAGGCAGGAGTCCGGGCTCGGCCCAGACGCGCGTGGGGGGCGGATGGCCTCTGCTCACATCCCCTGGCCAGGTTTTCTCCGAACGGGCATTACGGGTTTGCTCGACCGCGGCAACCTGTCCTTTCGCTGTGACTGTCTGTAGTGGTCTCCCTGCCCTTTCTCCAGGGAGGTCATGCCCTCTCGCTACTGAGCACCAGCCGTGTCCCTGCTCAGCGTCACTGAACCATCTCAAGCCCTCAGATGCTTTATTCAATAAAAACTTACGCCAGAGTGTCAACGACGTGACTTTTTTTTTTTTTTTGCTACATCGTAATGATCGAAATGCACAGTTCCCTATGCTCGAAAGGTAGCACTTGTCATGAAATCTTTTATTTTTGTTTTGTGACACAGCATCGGTTTCTTGGGTACTTTGAACAGACCATTAGGAAAAATAAAAGCAAATTTGAGTTATTTAAAAAACATTTTCACCACAATTACAGCTGGGGCACTGGCTGTTCAGACCCAGAGAGGTTTTCCCAGACAGAAGAGTCGCAGTTCTGCCGGCCTGATGGTGACCTCCACCTGGGAAGTTCACCAGAGGTCAGGTCAGCGGGCGGAGGGTCTGTGGCCCCAGGTGAGGGCTCAGGATGCATGTGACGCCTCTGACTTTAGGGTTCCTCACAGGACAGAAGGCTCCAGCTGGGCTTGGGGTCCAAGGTGAGCGTTGAGGCAGCAGGCCTCAGCAGCCTGTCACTAGACCTGTCCCCCACCCACTTTACCCCCACCCCGAAGCAGGACTGAGATCTTTAAGGTCCTTCGTGATGAGGCCACGGGGCTGCCGATGTCCTCTGGCCTCGGATGACGAAGGGCTGGACATCTAGGCCTGCGTCACCTTCTGGGAAGCAGAGGAGGTGCAGGTCTGGGACAGAGAGAAAGAGCCCCCAACAGCTGTTGTCCTGCACGGTGGTGACCCACAGGCCTTCCCGCCGTCCCCAGTCACCGGGCATGGCCTGGACAGAGCTCTGCCGGGCGCCCTCCCTGTGCTTCCTGCTCAGTTTGTCAGGTGTGCCCGCACTGAGCCTGCTCTGGCCGGAACAAGGGCCCCCGTCTGCAGGCCTCCCCTTCCCATGTCCCAGTCAGCAGGCGACCCCAGCAGGGGGCACACGGACCCCATCTGCCCCGAGCTCAGAGCTGTCCTCAACCGCAGCTCTCATCGGTAGCCTGCCCTGAGCACTGACCTGAGGGGCGGGCCAGAAGCACCAGGGTCCCCACCTGACCCATGGCCAAGGACGGCTGGGACAGTGGGGCCGGGTCCAGACCAGGCCTCCCAGGGCCACCTTCCAGAGGGCCTCCACTGGGGCCTAGGGAGGGCCTGGCCACAGCCTGACCGGGTAAGTTAGGACTGAAGTGGCTAAGGACTGTTCCGAGGGGTGCCATCTGCTGCCCTCGATGCCACCTGGGCTGACACCAGCCCAGAGATGCATTAAGATGTTAGGTCTGGGCCGGGGGGTCGGAGGGAGGTGCCGGGGCTGGAACTATCAGGGTGGGGACAGTGAGGCTGAGCGTTGGGCACAGGCCCCTGACTGTGACAGCCCCCCTCCCGGCCCGGCTCAGCCCCTGTCCGCAGTGCCCCACGAGAGCCTTGGGGATAGCTCAGGGCACAGGGGACCAGGCCACTCGTGCCAGGCCAACTCCACCATGTCACTGCAGTTCCTGCCTGTGGCAGCCAAGGGCTCTGTCCCCTCCCCACATTGTGGACAGAGGGACGAGGGAGGAGAGATGTCAGCTGCTTTGGAGCTAAGTCGCCGAGCCTGTCAGAGCCAGCGGGGCAGGAACAGCAGAGCGGGAAGCTTGGCCCGAGGCTGTGGGCGCCTGCCAAGCTGCCCAGTCCTGCCTCTGCAGAGCAGCACCCGGTGGGGCAGACGCTCTCACCACCCCAGACCCCTGCCTTCAGAGAGTCCTGCAGGCCCCCAGCCCTAGCCAGGACCCAGCAGCACCCTAAAGTCCTGTCAGACCGGCCACATCAGTGACAAATACAATGAGCAGCAAGCCTCGGGGGGACGGGCCTCTCCAGAGGGGCCAGGGCCAGGCAGGAAGGAGGGGCCGGCCACTCGGGAACCACGGCCTAGCAGCCTCTCTCCCACCAGCCCAGCCCTATCTCCAATGCCCTCGGCACCCAGCCGCAGACCTTCTGTGGTCAGGAGCCCCCACACGGGAGGATGCAGGAAAAGATCCCAGCCCCTCCCCCACCAAAGTCCCTTTAGAATTAATGTTGAGGTAATCGAATTAGGGTTTCTGATAGCTAGATTCAGAAGTAGACGCTTCAACTGTCTTGGCTCAGCCACTGTCCCTCAGTGGCTACAGGCTCTGCTTGCTCCATGCCTCAGTTTACCCCGAATGAGGAGGCTCGGGTGCAGGGTGGAGGCAGTCCCTGCCTGGGCCTGGGCCTCAGCAGCAACTGGGGAAATTTACCGAGTAAATCTTTTCCTGGAATCTGCCTTGCCTCGGGAAGGAGCCAGGAGTGAAGAGAATTTAGTTTTTGAGGCCTGTCAACTCCTTCCTAGTCAATGAAAAAGCAGATCCCGCGACCTACATGGAGGTTTGGGCCTCGTGCAACGCGGGGCCACGACCTTGGCCGGGTCTTGTCCCCCAAGGAGTGGAACGTGCTCCAGAAAGACAGCCGAGTTCAGGGGAAATGGAGCCTCTGGGGCCACAGCCACGTCGTGTCACCACCAGTCTGGGGCTCTTGCTGGGCCCAGGACTGGGGTGCTAGGAGCCCTCCCGGAAGCTGTGGATCTGCGTGGAGTACTTCTGCAGGTGGCCCTCGGGCTGGGCCTCGGTGGCACCAAGTGCGGCCCCAGTCACCTGCTGCTGCTGGTAGTGCTGGTAGAGCTTGGGGCCGGGGCCGTCCAGGCCCGGAAGGCGGCCGCTGGACATGGTGAGGATGGTGGCCGTCAGTGACTTGATGTAGTTCTTGGCCAGCGTGAGGGTCTCGATCTTGGACAGCTTCTTGTCGGCGCGCACGTGCGGGATGACCTCGCGCAGCGCCTGGAAGGCGTTGTTCAGCGTGTGCATGCGCTGCCGCTCGCGCTCGTTGCTCTCCAGCCGCCGCTGGACGCTGCTCTCCCGCCGGCCCCCCGGCGCCGAGGGCGCCAGCCGCCTGCGCCCGCCATCGGCCCGCGCCGCCTGCGCCCGAGCTGTCCGGCTCCGCAGACCCTTGGCCAGCGGGGCCCCGGAGCCCTGCTGGGGACTGTCGGGGGTCTGCTCCCCTGGGGTGGTGTCTGTGTTCTGCAGAGGCGCCCGACGCCGGGTTTTGGTCTTCATGGATCCAGACTGGGTGTCCCGGGGGGTGGTGGCTCCGAGGGGAGGCCCTTGGAACTGAAATCCAGAATACAGGCCACCCGGTGGTCAGTCGGCAGGCCATGTCACTGCCCAGTGGCAGCTGACTACGTGGTGCAGAGTGACCCCAGGGTCATCCCACCGACACAGGAGACATGCACTGACCCCCACACCCCTAATCCCGTTCGATCTCATGTTGACCCCTCAGACCTCTCTGTGATCTTGTGGCCCCTGCCCCCTGGATGAGGTATAGTGACCCCTGGACTTTTACTTGGCTCCATGCCCATCACTGCCCCCTGCCGCCTGAACTTAGGTGGCCTTTGACACTTTGCTCGGACCACCCAGAATGCAGCCCCATCCTAGTTCAGGGCGGGCCTGCTCGCTGTTTGCCCCATGAACTAACACCCACTCCACACTGACCGTCCTGCCCCATCCTGCCCCACCGGATGTCACACAAGCAGAGACAACACTGGGGCCACAACTGCTGTGGATATGGGGCAGCTGTCGGAGATCAGAGGGCGACAGTGGCCAGAGGCTGCAGAAGCCCCAAGCTAAGCCGAGGGTGGTCCCAGCCAGGCCTCCACACCCGATCTCGCGGCCCTGACCAGGTTTCTCCCCAGACGCCACCTGGTCCTGCTCCTGCGACCTCTCCCGGCGACCCCCCCCACCTGACCCCTACCCTTACCTGGGGATCCGCGGCCGCACGCGCCAGGGCTGCCCACGGGGGACAAGGACACGTCGCTTTAGCCGCCCCGGGCGGGGCCGCGGCCACATGTAAATAAGCCCGCGGGGCGGGGCTGGGGAGGGGCGGGTGTCGGCGTGTCCCCGGCCCCGCGGTGGGGGCAGGGCGCACCTGCGAACAGGGGACGGCCGGCGCCTCCCGCCCGGAGGAGCCCAGGCCACGGACGGAGGACGGAGACGGAGGCCCCTCCGCGCGGGGGGGAAGCCCCGGGACCGCACCTGGCCGCTGCACCTGACCTTGGCTTTGGGCTCAGAACACGGAACCAGTCAAGATGAATTCATGGAAAAGCCGTTTTTCAATACTACTTCTTAAATGGGCAGCGGCCACATCCCTGAAGAGCAGTAGCCAGCAGCGCCCAGGGTCTGGGGGACCCGCTGTCGCCCGCCGGCGCGAGTCCCGGCGCGAGTGGGCGGAGCTCTACCCCGCGGAGCACCCCGCAGCTGGGCCGCCGCCCACGTGCAGACCACCCGCAAACTACCGGTTTTAGGAGGTCTCCGGGGCGGCGGGCAGACAACTGGGGCTCACACCCTTCTCAGGTCCCCACGTGCTTTACCTAATCGCACTGTGCCTTAGTTTCTCACTGTTTACAGGCGCATTAAAAGGTGGTAAGAGCGGCCTCTGGTTCAGCGCCTGGACTTCAGGGAGGCCCCGCCATCAGTCGAGCGAGCCTGGGCCCCCGCCCGCGTGTGTCCCGCAGGACCGCAGTCAGCACTGTCCTCTCTTCTCCTGCACTGTCACTCGCTGCCTGTCTTGGGAGTCTCTGAAGCGGGGTTCACAGGTCTACTTCCTGAGGGTCACACCGGGCCAAGGGACAGTTTAGGTAGGAGCCTGTTACCGTATTCCTGGCAGCTTGGACCAGGCGAGCAAGGACCGGGGGTCGGGAGAGACGAGATCCGCTTAGGGCACAGAAAAGCTGGTTCTGGGCCGATTCGCCTCCCCGCTCAGAGCTCGTTAGATGCTGGACTTCAGAAATTAAAATGCTTCTGAAGTTCAAGGGCAAAGGCTTCCAATTACAGGTACGCTTTAAGGCTGCACGAACCTACATAAAAGTTGTGTTCCAGTGATGCTACCACCTTTGTGTTTCTACGAGCATGGGATGGGGGCCTAGGTCATGGAAAAGGGCATCAGGCATCTAGAGACCAGGGCAGTGGGTGACCCAGAGCTGCAGGCTGTAAGTGCCCACCGCGGGGCACACACCCTGGGCCTCGCAAGGCGGAAAAAACACGACTAAACGCAGCAACAGAGTTTATAAATATATAACTATGTTTATTTGAATATTAAATAGTTTTTAAATTACAAGCAATTTATTGAATCACACTATGCATCAATATACAGTAAAAATCTTACAATTTAAAAATGTACACAATTTAAATGAAAGTTCATTAACTGTTATATTGCCGTGAACCTCCTACGACTGTGTTAAAGCACGACGGAAATCTCACGGGTCTGTCACAGGTCTGACTGCCCCTCGGGTCGTCTGTGGACGGAACTGACAGTTGGACATGAACGCCGGCCCCTTAAGACCCACCTAGGCCTGTGCGAATTTGAACTGAGACATGTTCAAGCCATTTAAATATCAGCTTGTTGGTAATTCAATACTGTCGATGCATCTTTGAGAATTTACCTATACACTAAAGAGAATTTTCCTTTTTAATAGTCAAAACTTGAGCCAACCCCATCACTACTAAGGAATATTGTTTTCGAGTTTTAAATTTGAAGTCACCTCTGTACGGCCATTCTTATTGTAAGGCCACTTCTCATAAGGCTAACATCCTGAAGCCCCTGGAACTGAAGCCCAACACCTGGAGGCGACCGTGGTTCACTTCTGGAATTTTCAGATGGCCGGCTGAGTCGAGCTAAACCAGGAGCTGCCTCCCTTACACTCGCGCGCTCAGGACAGACGTGCAGCAGGTCGTCGCCCCTACAAATACCCTATGGAAAATATTACTTAAAGGGAGAGGTTTGGGAAGGCGTTTTATGGCAGCAAGACATACAAAGACTTTTCTTAGATAAACCCATTTCTCTAGAAACGATCGTCTGTACATTTAAAAATAGAATGAATGTGTTTTCAATTCAGTATCGCTGAGCTGCTTCGCCCTTAAGATGAATGGCTTCTCACCCGGATGCACCGTCCAAGTTTCAGAGGGTTTTGGGGAGCGCTTTTTGTACATTTCTCTGACTTACGACAGTCATTTGGTAACACAAATTAATATCTAGCTAAGAAGGAAATGAAGGTTAGATTATCTTTTATTATAAGATTTAAAATACATGAACTCCACCAAAGTAAGACGAATTAAAACCTGATAGATTCCAAGGGAGGCCAGGAAATACCACTGTGAGCCAGGTATTACTACAAACCCAATGATTTATTTCGTTGCATAACTTATTAGAGCAAGTACGGTTTGAAAACCCACTACTGGTAACCAACTGAGTAAAAAAAAAAAAAAACTGAATCAACAAAGCACATGCTGACGTTTCAAAAATGGGCTGAAATTTTTAATGTACATAATTTATTTCCTGTGTATTGCTTAAGATTTCAAATGAACACATTAACTCACATTTATTATAAATATAAAATCTCCCCTGCCATGCAACCCCACAGTAAGCTCTACCGCTCCGACCCCCCCAACTCAACGCATAAAATGCTTTTTTTTGGCAATTAATGATGAGAGCGATATAGACTTAAAATGGGAATTACGTTATTAAAATCTCCTTAGTCATAGTGAAAAATGTCAGCCCCAAAATATCAAATTTATTTTGGGCCTACTGTATAAGACGACAGTATATTCTGTGGATCTGCTTGATTTTAGTCTTTAAATCGGAATTAAACAAACCTATCATTTGAAAACACTGGTAGAATTGCCTCGTTTCTCTCTAACTCGAGCTGGTAGTTAGATGTAAAAATTCAGAAAGCTCCGGAAGTCTATGGAGCAAGAAATTCAGAGTGTGACGACTTTGGCAAAAATCACCTTCTAACGCCCTGTTACCTTTTTCTCGGGGCGCACCTCCCCCCGGCGGGGCTCCGTCGTGGAGGGTGAAGGGTGCCCCTCCTCCATTCTGGGTTTTCTTGCTCTGGAAAGTTATTGCTAGTATCAAAAGTCAGTGGCGTGAACCCAAATCGATAACAAAGGCCACGATTTATGAGGGGAACTAGCCAGGACCCGCCACTTGCACCACGCAGCCCCGACCTGGGCCTGGGGCTGTCCCAGCGTCACAAACGCCTGAGTCGGGAAAGCGTGTCAGCACCTGGGGCAAAGGGCCGGCCTGCGGGGACTGCAGACCTGAGGCCCCACCCGGTACTCGTGGCTTCGTGATGGACAGGCCAGGCCTGGTGCTGTGCTGCTCTGGCCCCTGGAAACGTCCTGATGTCAAAGCAGGACGCAGGGCTGCACAATGCTGTCACCAATGTCACGGGGTTGCACGGGCCCGTTCGGCCCCTTTCAGAGCAAGGGGAGAACTCGGTGCTGGCGGCAGAACGGGAAGGTCCGTGCGGGGCTGCCCGAGGCCCTGACTAGGGGGACCGGCCGGCTGCAGAGGCCCTGCCGTCGACCTTTGTCCCTCCTCTCAGCGGCAGGATGTAGGGTATCTCCTCAGCTACACAACCAGCCACGCCTGGACATGACGTGACTCGTGACTCGCAGTGCATCTCGGGAAAATCCAGCTCTGAGGTTATTACTAACAGCTCAACACGCGAGCTCTACGAACAGAATGAATTCACACGGGTCTCTGCCGCCAGAGTCCCCCGTGGGGCCGTGCCTCCCCCAGCACTCCCCGCCTTCCTGAAGGAAGGAGTACCAAGGACACCGCGGCCACAGCAGTCTGCTCCTGAAAATCAAGCAGAAGAGCGGGCTCGGAGGAGTGCCGCTGGGGCCACGCTCGGCCCCTCAGGAGAGGGGACCAGGGGACCTGCACGCTGCAGCCCGCAGAACTCACTGCAACCTGAGTTCTGGGGCGCACCGCCTGCCTGCTGACTGTTACCAAAAGGGTTTTAAAAATGAAGGGGTGGGGTGGCAGGGTCACGCGGAGGGGGCGCAGGGCCTTTCAGCGCCTCCGAAACCAGTTCACAGAGAAGAGACAAAAATGGGTGTCAGTCAACAACAGTCTTTTTGGACTCATCAAAATTATTTCCTGTAATGACATAAGACACTAACATTCAGAATCATGTATCATTTACATAAGAGTACCATATGTACAGCTCCAACAATTCTAATGACAGCATAATGCTCAAAGTATTTAAGCTTTACAAGTACCATGCAGAGCAAACGAACTATAAAACAGAAAAAACAATCAAACTAGTGGGAACCAGCTTGACCTGCCTTATTTTCCTTGAATAATTTAAGATTCTGTACAATATCAGGGACTCCTAGAACATTTCTCCACAGTGCAATTACAGAAAGCAATTAGTGATCTCTTTAAGAATAATAAATCTGGCTCACTGGCGCCAGTCCCCACTGTGCACGCTGGGGCCCTGTGCACAGACAGGGCGCAGGAGTGGGCGCAGGCAACAGGGTGCGTGGGAACTGGAAACGACCGGGAGTCGACAGCCCCCACCCCCGGAGGAGGGCGCCCGGACCACCGGAGACAGTGCTTCCCGCAGGTGGGAGCGGCCGCGGGCGCCGGCTGCCGGGGCTGGCGGGAGCACGCCTCCCCAGCTGGCTTCCTGCCATGGGCACCGCACGGTGCCGGCTCCTTTTCGGCCTCCTGAGTCTCTCTCCCTGTCCATCCCGGCGGAGGTCCAGTGGATGGCGGTGCTCGGCTGGCAGCACAGGACCGCCGCCCTGGGGAAGCAGCCTGGGGTCTGAGAGCGTCGGCGGATCCACCTAATCTTTTTCTCCATCTTCACTGCTTCCTATTCAGGAGAGAACAAGCAAAGCTGGGTTTTTTAAATGAGCGTCAAGAAATAAAAATAGTCCGGATCGCATCTGATCTGCAGAAAAAGGAACAGAAACTACAAGTGTGGACACCCACCACCTGCCCAAGCCCCACGTCTGCTTCCTGCGGCAGCGGCGCTTGCCAAACTCGCACACGCATCTGCTCGGCTCACACGCCGGTTCAATGTCAACGCTCAGGGCGCAGGAGAAAATCAGCTCTGATCTCCACACATCTGCGCCTCTGACAGATGGTTAGGTCACGGGCATTTATCTAATTGGCACAATTAAGCACAGCACAAACACAAATAAAAGCTCTTTATATTTCCTAGTTATTATTTGATCTGCAAACTTCAAATCAAAAAATGTACCCATTAACATTTATCTTCCAATCTAGTTACGGGGAAGAAAAACGATCCACACGTTCAGATAACACGACTTCAAATGTGCCCTGCCCGTGACTTCGCACCCAGGCCTCTGGTATCTCACGAAGACCGAGACCTAATGGCAAAATCAACACCCCGGGGTAAGCCAGGGTGCGTCTGGGCTCAACCCCAGGGCCAGGTGCTTCTACAACACGAGCTTTCTGAAGAGCCGCTTCTGTCTGGGACAAAGAGGTGGAGACGGGGGCGGGGTGGCCGGCAGCACGAGGGGCGCACAGCAACTCCTGCCGGCCGGGCGCCACCCTGCCACAGTGCACACTGCTGCCTCTGCCCGGGCCACCCAGTCTACGGGGGCAGGGCGGGGACACGTGCGAGCAGTACTGAGCCTGTGGAGTGACGGGCCTGGAAGAGCAGGACGTGGCCCGGGAGCACACTGCCAAGGCCGGGAGAGCTTTCTGAAGAGTTTTTTATAATCCGCTCAGCAAACACCAGGAAAGCATCAGATTACGGGGCATCTAAGTCCAGCGGGCAAGGCCCCCCAGGCCGACCCCCCTCGGTTCCAGCACCGCCCCCTCTCACCTCCCTGCTCCATGTCCGAGTCAGTCAGGTGCGTGAGGGAGAAGCTGGCGATGCTGGCGGGGGAGATGGAGAAGCGGGAGTAGGGCGACGCGTGGGGCCAGCTCTGCTCCGCGCTGCGGGGCGGCGGTGGCGGAGAGAAGTACTTCGAGGTGTGTAGGGCGGGCCTGGAACCCAGGAGGTTGCCCGTCATCTTTGACAGAAAAGGGTCTGGGGAGAAGTCATCGTCCCACTCGAAGCCTCCACCTAAAAGTACAAAATAAAAAATTCTCCCTTTATCGTTTCACGACGGAGAAGAGAGAGTAGGGTACACACATGCAGGTGCAGATCAGCGGACGCCGACCTGGGCCCGAAAGATGGCAGAGCTGCTCCCCATGTGTCATAAGGGCGTCATTTAAAGCAACAGGTAAAGTTATCCTCAAAAAGTTAACGTTGTTCACAATGCATTTTTTTTAGTTTCTTTTTACACCGGTCAGTGGAGTGAAATACCTTCTTCATCAGTTGAACTTTCGGAATTTATGCACCTGCTCAGGTAGGGCGGACCTGGAGACGGTGCTGGGCTGCCCAGCTCGGGACCACGCGCTTCTCCTCCACAGTGTCCCAGCTCTTTGGTTGGGGTCTCCTGAGAAACCAAACAAATCTGTCAGCCGGCGTCTGCCCACGGGAGCCCAACGCCGTGCGTACCACACAGGCTGAGAGCGCGTCTGACCGCTTGGCTGTGAAATGCTCACCGCAGGGCAGGTGGGTTCCTGGGAGAGGCGAGATAAGGACACGCAGCCCCGTCCCTCCCACCGAACGCGGCTCTCAGGACTGGGCAGAAAGCACCAAGCAGCCACGCGAGGCCTCTGAGAAGTGACCAGCAGCAGGCGGCTTGGGGAAGAATGCCAGGGTCCAAAGACACCAAACCAGCAGTGAACTTACGCCCCCACCCCCTGCCCACAGCTCCTGGCCCGGACTCCTGGGCCTGTCCCGCGCACGTACCACCCACTGGCCAGACTGCACCTTGGGGCCGTGGTTTCCCCCACAGCGCAGGTCTCAAGGCTTTGGTGTGCTGTTTAGGGCCAGATCCGCCATGCGCAGCTCGAAGGCAAGCCAGGAGCTCCCAAACTTTAAGGGGTCGCCTTCCTCAGCTCCCCCCTCTCCGTGGTGTCCCTGGTATCTTCCCATGTCTTGGGCCTTCCCTTTTTGGCCCTCCGGTCAGAAAATTAGGACTTTCGTTACCAAACTAACGGTGCGCACTTTTCTGCAGCTATCAGCGGGGGGCCCAGGGGAAGAGGCGTCAGGGGCCCTCTTCACTCCCGTGGGATCCCGGCTCCCCCAGGGTAAGAGGACGCTCACCTCCCTCACGATCGTAGGTGCCTGCCACCCCTGCTGCCGCCACCCTTGGATTGCCCGGGGCTTGGCGTGACAGAACAGAAAACAACAAAAACGGAATTCCTCCCCCACTGAGTACCAGAAGACACCCCTCCTGCTGCTTCTAGAATCAGAACCAAAAGGCTCGTGGAGCCCTCTCTGCCCGTGTCAGTGCCCACTTTGAACTTCGGGCTGTGTTCAGTGCAAACAGGACAGCAAAGGCTTTGAAAGGGGAACTCCGACCCACAGAAGGCCTGAAAATGAATATATTTATAAATAATCTACGGGTCAAAGGAGAAGCTGCGAGGAAAATTAGAAAGTATTTTGAACCGAATGAAAACGCAGCATACTGAAATCTGTGGGATGCAGCTAAAATAGCACATAGAGGGAAATTTACAGCATTAAATGCTAACATTAGAAAGAAGGTCTCAAGTCCTAAGCATCTATCTCCCTTAACGGTCTAGAAAAAGGAGAGCAGAATAAATGCAAAGTGAGCAGAAGGAAGGAAACGATAAAGATAAAGCAGACATGAATAAAACTGAAAAGGAAATAAAGAAATAGTCCATGAAACCAAAGCAGTTCTTCAAATAAATCTACACAGTCCCTTCCAGAAAGAGGAAATACTTCCCAGCTTGTTTTATGGGACCAGCATTATCTCGACATCAAAACTAAAGACAATGCCCAAAACAAACAAATAAAAACCCCAATCAGCCAAACAAGCAAACAAATAGCCCCCCAAACTACAGACCAATATACCTCATGGACATATACACGAAAATCCTTAACATACCAGCAAACCAAATCCAGCAGCAAGAATAAAACATTACAACCAAGTGGACTTTACTCCAGGAAAGCGAGGCGGACTCAATATTTGATAATCGATCAACGTAATCTACCATATTCACATACTCGCAGGGGAACCACAAGTTCCTATCACTTGATGCATAAAATGCATCTGACAAAATCTGACATCCATTCAGGATAAAAACTCTCTCAAACTAAGATTAGACAAGAACCTTAATGTGATAAATAACATCTACAAAAAACCTACATCAGAGTCAATGGTCCAAGACTGACTGTTTTTCTCCTAAAATTGGGTTCAAAGCCAGGGTGTCTATCTCAACACTCCCATTCAACACTGTACTGGAAGCTAGTGTGACGGTGTAAGAAAAAGAAATAAAAGGCACACAGATCGGAAAGGAAGAAATAAACCTATCCCTTTTTGCAGACAACGTGATTGTGTAGAAAAATATAAGGAATGTGGAAAAACCAAAAACAAAACCCTCCCAGAACTGATAAGTGAGTACACCAAGACACAATCGATAGACGAAAATCGATCGCACTTCTAGATACTGGCAAGGAACAAATGAAAATCAAAAATTTTAAGTTACATTTTACAACGGCTCCTCAACAATAAAATGCTTAGATAGGTACAATTCTAACAAAACAAGCACAGGATCTCTATGATGAAAACTACAAAACACCAAGAACTAAACTGGTAAAATGTCAATTCTCCCCAAACTGAGCTACAGAGGTTACGCAATTCCCATCAAAATCCCAGTAGAATTTGTTCGTACATATACGCAAGCTGATTCTAAAATTTATATAGAAAATTGAAGGAACTACAAAAGCCAAAATATTTTGAAAAGGAAGAAAAATGACAGAGAAATCATATTTCCTGATTTAAGACTTAATCGCGAGAGTGAAGTACTAGCAAAAGAGTAAATACACAGATCAATGGAACAGAACAAAAAGTCAAGAAATAGACTCATACAAATATGGTCATTAATTTTTGGCAAAGGCGCAAAGGTAATTCGATGGATAGGAGGCAACGGATGGTACTAGAAGAAATGCACGTATGACCAAACACGAAACAATGAGCCCCAACCTAAACCTTATACAAAAATTATTATAAAAAAAATTAACTCAGAATGTATAGTAGATCTAAACGGAAAACACAACACTATAAAACTTTTAGAGAAAACATTTGGGATACAGGGCTTGGTGAAGGGTTCTTAGACATGACACCGAAAGCATGATCCATTTAAAAAAATCAATAAAGTGGAAATCATCAAAATTTAAAACTCTGGCTCTGTGAAAGACAACCTACAGACTGGGAGAAATATTTCCAAACCATGTATCTGACAAAGGACTCGTATCTAGATTATGAACATCCAGCTGGTTCGAGGAGCAAATTCAAGGGCTACGGACACTAGCCAACAAAGAACGTTCAGGGAAAAAAGTTTGAGTTATAGCCCGTTTCATCTCCAAAGAAGGCAAAGTCCCAGCCCACTGAGTGGTGCCCAGAAGGCCACCTGGTCCACAGCAGGAAGGCAAGAGGGCCACCGACCCCGTCACCGCCCCATAGGCAGGGCCACTCACAAGCAGAGACTGCTCCAGCCTGACCCTGCTTGCTGGGTGCTACCGCCAACGGTCAGACATAAAGGTGTGGTCTGCAAAGGGCAGGACTCTGCCAGGAGAGCTGGGAAGGGGCCCAGGGCTCCTTCCATTAACGTAACAGGCGTTCCCGGCGCTGGCCACATTTCTGCGCGTTCCTCAACTGTAACTGCAGCCAACCCTGAATTCCTTTTTCTCACGTAGCCACAAAGCAACCTGTGGCCTCAAAATGGGCACTGGGGAGACAGCACGCCCAATTCCCCACCACGCTTGGGATCCCCTAACGCGCCGGTTT
>NW_011888871.1:3099502-3115706 GCF_000151845.1 Pteropus vampyrus | reverse complement strand
GCATCAGTCGAGGGAACTTCAGCTGGGACGGTCAGAGCATCTCGATTTGATTCTGGGCGGAGACAGTCACCGTGGATGCTGACGTCTAGACACGTGGCCACGGCGTTTCCCTGCTTCGGAGGCGTAGCTGGAGGTACATTATGGTGCGTTTCTTCTGTTTCGAGAGAGGTAGGAGGCGCCTGCACTTCCGGGGAAGGTGGCAACGAGGTGCTCAAAGTGTGGTCCTCGAGTACAACACCTGTGTCTTTACCCTTCGCGCTTATGTTTTCCTGCAACAAAGAAAAGCCTGGTTTATTTTCAGCAAACTTAAGCTCAGTATCTAAAACGTTTCTACGTGGAGTTTCTAATACAGTTTCAGTAAAACCAGCATTTTTAAGTTCTGTTTGAAGATCGTTTATATGCTCTCTGCTAGACAAGGAGTCTTTTAGTAAGTTTTTCTCTTGAAGAAATAAAAAGTTTTCTGATAATTCTTGAACACTCACTGGATCAAGATTATCTTGGTGCATAAGGTTTTCTGATAAGCAAAGAGGCTCACAGTCAAAAAGCTTACGGGGCTTTTCTTTGTCAAAGTGGCATGTCGTTCCTGACTCTTTGGGGTCATCCAGGCTCGAACTTAAAGTGGCTGGCTTCAAGTCGGCTTGAACGCCGTTCAGTTCCAAGATGTCAAATATTTTTTGGTGACTGGGCAGATCCTCCGCCTTGTCAAGGTCACTGAATATACTGTTGAAAGGGCTGTCAGGGCTCCTGGCAACGTGCACATCCTCAGGCATGCTGGGGTCTTTGGGGTCTGCACTGCTTTGGAAGAAATCCTCGTCTGTACTGGACTCCTCAAATTCGAGATTCCTGAGTGTCAGGGACTGAGGCGCCTCGTCACTTGTCCTTTCTGGATTCTCCATTTCGGTCGTCAGCAGCGCAGGTGGGTAATCGAGCTCCAAGTTGCTACCACTTTTTTCTTCTAACTGGATGTAATAGTCGCTTCCAACGGAAAGGTTGTGGGCATCGAACACGGGAACCACTCCGGGGACCCTCACGGGGACATCCTGGCCACTGTCGTCTTGCTTCCCGGGCCCGGGGTCAGAAAGCGTACTCTCAAACACTTCCACTGGAAAGAAGATGCTCGTGTAGGACAAGGCCTCGTCCGGGGGCGCCCGGCCGCGCTCGTCGAAGTGATCGTGCTTTGCGGCCTCCCAGACGTACTCGAAGCTCAGGCCCTGGCTGGTCTCGGTCACGGTGAGGACTTCCTCCATTTCCCGACCCAGTCGGTCCCTGGGGAAATGGTCGAGGATCGGGAACGCGGCGCTGCTGGAAGCCTCTCTGCTGTGCGTGTTTGGTTTGAGCGCGTTCCACTGCTGTTCAAAGTCCACCTCCGAGTCCCTCTGGCTCTGCATCCGCAGGTAGGTGAGCAGTCTGTGCACGTCTTCGGCCGCCGGTCTCTTGTCTGGTGACAGCCAGCAGAACTGTAAGACTTCATACCTGAGCGACACGGAAGAGGTAATTAATGGACTGATAATCAAGTGTTTTAAAATAAGAAAAGGCTTTACAAGGACCTTGAGGCCAACTCAACACCCCAGAAGTTTCTACACTTCAATCACTGCTGACCACGTGAAGGCATTCGATTCATGGAGGGATCACGGCGAAAGAGGGAAGGAAGAAAAGGAACGGTTGGCCCACTAATTCTTTGTGTTCTCAGGACATTTCACAGTATCACTGCAACCCTTCTGCCTTGCCATCTCTTCCCCTGTTATTTACCCAGGGACTTATCCACTGAACTTAGAAACAGTTTTCACAGGTTCGCCTCTTAAAACAATAGTCGCGGGTCCTCTGCGTAGTCGAGAATGCACAGAAAGGGAGCTGAAAGGGGAGGGACGAGAGCAGAGGACGAAGCCCGAACGAGACGGCAGCCAAGGCTGGGTCTCCCAAGAGCTGGCGGAGCACCGCCAACACTCAGACTGTAGCTCTGAGCGTAACGGCAAGGACGACGTCACAGTATTACATGTATGGCGTGTAGGTCAAGTTGCTCCAGGTGAAATGGTTCTAGCAACTTGCAGGGGGGCCACGCTTCAGAGGCACTGCCAGCTGGGCACACAGGGATGTAGACAGAGGCCTCGAGGGAGGTGAGCCTGATCCTACCTGGAAACGGAGCAACAACGGATCCGAAGACTCGTAAGAAGTAAATTTGTTTTGTGAATGTCAACATACATTATGTGAATTAGTTTCAGGTGCCAATTTAAATATCATTTCTATGCCCTCTTTTCTTACATATTAGATACCACTTTCACAAACAGCCTCATTTAAAAACGATTCTACAATAGCAAACTCCCTTACTGTTGACTTTTCTAATTAGTTCAGACTTCACATTTTTTTCCCTTACTGTAATACATAAATTCCTGCTAGTTCTATACATTTTTCTAAAATAACATTGACTTTAAAAATAGATGTTAATTCTAAAATCGGTCAAGGATAACATACAAATGATTGCTTTTTATAACACTTATTGTTTAAAAATGGGGAACATATAACTAACACCCATGGACACAGGATTTCCTCATCTTTTGAAGACAGCAAAACAAAACCAGAAGTTACTAACCATCTATCGGCATATGGCTGCTCCAGCTGGGGCTTGGGGAGTTTTGTGCCCCTCTCTCGAACGACCTGATTGAGAACATCTAAGTTGGAAAGGTTGGAGTACGGCTGAGCAGCATTATCAAAAAGTTCCCAAAGTGTCACCCCCAGGGACCTGCAGAAAAAAAGAAATGGTTATTTCCTCCTCCCTTTAGATGCTGAATTTTCAGCACCCACACTTTTATTTGTAGAGTCATTAGGAACTTTAAGGGCAAGGTATGCCCTGAAAAGGGTATTAGAGATCTCTCTCAAACACGATTAAAAAAGAGACATTTCCATTAAAATAAGGACCATGACAAGAATGCCTCCTCCTGTTTACCGCTGGACACTATTCCAGAAGTTCTGGCCAGAGCAAGAAAGCATGAAACAGAAGTAACAGGCACCATCACAGGGAGGGGCCAATATGACTCTCGATGTTAAAACTCAAGCAATTTTTTGAAAGAGCATGATTTAAGAGTTCAGCAAAATGGTTAGACACAAGAGAAATATCCTGAATTCCAAGTTTTTTGGCAGAAAAGAAATCCCATTCCCAGCAGAAGTAAACGCCAGAAAACCCCTGAGAAACCTCTCCACAGGGACGACTTCGCCGCGGGACCCCACTCTTTGCCGTCGTCATTCCTGAGCGGTTGGGGCTGTGCTGCTCTCAGCCGGGATTTCCCTCCGGTTCCCCGCCAGCTGTCTGTGCATCGGAAGGGGCCACCTGATGCCTCCAGGTGTGCGCTGTCACCACAGGCAGGAATGCCCTTTTCCCCTACGCGGCCCACTCACTGATGCCCAGTGCTCTGTCCCCATGGAAACGGCCTCTGCGGCTCCAGTCGGAGGAACACTTACTCTCCACCTCCTCTCCGTGGTCCCTGCACTTCCTTTCCCCCATTTACCGCCTTCCCGTGGGGTACGGCCTCCTGTTTACTGGCTGACCGTCTGGGTCATCGGGAAGCTTTCAACAAACACGCTGGGATTCAGGACCCATCCCCAAAGACTCTCAGCTGGTAGATGCAGGTGTGACCTAGGACAGGGGTCCCCAAACCCCGGGCTGCGGACTGGTACTGGTCTGTGGCCTGTCAGGAACTGGGCCACACAGCAGGAGGTGAGTGGAGGGCAGGGGAGCGAAGCTCCACCTGTATCTGAGCCGCTCCCCAGCGCCTGTCTATTCAGCTCTTCGCCTGACACTGGCTCACACCTGCTTGAGAACCTCTGAGCCTCCTTCTTCTGGGAGGAAAAATGTCCTGTAGCTCTTATCCCTCTTCCACCAAACTCTGAGAGGTCCCTCTTGTTCACCCCTGGCACAGGGCAGTGTGGCCCTTGCCTCTGGCAGAAGGTGGCACTGCTGCCAGACCTGCCGCCAGTGACTTCTCAAACTGTCGGAAACAAGGGGTGGGCTCAGGTCAATCCCACAGCTAAGAATAGTAAAAATATGGATGAAGCATAACATCCATCTTCTTTAAAGGCATCAGAGAGCAGACAAAGCAGCTGGGAATTACCAGGACAAAGCCCAGAATTTAGAGAACTCAGTAGAGCACTAAGACCACTTCTGCCCTGGGGCTTCCGCTGAAGCACAGACCTTGGACTTCTGTTTTTGGTTTATGAGGCTTGCCCAAGATAAGAGGGGGGTCACAGACGGACCTCCTCACGGTGGGAATACACTTGCCCTGCCTCCCCTTCAGGAGCCTGAAAGGCCAGCTGCCTTGGCACGGAGGTGCTATGAGAGATAAGTGTGAGTGTGTGTAAGCGTGTGTGTGTTTATGTGTGTGAATGTTGAGTGTGAGAGTGTGTGTGTGTGTAGGGGGGGGGTGGTAGTCTCTAAGATGTCATAACCACAGAGCTAGCCCTTACATGGATTTGCAGTCCAAATTCACAAGCTGAGTAAAGCTCTGGAGCAGTATAGTGCCCTTACATGGCAGGACACCCAGGTGCCACACAGAAGCAAGTATAGATCCTTTCTGGAGGAATGTTCCTCAATTCTAGATTTCCAAGATCCTCACCACAAAAAAGTCCATAAGGAAACAAGGCACCATCAAGCGACAAGGTCAAATACACGAGGACTCTAAACAGTGAAATTATGCGGTGCAGATCGTAACCTAATTATTAAAAACAGTGGGCCAGTTTTTAAAAAATCAAACATACCTCCTTTAACTGAAAAATCAGTAACTGAGTTATAAAACTTAATAGATGTAATAGAAGATTAGACACAACTGAAGAGAAGATTTAAAGAGACAGAATTAGTTGCTGGAGCACAAGTCTGAAAAACTATCTAGAGTGTGGCACAGAGAGTCAAAGAGATGAAACACAGAAAAGAGATTAAGACAGAGAAGACAGAGCAAGAAGGCATGACACATGTCTCACAGGACTTCCAAACGGAGAGCAAAGGGGCAGAGGTGGCATTTCAAGGTTAAAGGCTGAGAACGACATCAACCTACAGATTGAAGCCAAATAAATCCCACGCAGAAAACATTAAGAATCTACATTCATATACGTCACAGTGAAACTACCAAAAAAACAAACGAAAAAAGACAGCAAAGCTTAGGCGGACTTAGAGCCGACTTCTCAATGGCAACAATGGAAGCCAGAAGACAGCAGAATATCCTCAGTACGCCGAGAGAAAATAACTGTCATCAAGTAAAAATATATTTCAAGAACGAGGACAAAATAAAAGTATGTTTGGACCTACAAGATACTGAGCGTCTGTCCCCAGCAGACCCTCAACAAAGGGACTTCTGAAATCCCATACTATGGGCAAAAAGAGAGTGAGTGATTTCCAGAAGGAAAAAAAATGATTTGATTACTTCGATAAACCTAAACAAACACTGATGCTAAAAAAAAAATAATAATAATAATAAAGCTGTATATGGTTAAAGGAAAAAAAAAATACCCAATAATATAACAGTTATGTGTTTGTTTTGTATAGTTAAACCAAGTTAAAGCATTCTGAGATCCTTACATTGTACAGAAAGAAGGCAAGATATGAATAAATATTAGACTAAGGTAAGTGATGTACACATGTTATAATATCTAAGAAAACCAACAAAGGTATAGGAATAGAATACACAGCTCCCAAACTAAAAGGAAAAAACAGTTTTAAAAGGAAAGGCAAGAGAAGAAAAAGAAAATTCGAAAAAGCAGGACAATAGCACAAAAAAATATAGAGATATAAATTAAGAAAGTTGTAATAGAAATTGTTAGTCAAAGACTTGGACACATTTTTTTCAACTTCCATTTCACTGACCTACAAATCATAGCATTATACAACAGTCCAAATCTCTGTTTTTTCATTTACTTTGACAAATATTTATTAAACATGAATTATATGCCAGGCCCTGTGGCAGACACAGAAAATAGCCTTGGTTCCAGCTTTTGTGGAGCTTATTACTGCAGAATGGGTAAGAGAGGCAGTATTCAGAAAGTTAATTAATTATATCACTGCAATTGTAACTACTGCCATGGGGTCAATAAATTGTCTTTTTCACACCATCGGGCAGGCGCTCTTATGTTCCTACATCTTATTTGGTTACTTCCCTTTAAGAAAGTACCCAAGGAGAAGGAAGTTAGGACTTCGCTATACAAAAGCCTAACAGAATGGTAAATCGATACATACCAAATGTTACTGTACTTAGTTTGATCTGCAGTTAGTAGTCTGTCTTGAAAGCTGGTTACTAATTCTGGAGCAGTCCATCGCAGAGGAAAAACTTTTTTATCATCTGTTTCAATATAATCCTCCTGTTTTGTGAGAAAGCATACAGAATTTTGAATGCCATTATACTTTTTGTAAGCTCAGTGATTTAATTCCAAGTCATTCTCAGAAAACACAGACTCGACCCAAAGGACACATCAGAGAGAGAAGCAGGCATGAAGAGACCATCGGGGAGAGGGTGGTGAGGGTTTCTCTAAAGCCTCCTGGGCTTCGTGAGCTGGCCTCTGAGCCACAAAGACTCACTCGGCCACTGTTCCTGGAAAAGGAGAGACCGCCGATCTGGTGCGCAGAACACAGACCCTAAGCGAAACGGCTGGGCTTCATGCCCTGCACAGGGGGTGCTGCTGTCAGGGAGGGAGGGTGCAGGCTCCAGAATCTGCCAGCCTGGGTTCTAAGTCCACATTTGACCATTTAACCAGCTCTGTGAATCTGGGGAGGAAACGAGTATGCTGGGCCTTTCTACTTCTCTGTAAAATGGGAGTGAGGCAGTAACTGTCTCCTTTCATGAGGAGCATTAAACGAGCTGATGCAGGCGACATCCTCAGAGTGCTTGGTAAACAGCAAGCACGCAAGATCCTAGACCTACTATGTAGACAAATGGCCAACTGATATTTGCGTAATATGTTTCGGTTACAGAGAGCTGTGAAAATATGACCTCTTTGGTCGTCACGCAAAACCCGTAAGACAGAACGGATATCCTCACATTGTTGCTTAGAAAACGGAGGTCAAGGGGCATAGCCAAGGTCCCCTGACAGTGCACAGCCGGGACAACCGCATTCTTTGCCCTGCATCAGGCTACCTCCTTCAGCTGGGTGCCCCCCGCCATCACACACACATCACCCATCTACTTCTTATTTGGGGGAGGCATATATTTATGACAAAGTCAAAAAACTGAAATACCAAGATTATTGAATTCGAGTCAAAATTTTACTGAACACATAACAGAACTTTTATGTCATATATATTTTATGTCATATATATTTATTATACAAGTTGTGATGATTATATTGCCCGTGTGCCTACTAAAATTTCCTATGCACCATCACACCATATCAATTACACACCGAGTATAGGTCATTTTAAACAAAAACATTTGAAAAGCTGTCACAAAATCTCGGGCACAAAGCCACGGATGTGGACGAACCGCACACCAGACACCAACAGCACCACCAGCCTGGCTGGGACAACGCTCCTCGCCACCACCACCAGACTCTTACCGCTCCCTTCCAAAAACGGAGCGGCGTTCGGTGATGTCACCATGTCGTGACCATGGAATTGTGTCAGATTAAGGAGGAGGCTCTAAACCTGCGGCTTACCTTGTACCTGCTGAATCCTAGTCCATAGTCTCCCACCTTCACGTTTAAGTCCGAGGTGAGGAAACAATTCCGCAGGGCCAGGTCGCTGGAAACAGAAAGCGAAGTCAGCGTGAGAACGAGGAAGACCCACACTCAGGACACTGCTGGAGGGAAAGGCTTTCTCAGGGCAGTGGCTCTGAGCTCCCTGCTTAATACGCAATGTTTTAAAAGTCTTTCTTTACAGAAAAAGGTTACATGTCATATTCTTAATTACTTAAACAATAGAGATGATCAGATAGATGTTTTGCAAATAACTACAACTGCTAAGGTTAAATACTGACCGGAACTGTACCCTGCTCCGCGTTAATCCCAGATTTAAGGCTCGTTTCCTAATATTTTAACAGTTATTGAGAAAGAGTTCTAAAATACTATTGTCTAATTTGTCTGAACATTTTCTTTACAATACCTTGTATTACTTCAGTGACAGTGCTTTGTAAACATTACTAGTGTTCTACTTATTTTAACTGTTAAACATTACTAGTCTACTTATTTCAAGTAAGGATTAATAGTTACAACTTTGAGCCCCCCCACCCAAATAATTTACATTATTAAAAATGTTTGTTTTTTAACTCCTTTTTCAAACATGTGCAGGCATTGTAAGGAGGCCCTTTTCAAATTACTCTCGTCTCTCCCACAGTCCGCCTCTCCACGGGGGAGGTAAAGATATTACTTTCGAGGCTTACTTAAAACAATTTACTTATATATTTGAGAACAAGTTGGTTTTCAAAAACATAATTTGAAAAGAAAAAAATTACTTTTTCTAAAGGAAGTTCTCATATAGACAAGAGAGTCGACTTTTTGGAATCTTAGAATCTTCTAAATCATCACCTGGCACATGAATAAAAAAGGCCACTAAATTAATATAGAAAAAGACACCTAATTGATTGTTTGAAATCATAAATAAAAGTTATCAGAAACTGAATTTCTATAGTCCAAAATTTAAAATGTTTGTCTTTATATGATTGTAGAAGACCAAAAGCTTAAACTAACGCTTAAATTCTTATTTTCAAAGATGTTAATGTCCAAAGCTGACATGTCTGAAATGTAACGATAATGAGACTGACGACAGCGACAGCTAATAACACCATAATTCGATGACAGTCCAGCACATAACAATCTCGACTCAGTTATATAATAGTGGCTAATGTTTACAAAGCACTTTACTCAAGGCCTTTCTCTAAGCGCTTCACCTGAGTGAGCTCGTTTCATCCTCACAACAAAGCTCTGAGATGGGTATTATTATTTCCCCCATTTATATTATAGATAAGGAAACTGAGGCACAGAACTGAAGTAAGCCTGTTCAGGTCACAGAGCTGGCAAGATCCTTGTCAGTAGTGTTTTCATCTTCTGACTGGCTGTCGGTAACATCACCGACACAGTCACAATCACAGCACACACCACGCGCGTGGCTGGTCCTCAAATAAACATGTGCTGGTCTGAATCTGCAGTTAGTTATAGTCGACATCTCGCCACACATTCTATTCTGTTTACAGGTGGAGATTTTCACACACTCCATCCAGAAGCCTTCAGGCCCGCGGACGTGTCTGGGAGAGACCTCAGTATACCCCTGACTCCGCTGCTACAAACGACAGAGAAACTCCCAATCCTAAGAGAAATGGTCCCCATTTCCTGGAACGAAGGGAAAAATGGGGGAGGAAGAAGAGGTGTACCCTAGGAGGGCAGAAAAACAAAGGGGCTTTAAGGGGCGCCCTATCCGCTGGACCGACAGCTGTGAGTGGGCAGTGTGCAGGGCTGGGCCGACAGGCGGTTCCTGAGCATCGCTAACGAGCATCCCTGGAGTCCCTAGAAGCAGACCCTTCTCGACCTTCCCCGCATTGCCCTCCTAAGACCAGAACTAAAAGCTGGGTGCCAGCCATGCCACCAGGGGCACGAGTGTCACCTCAGGCCTGAGGCTGGCCGGAGCACTTCGGGGCACTTGGCACCTTGTACTCCGGCCATCCGAGCAACGCCTGGGCTGCTCACTTCCTCCCTCCGCTCATCTCTCCTCGCACGTTCACTGCAGGTCCTTAGATGTCAAATGTGAACGTTAGATAGAAGATGGAAAGGTAGATGCAAAAGGCCTTTGGCTCATACTTGAAAGGCATTATAAAACTCATAGGACGCAACTGCTACTCTCAGGGGAAGGAAGAATGCTTCTCATTATTGAAAAGCAGACGCAATGCAGAAGAAAACAGCAGTACGGCTGGGGGAATTTCTTCTAAACCTGCTCCCTGTGTCCACTCTCAACGTCCCAGTCAGCACACTCCAAAGCCCTGGGAATAGTCTGTGCAACTCCGGGCAGCTCACCTAACATACTGGAGCCTCAGTTACTTCATGGAAATAACAGGACTGTACCTGTAGCGCTAATTCACAGATTTTTATAAGGATAAAATAAAAATACATATGAGATGTTTTCAAAACGTTCAAGTGCTCTCCAGATTCAAGATGATGACATAACTTGATTCAAACTCGGTAAAGATAAATGTTCTGAGGCCGCAAACACACAAAGCTGAAGAAGAGAAAAACACAAAGGTGTAACTTCTTAATAACAGAGGTACCTGTTGACGTCAATGGCTGGTTTTGGTCAGGAAATACAAACATACCCAGTATATTTTTCCTTCAAGTTGAAAAACAGGTCTAGTGGGGAGGCTGCCAAACAACCCGGCCCTGAAAGGCTCTCCCAAGGTTCTGGCAGCAGTTGCTGTCGCCTCGGCTGTCAGGGACTGCACGCGGGTCGGCCGCCTGAGTGGGGCCGATGGACACGGGAAGTGGGAGTCCACGGTTCTAGAGAGCTCCCCCTCCCGACTCCCGAGGAAGCACCATCACCAGTTCTCGACTCACTAGAAGAGCGCTGGCCCATCTGCACAGGGCTGTCTCTGATGGACAGCTCAGAGTGACTGCAGGCATTTTCAAAACCATCCACATCTCTATCTGTTACCTACTTATATGCTTTCCCCAATAAGCTGAATTCCTGATTAAAAAAAAAAAAAAGGTAACAAATGGCAAGCAAAATAATGGGAAGTTACTGAATAGTCTTCTAGGGCTCAGCAGACACTATCTTGGGTGACGTGAGTAAAGGTGATCCGTATTTCACAGAAGACACAGCCAGGCTCAGGATTAAGCAATGTGGCTAAAACTGGGGACGCTGACGTGCAGGGAACGAACGACTCTGACCCCGAAGTCTCGCTCTGCTCACTCAGCATTCTGCCTTTGTCAGCCACGAAGGTTCGAGAAAAGAAAAATTCACTCCGTGGGTTCTGGAGAGACGACGCCACTGATGACTCAAAGATGGGATGTAGAGCACAAACAGGTACCAGCGGAAGGTTAAAGGGAGAGGGCCTTGATATGGGGTTTGAGAGCTGTCGCCCCGACTTACTGGGTCAGTCCTGACTGGCTGAGCGGCACGACATTTACTGTTGGACAGTCAGGCCTGTGTGGCGCTCAATTTCCAGTTCTGGCTTATCTTCCCGCTGGGAACAGCTGTAAAACTGGACAAAGCCTGTAAGGAAGTGCTTCTGGGGTGTCGGACAGTGGACAGCCCAGGGGTCCGGTTCTAGTGCTCGCGTGTACATCAGAAACACTTGCGGGGCTCAGGAAGGTGCAGTAGGCCTGGGGTGGGGCCGAACTACCTACCAGATGACCCCCCAGAACCCAAGCCTGGACTAGGAGGCCACCTCAGGTCACAATCAAGGATGGCCAGCGTGTTTCATGTGTGCCATTTTCACAAGTGGCAAATCAGCCGGTCTTAACACACAGCTAGCATTTTCACTGGATCCCAAGACATTAATCCTCACGCGGGGCCTACGGGCATCTAGAGAAATGGAACAGTTAATACTTTACATACCACTAACGATTTTAAACCGAGGGTCATAAGCCCAAAACAAGGTGGCCTGCCATGTGAAGACACCTTCCTTTTTCTTCTCTCTACTTGGCTCACGCCCAGCCTGCAGCCTGCTTCTCTCCCGACACACAACGCAGATGGCCCACAAGTCGGGAGCTTGTCCTTCCTGATCCTCTTAGGCACACACATACATTTTGAATAAACTGGGTTATATAAATGCTAGGTCTTTTCTGAGTCTTCCTGAAGCACCGTCTTTTAACGCGTGTTAACGAACTGGGAGGTATCATCTTTCTATATATTTTTCCATACTTATACACACAAAAGAGGAGATTAGGGAGCATTTGCCTTTCAAACATGCAGCATTAGGCCTCTATCTGCATCTTTACTTCTTATTCGCGTGGAAACTCCCCCACTCGACCAGCGTGGCGGCCCTGAGCCTTCCCTCACAGCTGCGTGTCATGTGCACAGCGCAGATGCACTACCTCTAGTCCCCCATGACCGTTACGTTACCTTCGTCTCTTTTATTTTTTGCCACCACTTCAGACAATGCTGCAGTGGGCATTTCTAATGTGTGTTAGATATTTCTGTCAAGTTCCCGTGCTTCTATTTCCTGTGGGACTGAGTCTAGAAATGCAGTTAAAGGGAATGTATACATCTAATTATATAGTTATTGCACAATAGCTTTTAAAATATTTATAATGTATATGCAACATATGACACATATGCAACATGACAACTACCTTCCCCTCCCATATCCCTACTAACAACAGATGTAGCGATTCCTTTAATTTTTGAGTTTCGGTTACTTTAATTTGCATGTCTCTACCTACTTTTGAATTTGAATATCTTTTCAAATTTGCCTGTTTATATCTTTGCCTATTTTCTACTAGGTCATCATTTTCTTGTCAGTTTGTAAGAACTCTGTATGTGATACATGTTGGCCTTCTGTATTGCAGATTCATCTTCGTGACTCTGTTTAGTGACTTTGTGATATCTGTTGCTATATGAAGTATTTAATTTTTATATAACATTCAACCACATCCATCTTTTACTTTACAACCCCTAGATTTATCTTAATTAAGGAGGCCTCATATCCCTGGGTTACACATACAGTCTTCTGGTATTATACCAATAATACATTTAATTCTTTTATCTTTACTTTTATGTACAGGATGATGTAGGGTCCACTTATTTTCCCAAATAGGTAACTAACCGTGCCAGCATTTAATAAATAAGCCATCCTTTCTCATTGATTTGAAATGCCACTTGTGTCAGAGATTAACTTTCTCTTTGTACTGTGTCCTGTCCATTGATCTGTTTCTCTGCCAAAACTATATTGATTTTTATTACAGTGGCTTATTGTGTACTCTGATATCTGGTAAAGCGAGTTTCCTTTACTGCCCCAACGATTCATACTTAAATGGCTCTTCTAGACATTTCAGACATTTATTCTTCTCTGTGTAGCTAAAGAGAATTTCACCTACCCACCCCGCCCCCAAATCCTGTGAGGATTCTAATTGGAATTGTATAATTTATTAATTTTCAATTAACTGACATTTTTGTGTTGTCTTCCCATCATAAAACACAGTACATCTTTCCATTTGCTCACCTAAAATTTCATATCTTCATGTAGTCCTGTGCCTTTCTCACATAATTTATTCCCAAATGATTTATTATTGTGGCATTGTTGAGAACAGAATGGTTTTCTTCACCTTCATTTCTAGGTTATTATACTTAGTACAGGGAGAAACTGTACTGACTTCAGTGTATTTATCTTATAGCGAGCCGCAATAAACATTCTTATTAATTTTATTTTTTAAAGAGACCAGTATTTTGGGTTTTCTTGATATACAAGATCGTGTCACCAGTAAAGAAGGGTGTTCTCTTCTTTTCCGATGACTGGTTTTTTTTTTCACATATTGCTGGGTGAAATTAGCTGTGCTTCCTTAATGAGAATCATCAATAATTTTCTATTTCATGCCATCTTTTGCCATTGAAGTTACACTGGATTCATGAGCTATAAAAAATTCAGTCTTCTTTAGGTCAGAAATAGTTTTAATCCACCGATGTCATCTGTTCTCTAAAGGTTAGACAGAAGTCAACCATGAATCCTCTGGACCTGGTGACTTTTAAGTGAAAGCTCTTTAGTTATCTTTCCAGTTTAGCCACCTGACCCATGAAAGCCTTCCACTGCTTCCTGGGTTTACAAGACATTTAAATTGGTCCCTTTCACCTGCTGCCTCTCCTCACTTCTACGTGAAATACATCACGGGGGACACAAAGGTGAAGAGGATCGGCCCCTGCTTGGATTCAGCAAATTCCCCGTGTGCAAGAGGAAACGGGAAACACGCACGGGCAGCCACCTCCTGTAAATTCCTACTCGGCTTTCTTGACAGTGGCGTCGTCTTTCCCACCCGCCCTACGCGGCACTGCGGAGGTGACGTAAGCACACGCACGCGTGCGCAGAGCTCTGGGTACGTCACTCCTTTGCCCACAAAACAAAGTCCAAAGGCCTCATCGTGGCACCCAAGGCCCCTGTAATTTGGCTTCAGGCGCCTCTCTATTCTTATCTTCCATGACTTCCCTTTGCGCCTCTTTAGCAGTCAAACTAGACTATCTGATATTTCCCTAAACCCCCTTTCCTTCTCTCTCCCACTCCCTGTCACCTGGGTACCCCTCAAGGCCACTGTCACATAGGTCTCCAGCAACATGAACCATGGAGAGGCCCATGCCTCCCGCTGGAACCGCTCTGCACTTAGCTCATTGCAGTGACCTGGTGGCGTCTCAACGGAGCTTCTCAGGAAGACTGACAGGCAGGGGACAGGAAGTCCCAGGCTCTCGGCCAGCCAGTGTGGAGCGTATCGCACTGGCAGCTTCTGCTGTTTACATGGCCTTCCCGAATGTCAGGTGTTCGACTTCAGAAATGCAGGCTACCTACGATCCAGGCAGAAGTCTCTTCTTAAACAATAAGTCAAAATCAAATTTAATTGGGAGTGCTTTATTCGATCAGCTTCCAAATGCAGCTAACAGCATTTAGTTGGACATGTGGGCCATTCTATTTTCGACCAACACAGAAAGTCTGACTTTGAGTCAGCCAATAAATACTCTAAATTCCAATTTAAAAATATGCTATACAATGTGCTACCAACAAAAAATAACTTAAAGCACAAAATTTAGCCCCAAATAGAAATTTTACATGAAATATGGTTATTTTTTAAAAGAAAATGAGACAGCTGTTAATGATTTCAAAATTTTTCTTTACCCTGAGTTGTTTGTTCCTGAATAAAATCTAAACCATGTGATTCAATTTATCATCTTTATCTGTTCTAAAGTTCACAGATTCTAAATAAAGTAAAACTTTCCTGAAGAAACTCACAGGAAAAATAACATTTCCTCTGACGTCTTTGCCAATTTTTAAAATACAATAGTCAAAACATACTTGGGCTTTAAACACGATTTCTAGATCTTTGATAATTTTCTGTTGCTGACTGTGATATGATATTCTTTCTCAATGCACCCATTCTCCAAAATCTAAAAATTCCTAAGCCAAGTAGTAGGTAACAATCTGTGTTTTACAAAAGATAAACAATACAAATATGCTGTGTACTACCTGTTATAGGAGATTAAAAATGAAATGTACGGTATCTCTATTACAAAAAAGAAAAAAAAAAAACCAGATCTATTTTGAAGTTTCGTGTGAGGGATTCTATCCTGGGCCTGAAGAAGCCCATATTCTTTTGGGTCTTTTGAAAAGCACTTTTTCCGAATGATTTGCTCATTATGCAAGTCAAACAAGATATGGATGTGTAAGAAAAACGTTACTCACGTCCCCACTCTGAGGCGACGTTGAGAATGTGATAGGTGCTTTCCCCCGTCTGCTCACACGCGCGCACACGCCCTCTCTACAAATACAACCAAGTATTTTCTTATTTAAGAAAGATGGAGTCATTCTAGAAACGTATTCCTGTGCAACCTGCTTTTTAAAAAATATACTTCATGGACATTCCTGCACATCAACATACACAGGTGTTCCTTTTCAGGTCTTTGGATTGTTAAGAGTTAAATAATTTAATTAAAATCAACTAAAGAGACACTGCCTGGTTTCCTGAGAGACTTAGAGAAATAATTTTAAACATTTTAAACATAAATTGGAGCTCAAAAAGGTGGGAGGGCAAGCAGAAATTTCCTTTTGGGTTCACAGAACTATCATCTCAGACAGGATTTCAAAACCTTTTGTTGTTTTGATTATGAAAATTACATCAACGGTCTGAACAAAATACGACTACATGCTCCTAAGAACTACGGCTGTTCAAACAAGGCCAGAAAGGCTTCCACGGAAATGTGTTTACCAGCTCCTGGGCTGCTTGCACCAACCCTGACCTCCCCCAACCCGGCTGCGGGCAGGCTCTCGGATGCTGGCCAGAAACTCACACTGTGACCTTACACAAAAAATGTCAGCCTATCAGGTCCTCTCTTCCTCAACCAGGAACGTGACATGGGACACGCTGTGAGACCTAGCAATTATAATCAGAGCCTAGGGCTGACATGAAGCACACAAGAGGTGTCAGGAGGCAAACTGGGGCTGTTCATTCTCAGCACTGAGTGATATACAGCTGTTTACATTCTTCGAAGTTCTGGAAATGATTTCCAAACCTCGGGCTGCATTGAGACATTCTATTTCCCGGTAGTGGTTTACAT
>NW_011888871.1:3083300-3098787 GCF_000151845.1 Pteropus vampyrus | reverse complement strand
GGCCAGCCAGTGTGGAGCGTATCGCACTGGCAGCTTCTGCTGTTTACATGGCCTTCCCGAATGTCAGGTGTTCGACTTCAGAAATGCAGGCTACCTACGATCCAGGCAGAAGTCTCTTCTTAAACAATAAGTCAAAATCAAATTTAATTGGGAGTGCTTTATTCGATCAGCTTCCAAATGCAGCTAACAGCATTTAGTTGGACATGTGGGCCATTCTATTTTCGACCAACACAGAAAGTCTGACTTTGAGTCAGCCAATAAATACTCTAAATTCCAATTTAAAAATATGCTATACAATGTGCTACCAACAAAAAATAACTTAAAGCACAAAATTTAGCCCCAAATAGAAATTTTACATGAAATATGGTTATTTTTTAAAAGAAAATGAGACAGCTGTTAATGATTTCAAAATTTTTCTTTACCCTGAGTTGTTTGTTCCTGAATAAAATCTAAACCATGTGATTCAATTTATCATCTTTATCTGTTCTAAAGTTCACAGATTCTAAATAAAGTAAAACTTTCCTGAAGAAACTCACAGGAAAAATAACATTTCCTCTGACGTCTTTGCCAATTTTTAAAATACAATAGTCAAAACATACTTGGGCTTTAAACACGATTTCTAGATCTTTGATAATTTTCTGTTGCTGACTGTGATATGATATTCTTTCTCAATGCACCCATTCTCCAAAATCTAAAAATTCCTAAGCCAAGTAGTAGGTAACAATCTGTGTTTTACAAAAGATAAACAATACAAATATGCTGTGTACTACCTGTTATAGGAGATTAAAAATGAAATGTACGGTATCTCTATTACAAAAAAGAAAAAAAAAAAACCAGATCTATTTTGAAGTTTCGTGTGAGGGATTCTATCCTGGGCCTGAAGAAGCCCATATTCTTTTGGGTCTTTTGAAAAGCACTTTTTCCGAATGATTTGCTCATTATGCAAGTCAAACAAGATATGGATGTGTAAGAAAAACGTTACTCACGTCCCCACTCTGAGGCGACGTTGAGAATGTGATAGGTGCTTTCCCCCGTCTGCTCACACGCGCGCACACGCCCTCTCTACAAATACAACCAAGTATTTTCTTATTTAAGAAAGATGGAGTCATTCTAGAAACGTATTCCTGTGCAACCTGCTTTTTAAAAAATATACTTCATGGACATTCCTGCACATCAACATACACAGGTGTTCCTTTTCAGGTCTTTGGATTGTTAAGAGTTAAATAATTTAATTAAAATCAACTAAAGAGACACTGCCTGGTTTCCTGAGAGACTTAGAGAAATAATTTTAAACATTTTAAACATAAATTGGAGCTCAAAAAGGTGGGAGGGCAAGCAGAAATTTCCTTTTGGGTTCACAGAACTATCATCTCAGACAGGATTTCAAAACCTTTTGTTGTTTTGATTATGAAAATTACATCAACGGTCTGAACAAAATACGACTACATGCTCCTAAGAACTACGGCTGTTCAAACAAGGCCAGAAAGGCTTCCACGGAAATGTGTTTACCAGCTCCTGGGCTGCTTGCACCAACCCTGACCTCCCCCAACCCGGCTGCGGGCAGGCTCTCGGATGCTGGCCAGAAACTCACACTGTGACCTTACACAAAAAATGTCAGCCTATCAGGTCCTCTCTTCCTCAACCAGGAACGTGACATGGGACACGCTGTGAGACCTAGCAATTATAATCAGAGCCTAGGGCTGACATGAAGCACACAAGAGGTGTCAGGAGGCAAACTGGGGCTGTTCGTTCTCAGCACTGAGTGATATACAGCTGTTTACATTCTTCGAAGTTCTGGAAATGATTTCCAAACCTCGGGCTGCATTGAGACATTCTATTTCCCGGTAGTGGTTTACATGAACCCCAACTCAACCCTCACTCTGACACGGGGAGTACAGGCCAGGATCTGCGTCACGACCCGGGCGCCGACTCTCCGGCCTGCCCTCCCGAAGCTCCCACAGACCCTTTCACGAAGTGCACCCCGTCCCCGAGGCGCCCGCGAGCAGGCGGACCCACCTGTGCAGGAAGTGCAGCTTGTGCATGGCGGCCAGCCCCGCCGCGATCTCGCACGCCATCCTCTGCAGCAGCATGGTCTGCGCGTCCCCCCTCAGGTGCTCCTGCTCGCTGCGCAGGTAAGCCTTCAGGTCGCCCTGCAAAAATCCGTCCAGTGTGCTTTCAAAAGGAGATGCGTGAACGAAGCACGTGGCAACTAAGCACATGCCTCAACGGGCATCAGTTACTAAGATTATTAAGAATCACTTAGATTTGAGCTTAATAAGGAGTCTCACTCTAAACAACTTCCAAATGACAAAGAGTCATTCCAATCAAATATTTCAAAGGTACAGAAAACGCCATTCATCTTTTAGGTCCATTTCAACAAAATTAAACATTAGTTTACTTTTGTTATATAAATGCTCGTACAATAAAAGTTTAAAAAGAAAAAAAGGAAATATTGCAATGATGCACAATTTAAACTAAGTGTAGAAGTACAGAAATTTCCAGATAACTGAGAGATAGAGGTGATGATACGGAGAGTGAAAGACATGGCGCCGCTCACACGCCTCTAGCGGTCCCAGACGCGCGGCAAGAGATCCAGAGAGGACCCTCGCCACCGCACTCACGGGCGACAGAGGAGGGAACAAAAGGAAACCAGGTCGAAAAGGAGGGGAAAGGGCGTTCAGTGCTGGCACCAACTGCCTGGGGTGTCTGCCAGCTTCCCCAGGGCCCCGTGTGGCCCAGAGACCACTGTGAGAGAGAACATTCCAGTCCCTCCAGAAAAATTTACAAAGTTAATAAGACTGTTCGAAGGACAGCAGCGCGGGCAGGAAAATGGACAAATTCGCATCCAGACGCCCGGCACACGCGCTTAAACGCGGGGCCCCGGGGCGCTCCCACGCAGGGCACCGGGGCGCTCCCGCACGGCGCCCCTGGGTCACCCCGTGGCTAGTTCATGACCTACTCAGGACTGTTTGGGAGGTTTACAGCATATCTGTTTTGGAGAATACACCTTTGAGGAAATAAATCTTCCACATTCTCTTACCACATGATTAAATATTTACTGATGTGACTTAATTCCAAATGAAAGCTTTATATAATCAGTTAATAACATTTAGACAGCAAGCCAACAGCTTTCTGTTTCCTTAATACGTGAGTCAAGGAAAGACTCCCGAGGAAGAAAGTTTTCCTTCACCAACCGAAGGATACACTTCTGATAACTGTTACCGAAGACAGCACATTTATCAAATTCCTCCCAGAAGAAAGCTCTAGAACACAACATCCCTTTGGAAACATTTGCCCACATTTAATAATACCAAGTACATTCTAACGTAACTTCTAGGTCCACTCTAAGAATCTAAATCTGTCTTCATTCCCAGCTTCGATGATCTCCGTATGAATGAAAACGTTCGCACCAATAACAGCACTATTTGAGTTTTGAGCAGTGTGCCAAGCACTGTGCTACGAGTCTTTCCACTCGTGACCTCAAATAATTCTTATAACTTGGAACACTTTCCAGATGTGGAACCGAGGCCTCAAGGGGTTAAGAAATTTGCCAGAGCTAATGAAATGGCAGGGCTGCACTCTGCTGTCCAGTTTGCTAACTCGTCAAGAAAGTCCTACTCACGAGTGAAGTAAGTCAGGACTGCAGATCTCATCAACTCATTTTACAAGAACGAACAAATGATAATTACCTTCGAGTGGATTGCGAGGAGGGCAGAAGCCCCCCAACGCATGGCACTGCTGGGCAGAGAGGCGGGCGCTACCTCAGTACCCACGGTCTGTCCGCTCACCACGCTTTATTTCTTCCCAAACACAGTGCTCTTTTTTGATTTGTTCCAAGTGCAATTACAAGCTGCTCTGCAGAAATGGACACCTTTTTTCCTTTTAAAAATACATAGCCCTCCCCACCTTCGCCCAGGCCACCTAAGCTCCATCCGGCACGGGAGTGGTGGGAATAAAGGCAGATTTGGACGACAATTAAATTAATCCATAAAAACCCCAGGGAAAAACTCCAGGCCTATGGGATTTTTATAAGGTAGATCATATGGAAACTAAATATGAAAACAAAGAGCTTAACTTTATTTACGTTACCAATGAAATGGAAACTTCATTTGTCTAACCCCTTTCCTGAAATATCCATCCAATTACCTTACACAAAAGTAGGATTAGGCTGTGCTGTATCTGGCCGACTCTCAAACAAACGGAAGCTGCTGGCAAACAGTGACCACCACACAAGTGACTCTGGCCATGAAGGCGGACAACGCCCAATGAAGTGTAGTTCATTTTCAAGGTTATCTAAAGTTTACTCATTACCATTCACTGTTCTTAAAATATCTTCTCTCTGTAACTGATTCTACTCTCTTAATTTCACTAGAATATAAAATGTGATAAACAAGATTTTGCTTATTAATGTTATTATTCCTAATGTTTCTAGTTTGGCAAAAAATAAAGCCTCCCCCAGCCCCACTGGGGAGATGACGTCGACAGTCGGACCTGGGGTGAGGCGCTGCCTTCACCTACCCAGGAGCCTGAGCGCCGTTTCTCAGGAACGAGACTGGTGATGGACTGTGTGGGAGCTGGGGTTAGCTCTCTGTTCTAGAAAGATCCTCAGAACTCTCCTCGTAGCACCATTTAAAAAGAAAACAGCACAAAAAATCCTTAATTACAGTAAAAACATGTATATTAAATAAGTACTAAATAGTGATTCATTCTATCCAAAAGAGACAAACCTGTACATAGACATCTGGTTTATTTATGCTTTAATGGTGCTTAGTGAGTAGACAAGGATTATTGCTTTGGTCTACAATTAAACACACACACACACACACAATTAAGAACAGCAATTTATTCTGAAAAATAAAGTTTCCTTTATCCAAGTTTTTAAGTGTCTCAGATCCTCCCCGAAAACCCCAGAAAGAAAAATCTGTGACACTAGATGGCAGCAAAGTGCTAGGCTAAGAACAGAAGAGCAACCTGGACCGGCCTCTTGAATGGGTCATTCCGTGAATGACAGCCCTTTAAAGGGGTTACTCACAAGTGTCCTCAGGTCCAACATAAACTGCCATGAGGGCTTTATCCAGCTTTTCACGGGACACTGAGAACGATGAATTAATTTCAATACGATGTGAAAACTCAACAAGTACATAGCTTTATGATGAAGCTTTAATAGTCACTTATGTTTAATAGGATGAGTTGGGGGAAAAAGTTGTGATATTTTTAAACAAAAATTTGAATGGAAGAATAAATGAACGGCATAAACGGCCACCTACCCAGCACCTGCTGATGAGATAAAACATCAACATCATAGCCGAAGCCCCCAGGTACCCCGTGTCCCAGTCCCACCTCCCTCCAGCCCGAGGGCGCTCCTTAACTCCCACAAATCCTCTGTCTGCCTGTGTCCTTACGCATCACCGGCTGTGACTACGGGTTAGTCATCCTTGCCTGCGCCTTCCTAGGCTCAGTGTCATGGCGAGCCCATCCCTCTCTGCTCTAATGCTCAACCGCCTCTCAGGCAAACCCAACAAAGAACCCGTGGAGCCTCCAGTGCTCCACTCCAGCCCCGCTACCACCCCACTTCCCTCCTCTTCCCAGATAAACTGAAACGCCTGGGGTGCTCTGGCTGGCCCGCCTCCTGGCCTCCTACCCTCTCCAGCAAAACCCTTGCCCCCATGGGGCGATCGCTGACCACCTCTGCCACAAGCACGGTCACCGGTTCAAGTCTCGCCAGCATAATCAAGCAGCGGGCCCATCCCTGCCCCACCTGTCTCCTGGCTGTCCTCCTTTCTCAGGGTGCTTTACTGGACTGTCCCCTCTTGTGATCTGTAAGTTCTGGCACGCCCCAGGGCTCAGTCGTTGTCCTTTGTCAATGTGACACTCATTCCCAGGTGATTCTACCCACCTCAGGGCTTGGAAAACCATTGCTCAGATACATTTCTCTGGCCCGAACCCCTCCATCTCCAGAGTCACCTGTCCTCCTGCTGACCAGACACCCTTCCCTGGACTCCTTCAGAGGCCTCTCAGCCCTCATATGTCCTGTGTGACATCACCGATCTGCTCCTTCTCAGGAAGTGGTACCGCTGCTCTCCTGGTGGATCGGACCAAATCCAAAGACATCATTCTCAAGTCTGCTCAGCCTCTAGATTCCAATAATCAACCTATCCCCAGGTCCTGGATCTGTTTTCACACTAAATTCAAAATCAGACTGCCTTTTGCAGACTCCTCTGCGTTCACACAAATCCCAGGCACCACCCATGTGGCTTCCTGCTTCAACCCTGAGCAGCCAGAGTGGGTCCTTCAAAACGTCATGACATTCCACTGCTTAAAACCTCCCTTTCCAGGTCCTACCTGGCATTTTGTCTGTCCTTCCCACTAAAAAGGGGTGGGACTCTGTCTAGCTGTGTCCCCAGAGCCTAGAACAGCACACGTTTAACAGTCGCCCCTCCACACCCAGTTCCCCATCTGCAGGTTCAACCAACCAGAGATCAAAAATATTTGGGAAAAAAAAGTTACTGACTTTTTTGCTGATGACATGTACTATGTAGTTAGGCCAATGGCTGCATCTGTATTGAATATGTACAGACTTTTTTCTTGTTATTCATCCCTAAACGATACAGTGTAACAACTTTTTATACTGTATTTACATTGTATTAGGTATTGTAAGTAATCTAGAGATGACTTAAAGTCTACAGAAGGGTATGCATGGGTTATATGCGAATACTACAGCATTTCATATAAGGGACTTGAACATGCACGGATTCTGGTCTCGGCGGGGGGCGGGGGGGGCGGGAGGGGGGAATGTCCTGAAACCAATCCATCGTGGATACCAAAGAATGATCGTAATAGCTTAATGAGTGGGAGAAAAAAAAATCTTACTGAGAAGTTCTAAAAGATGTTCCCTCAAATTAAAGTTAGGACAACCACCTTCCCCAAAGCAGTCCCCTGATATCTCAATTTAACAATCTAATAATAATGAATTTAGGAGGAAATACGTAATTTCAAATTTTTATTAGGTTTTAAATTTAGTATTTCATTACTTTGCACATTAAAGCTAAGTAAAGACAGTTAACATGGAAAGATTATATTTTAAGTAAAATCTAATTGATTCTGTTTGAAAGTATTACCTTTGTAACTGAGAAATGCAATAGATTTTATTGCAAGAATTGGGAGTCTGGATTATTTGAAAACCCATTCAGAGCATAATCAGATCGCAGAATGCATTTCTCCAGAGACACAATATAGACCAGAGCTGTCCAAGAGAAATGTACTATAAGCCACGTGGTCGTTTTAAATTTTCTGGTAGCGACGCCAAAACCATGAGAGAACAAACACTTCCCACCACGCGTTCACCTGGGCACCAACTCCAGGTTCGAATCTTGGTGCCCAGCAGTGATGACCTGTGACACGCGGGAGAACACGGCACCGGAGAGTCAGGGCATCTGCAAGACACTCAGCCTCAAGAAAGCCAGGGTGGGGCGACGCAGGCATCGGGGAGGGCAGGGAGGCCTGGCCACAGGCAGTCAGGACAGCCTGTTAGCAAAGAGCCGGGGCCCGGGGCGCAGGGCAGCGGCCGGGCCTGGGGAAGGCGGGCAGGGCAAAGCTCCGTCTACGTCCTTCTCGCTGTCGACTCAGCTCGCGGTCTGGTCTCCAAAGTCGTCTCTGCTCTTCACCCGGCTTATCTTTCCCAGCAGATGCCGACCTGCTTCTCCTAACATGGCACCCCTCACCCCCGCAGACGCCCCGGCCTGGGCGGGATCCCCTGGGGCTCCCCCCACACACGTCGCGCTTCCCACCGGGCTCTCCTCTGCCGAAGAAAGTCGATCGCTCACTCTCCCACGCGCTCAAACGCCATTTCCTTTGCGAAGCCTCCCTCAATATTCTAACTGGGACTTCTACTCAGATTTCCTCCACCACACGACTCAGACCTTAATAATTAATTACGATCAATTAATTTAAGTAACTGAAAATGAATAAAAATAACTACTGTTTCCTGAGCACTCACTACATGCCCAGCAGTCTACACTCATCCTCTCACTAATGGTCGGAGCTGTGGGGCGGGCAGTTCCAACCTCGCCTCACGGAGGTCTACACTGAGGCTCAAGGAGGTGAGGTCACTCTCCGAGGTGACACATCAGGAAGTGGCAGAACGAGCATCTGAGGGCAGACTTGCCAGCCTCTAGGGATCGGGGTGACCCACCTCTGTGTTCCCCAGGGCACTGTGCAGCTTTTTGTAACTAACAGGCACTTGATACGTTTTTGTCAATGAGTGATTCTTTACCCCAAACGAGTGACTCTTACCCCAAAAACAGATGCACGTGAGAGCACTGCGTACCTCCTATGGCGACGAGTTGTACACAATGCCCTGCGGTCACAGCTCCCTTCGTAAACGCCACACCATCAGCATTACTACTCAGTGGCCACAGTCCAGCCACCACACTCACTCAGGAGAGTCATTTTCTTTCATAAAAATTCTAAAGTGAAGCACTTTTCAAAACCAGACTGGTAATTCCATCTCACAAGGAATTACTTAAGTAAGTGCGAAAATACCCTCTCCTTTCTACTTGAAAGACGTTATCGCTGAGCACGATCACGGCCTGGTGACGACTGAAAGGGCCAATGTTCGTGCAGTAGCTCCTGACCTACTAAGGACGTGTGAAGACAGTGGCTCCTTTCACTGTGGCCGCAGCTGCTTCTTCCCAAGCCGGGGCTATTGCCCCCCGTCCTCTGGAGTCTCGCCAGCAGGCGGCTCTGCCTCAGATGACGCCCCTCAGCCCAGGCAGCTCCCCTCTCGGGCTCCATGGGCCAACCCCAGCCGACGATTCCCGACACATGGTCTCTGGCACCCAGAGACCCGTCCTTCGGCGCCAGTGACCCTGTCCAGGCCCTAGTCCTCGGTGCTGGTGAGCCTGTTCCCTCTGAAGTTCACTAGGGCCCGAAGGTGAGGAGTACGAAACTGCCCAAGGGGACAAATGTGACCTCTCGCTACTGGGCATGGGGGTGGGATCCCCGGATTAATGGCCTTCACTTTGACACGAGATTGGCCATCCCAAGCACTGACCTACAGATCTCCCAGGGAACTGGGGAATTTCTAGCCTCCTCCTGATGTAGGTAACACCTACAACAGCACCTTAAATAACAACAGGTAATCAACATCGATGTTTTTAAAATTGTGGTAAAAGTGCACGCATAACACAAAATTATCACCTCGACCACTTCTAAGTGCGCAGCTCAGGGTCATCGGACACAGTCACACTGCTGTGCAGCCACTGTCACCACCATCCACGCAACAGAACTCTTCACCTCCCCAAACTGAGACTCTGTCCCCATTAAACACGCCCCCCATAGGGAGCCCATGGCAACCACTTTCTGTCTCTATGGGTTTGACTACTTTAGAGACCTCATGCCGGTGGAACCGTACAGTATCCATCTTCTGTCTTATTTCATTTGGCATAACAGAATATCCCATCGTATGGATATACCCAATTTATTCATTGATGGACACTTGGGTCGCTTCTACCTCTTGGATACTGTGAATCGTGCTGCTATGAACATGGGCATGCAAATATTTAAGATCCTGCTTTCGATTATTTTGGATATATGTACTTAAAAGTGAAATAACTGGATCATATAGTGATTCGATTTTAACTTTTTGAAGAGCAATTACTACTTTTAAAATTTTATTGTTGATCTATGTACCACTGGGTAATACACTTAAACTGTAAATGGCTATTAGCTCTGCGCTGCCAATGAAAGCTTTTGGTGGGGACGCGAGCTCTTTCCAGATGTTGAGCTTTCAGGAGCAAACATTCCCCCAACACGACTGAGGAGAGTCACACAGAATGTTTCAAGAAGACACCTCTGTTAATTCTGGAGGGTTGTGTGTATCATCTTCACCCCAAAATATAAAAGTTAGTACAAATTGAGGTAAGTTAATATGCTTTGAATACACAGTCTAAGTTCTTGGAGAATATGCATTTAAATCTAAGATCTAAAAGTACCAGGGGAAATTTTTATAAAAAGAATGGTGATTTAACAAAAAATGTTTATTATATTTATATAAAAAACAATGTAAATGACAATGGTATAAAAAACACTCTAGAATCTTATCAATACTGGGTTGCTTATGATAATTGTTAAAAGAGCTTACTGTGTATTTCCCGACATTTTAGGTGTTTCTTTATAAAGCAGTTTAAACTACTACTCCCCAAAAGAAGAGGCGGCTTCATTAAAGAACAAACTAGACCCGCCACCTGAACCCGCAGAAGAAAACATTAAGCTGAGCACCCAGGCTCTTACCTAACTCCAGAAGAAAACAGCAACTTTCAGGAATGGACACAGGGGTGAAGGACAGGAAAATGCCAAAATCTATGAAATAGTTTTTAAAACCACCTCGATGAGCCTGGAAACGTGGTATTTCAAGTAGATGAGGATTCCTGCTAACTTCTGTTACATTCATTCATGAAAAGTCTCTTAATTGTTATTTGTAATCAATATCAGGAGCTCAGGGACCTAAAGTAAAGGTACCATTAAACGTCTCAGAAACGTAGAATTCTGACAAGCAGACGTGTCTCAACACATAAAAATGCACCTTTCTGGTCTTTTTTTTTTTCTCAAATGCTGTGTCACTGGGTCACATAGAACTGAACAAAAAGGAGCTATTTTCATATTATAATAACTGAGGATCATAAATATTATACCTCTGATAATACTGAGATAATCACAACAAAATGTTTATGGCCATGCCACCCTGAACAAGCCCGATCTCGTCTGATCTCGGAAGCTAAGCAGGGTTGGGCCTTGTTAGTACTTGGATGGAAGACCACCTAGGAAGACCAGGTGCTGTAGGCAAAAGAAAAAAAAATGCGATATACAATAAAACTATCAGAAACACCAGTGAGAACTCTTTCCTCTAAGTTCTTATGCCTCTATTAAATAACTTATCAGGCGACATGGTAATTATCACGTCTGCTCCTGAGCAGGAGACCTACAGGACAACGACCACGTTTCCTCTCTGTACCCCATGAGTGCACCTGCCATGATGGAAAATGTGGGGATGTCACAGGAAAATAGGTTTAACTCTTCCAGTTTTCCTTACAGAGAGAGAGCCCTGTCAGGTCCCAGTTTCTTCAGAGGAAGGTTAAAATATTAACTTTAGACTTTGTTAAATTAAATATACGTGTGATAACTTCTCGTGTAACCATATAAGAAATTAAGAAACAGTATCTAAAATACAAACTAGTCGATAGAAAAAAATGAAACAAGAGGGAAAAAAAGAATTCAAAAGAAGGCTAGAAAAAAAGCATTCAAAAGAAGGCTAGAAAAAAAGCAAAAAAGAAAATTTGAAACAGGTAGGGAAAATAATGCAAAATCTGTCGCAGCTAAAATAAATGTAAATGGACTACGGATTAATAAAATCAACAATGAGCTGTTTACAAGAGATGCAGACCAGGGAAAGGACTGGTGGAAATGAACCAGGCAAATTCTAACCGAAAGCTGGTGTAACTATGCTCATACCGATAAAAACAGACTTTATCCTTAGCAATGCTTTTACTCTTAAAGCAAACCCTTCATGATGATGAGGGTCAAGTTACAGGAAGTTAAATCACCTCTAAATTTGCATCCCTGACAACGGGGCATCGAAAAGTTCAGAGCGAAACCAACTAGAATCAAAAATTTGACTGATAATCTATAATCGGTCAGGAGATTTTAATATGCTTCTCAATAACAGATAGAAAACTGACTCAGGCCCCTTCTAGCCCCCCATCCAAATCAGAAGGACACAAGGCTATAAACCATATAAACTTGACTCATACAGATACACTGTCACTTGAATACACATTTTCCCCTCATCACCTACAGATACAAAGCACCACTGACCCTAGAGCGAAGACCACGGAGGGCTGGATCAGAGCTGCCGCGGCCACGGGGCTATGTGAACACTAAGGTGAGTGAAACCCCTTGTGCTCGCATCAGCCACGGAGGTCTGGGGGTTACTGCACGTAATCCAGTGGGAGCCAATAGGGACAGTTTATGAATACTTCGCTTTGGAATTAACTACCTAAATGTGATATGCAAACATATTTAGGAATTAAAACAAAAATTCACAATGTTTACTGCTCTCTTTCAATTTTAACAGCTGAAAATATTCTCTGAATTGAGATTTATTTTGGTGTACTCCTACTTTCCTGTGCATGATCAAGAAAGTTTAATGTTCTGAAAACTGAGACAATACAAAGAAATCAATCAAATCCTACATTTAACAAAACGATGTTTATGGGAAATTTTCACATAAAAATTATCATAGAAACAGCACAAAGAACAACCTTTCCAACTATAAATTTCAATAAATAATACTATCATGCTGAGAAATGAAGCTATTAATTTTAGGTTAAGGAAATAATCATCTACGTAAAAAGCTGAATGTTACATACAGTCGCTATTTCAAAAAACTGACAGGCTCTGAGTGTCTGGAGGCGGGGAGGCGCCTGACCTCCCTCCATGGGGAGGGGTCTGTTTAAACGCCTGGCTGAAGTTAAGACCTCGAGGTCCCAGAAAGAGCCAACCTAGAGCCAAGCTCCGGCTGTGCCATACACTTGATTTACATTTTCTTCATCTCCATGAGCTTTATTTTAATCACACGCAAAGTGCGGACAAATATGGTTAAAAAGTGGGAATGATTGCGAATAGCTTAGTGTAGGGATGGAGTATAAAACAACACTTATGAAAGTGTCAGCTAACACTATTATCAAAGGTGAGGGATTAGTACTCCATACAGTTCTTAAAATGGGGGACGGAAGTGAAAGCAGGCCTTCGACCAGCACCTCTATCTCTCGAAATGCTCAGACGAGACCTTTCGCGTGCTTGCTGCCCTGAGCATCTACTAAACACTTACCAGATCACAGAACTCAAACACCAGAAGGTAGGGAATCGCTTCTACACACTGTCCGACGCACTGAAGAATATTTGGATGCTGAAGAATACTGGTAAAAATAAAAGTCACCTTATTATTCATCAGGGAGCATGCTAGTAACACTGTTCAAACAGTAATCCAAATTTTAACATTCATAATGATGTAAACGTAAGCTGAAAAGAACGCATTAAAAAACTACTTAACAGATGTATTCTAAGTTATCTAATGATTAAATGATTCAAAGCCAATCACAAACGCTCTTACAAATTAAAACTGAATTCCTAATATAAGAATCTTTAATTTTTGCAAATTGAATTTATAAATATCACTTTGAAGTAGCAGTTTTAAAAGGCAGACTATATACACATATTCAATAAGAATTTCAATCCATACATTAAATAACTACTACTCAGGCTATCTAGCTTTTGTACTATTTCCATAAATTTCCACAGTATATGCAAACTTTTTGGCAAATATTTTACCCAAAATAAAGTTTAAAAAAAAAGATAATAACAAAGGTTTTTTTTTTTTTACTTTTTATTTTGAAGCAATTATGAGTTAACGGTAAGTTGCAAAGACAGTAGGAAGAGGTCCCGGGTTCTCTCCACCCAGTTCCCCCACCGGTTACACCTGACGATTTACAGTACCAGTGACAGAATAAACCAGAACAGGGAACTGCCGCTAGGACAGAGTGCGTACACCTCTGTGTCTCGTTATCACACGTGTAGATTTGCACAGCCATCACCTCAACCGAAATCCGGAACTGCTCCTCACCACAGACCTCCTCCATGCTACACCTTCAAGTCACAGACAGCTCCTTGTCCCCGCCCACCACCCCCAAGACCTGGCAACCACTCACTAATCCATTTGCCATCCCTATAATGTGCTCACTGTGAGAACATTATGTAACTGGAATCATAGCGCATGTGGCCTTTTAAGGTGGATTTCCTCACTCGACATAACGCCCCCGAGGTCCCCCGAGCTGCTGCCCACACCAACGGTGCGTCCTTTTTACCGCTGAGGCACCTCTGGCATGGATGGGTCAGTTTGTTTAACCATTCACCTTCTGAGGGACATTTTCATTTTGAGTCTTAGGTTATAAGGCTCTGAATCTTACTTAAATTGTGCATTTTACATGTGAAAATTTCAAAGTTTTTTGTTGTTGTTTAAAAAATATTTTGGTTTTCTTCAAAGGCAAACTTGTCTGATAGATAAGATTTTCCTAAGTCTACCGATGTTGTAATTTTAAGCAATATATTTAAAATATTGCTCTGTGGATGAAGTTCTGCAACCTGTCCATGCAGAAATAAAGTGGGTCATTTCCTAAATGAGTTCGTTTTCATAATCTTTATCCATGACAGGTGCATAAAACGATGTATGGTGAAATGGGCGGGGCCAGCAGATGCCCGCTGAGACATCCATGTCAGTTTTCCCTTGAGGCCCCCTGTATCTTGCTGACATATTTCAAATCTTTCATTCTCCCTTAGGGTCACAAAATCAGTTGGTTGCCAAGAACCTGGACAACCTCGTTCCACTTCTTAACTTTTGGGATGACGATGCCACATTTTCCCGACCAGGAGCTCTCACGCTTCACAGCGCCCTTATGATTTTTCCCTTTTACTTAGGTATAGCTGGTATACCACACCATCTTAGGGTCAGGTGTATAACATAGCGATTCGACATTTACATATCGACATTTACATATGACGATGGAATTCCAAAGTATTTTTAAATGCCTGATTTTCAAGACCAAAGGGCACATGCACAGAACACAAGTAAGGGTTTGCTTACTAGTAAGGTTCTCCATTTTTCAAAAAAGTATCTTGTTCCTTTGGGCTTGCACTTGCTTTTAACTCCTTCACGATAACTCTGGCGACACTGGTGCCTGTGTAAATCTCTCCAAGGAGGACCTACAACCAAAGGACAGTTCTTCACTTCACCTCCCTCACAATGGTAAAGAACTTACTTCTCATTTATCAGAAAGTAGAATACAGGAAAATAAATTAAGCAACAAGCAGATGGCTTTCTATTATCTCAAATACTACTTATGAAAAGCTGGAAAAGTAAAATATTTCTTTCAGTTTTAAACCATTCATCAGATATTTACGACATTCATATATTCGTATTTTTTTATTTACTTAAAAATGTATCACACTTTCATGGAAATGACCAATGGCATTATGGAAGAGTAATCTGTAAGTTCAGTTCAAACATAAAAAGATCGACAAAGCTGTTCCTACAGGTCACTGGACAGGCAATAAGGGCAGAACAGTTCTTGGCGATGGTCTCCATGATAATGATGCTACCTATTTGTGCCTATAAAGTAGTTTACGTGTCATAAGGAGATGGGGAGGAGAAGGAAACCCAAAAATTTAACTTGGGGAGGATAAACAGTTTCTAAAATGCTGGTGTCTTCTCCCTTCTTACTGTTCTTTTGCCAACAATTAGAAAAGTCTCTAATATATAAATACAAGACCCTCTCGGAAAAACTGACCCACCCAGGACTGCCGAAGCTCACGTTACCATGAGGTTTCGGGGGCAACGGGGAATCTTGGTTGTGACTACGGTGTCTAGAGAGAATGT
>NW_011888871.1:3076100-3082380 GCF_000151845.1 Pteropus vampyrus | reverse complement strand
TTTCCAATTCATACTTATTTCAAGTAAAAAGCATATGTAATTGTGTTCTCCAACTCCAAATAGCGGAATAAATAAGATTTGAAAATAAATTATATGTATCTTATGTTACTTTTTAAACTGATAGCTTCAAGTTAAATGTAAAATTTTCTATAATGACCATGGAACTTAAAATGGAAATACTCTTCTAGGTTCAAAACTTTACCTTAGTTACTACAGTTTAGTTTAAGTTATTCTCTTATTATTATTCATTTTCATGGATCCCTTTGCATACTGAATCAAAACAAATTTATTTTATTTAGAAAACTGTACATGCATTTCTAGTTGCAACATGATTTCAATCAAAACAAGGACAGTTAAAAAGACTCAGAAAAGATATTTTAAAGTAAGTCTTACTTGTCCGAAAAGAGTAGAGTGGAAAAATTACTAAACTGGGTAGAAAAATCATCCACATCTGAACCACCAAGGTTCATATAAACTGTGGAGCACATAAGTGCAATTGACATTCTAAGAACTGGTTCTCTAAAGATGGCGACTTTAACATGGAGGCTGCACCAACAGAGCTATGGAAACCTTTTAAGTGACTCTGCTCAGCGAGAGCTATCCTGCCTGTTCCTATGGTCACTCCAGTGAGCTGGGTCTATCCCGGTGTCCATGTTAACACAGATACAGATGACTATCGAGGTCACCCATTCGTGAGGGTCATTAAAGAGTGCTACCCCACCCGGCACCATAACAGAAGCTGAGAACAGACCAGTGAAACAGACTGTCTTCCATTCCTCCACAGGATGTCCTTTTCATTTTCCTTTTCTACCACCTCCCTTAGCCCCCCATACAAGGAAAACACTAAAAGTTTTAGGGTGGATCTCTCTGATATAATATTTATGTTCTCACACGCACGTGAAGGGGCATTATTCTCATGTCATATACGCTGTCAAACGCATTAGGACATTACTGCTATTTGTAATGAGAGGAGGGACCAGGACAATGAGGGGCTGCAACTTCAGTCTGGGAGGCCCCTCTACAAACAAGAGCAGTGTTCAACTTTCCCTCAGGACACCCCTGAAGGTCCTCCCACCTTAGACATACTGCCGCTCACACTGTGGCAGCAACACAGTAACTGTTAGGCTGCAGACGATGCTAAAGGTTCAGACAGGGAATAGTGTAATTTTTTTTTAATGGGGCTGTGCAAGAAGACAGGATCACTTTTAAAGTTATACCAATGGCTACCTGGGTGCACTTGGGCAAGTCACTTACTTTACCAGACTGTAGCTTCCTGGTCTGTTAAGATGACTTATATGGACCCATTCACCTCTAAAACTGCACGGTTTTAAATCTTAAAGGAAACGCGCAAATTATAGGTGGTGATACTTCTGTCAGTCTGTTGAGCTGGAGAGGATCCTCTATAGGTGTGGCCCCTGGGCCACCTGCATCAGAATCACCTGGGGAAGCACGATAAAAATACAGACCCCCTGAATGTGCATCATCATAGACTCCCTGGCTCAATACTGAGACCGGTGGGTCAGAACAATCTAAGGCAGGAATGAGGTGTCATGACGCACGACAGAGAGACTGGATTTCGGTTTCAGCAACAATGAACAGACTTCATCTTTGTCTCCAAAATGCCAGGTACTTTGCAAAGTCCTTCGACACAAGACAGTCAAGGGACCCAGATTCTCTGCCTGCCACTATGCCCTGCATGGTACAGTCGTTAAGTGCCCAAAGCGGCATCTGCAGTGACTCTAGGGTCTCGGCTGATGTGGACAAAGCCCGTGTTTTGGGTAAAATCTGAGGAACAGACCATGCTCTTCCTCCAACCTTCCTCTGTCCTCAACCTGCCGTGTGTGTAACGGTAGCAACAAGCCAAAAGGACAGCACGCGTCCTGACCGCTCAGAGCCGCCACCACCACATTCGAGATAAAGAGAATACAATGGAAACAGGTTGAGGTTCTAGAAATAAGGAACTCACTAAAAAGGTGGTTTTGGCTAGAAGACAGCTTTCTATTTTTTTCCCAGTTTGAACCCTGGGACAGACCTAGGACGGCAGGTAGGTCACTCCATTAAGGACCGTTTTCTCTGCACGTGTGTGTTCCTTTTTCACAAGTATTCACTGAGCTCTGAGACACGCCAGCAGGCACCGAGCTACTTCTAAGGAGGCTATTCCAGCTGGTTCCCGGCGGATCCCACCCATCTGCAGCTAGGCCACCAGCTGTCTAGATCAAACACACCCCACCCCGTCCCCCGATACCTGCGATAGGCAGCAGTCACCTTTCCCCCATTTAGAGAACTCCAGGATCCCGGGTAAACTGAAAAATTCTCTCTTCATATACAATACACACTGGGGAATCCTCTTGGCCTCGATTATCTTAACCACCACAAATTCGCCAGCATAGAAGAGTTTGGGAAAAAATCAAAACCAAGCCTGCTCTTCCTTATAGTTCTTACAGCCCTTACAGCAAGTGAATTCAATCACCACACTTTATTCCTCTCGTATCAAAACTTAAAAACTGTCAACGATGCTCCAAGGCAGGGTGAGCAAACTACAGCTGGTGGGCCAAATCCGAAGCGTCTATTTTTGTAAATAAAGTTTTACTGGCACACAGCCACGACCATCTGTTTACGTGCTGTCTGTGGCTGAGGTGGTGCTATAGTGGCAGAGTTGAGAGCTGAGCAGCCACGACGAGAGACTGTGTGGCCTGTCATACTGACTATTCCCAGCGGCAGAATATGTTTCCTGTCTGGCTTTTACAGAAGTTGTTTGCCAAGCCTGGCTCCCAAGAGACTGTGACAGCCAGCCATTCAATCGATAAATGTATCAGAGGGCGATTTTAAATGTTCTTACCAACCACGCTCACCTTAAAATCTATTTCTGGGTCCTTACAGCAAGATACACAGTTTGCAATTAACACGATTAATATTATTAAACTGCACACAGATAGGATCACAAAAGATGAGGACAGTTCTGCAGCAGGTGAGTCTCCTGGAAAGAGAAATAAGTAATATTAACAACAGGGACAGGCCAAAATCGACTTTAATAAGCAAATCAATGTATTTTGCACCAAATGTAAAGGGCACCGAGAGTTAATAAAATAATGCGTAAACGCTCAAGATAACACTGATGACCCATCCAGGATAACAAGTTAGAGTTAGTAAAAATCTTTTTACTTTGACGCGATCTCAGGTTTGCGGAAGAGCTGCAGAGACTACACGGGGTGCCCGCTCGGCCTTCGGCGGGCTGCCACTACCCCGACACTGCACGGGTCCATGGCACGCTTACCAAAACTAAGACAGTAACACCAGTGTAACGCTACTAACTGAGCTTCAGACTTCATTCGGCGTTTACCAGCTTTCCCATCAATACCCTTTTTCTTTTCCAGGATGCAACCCAGGCTACCGACACCGCGTTATTCACCATGTCCTCTTGGTCTTCTCCAGCCTCAGGTTTCTGTCTTTCCTTACGTTTCACAACTTTGACATTTTTGGAGATTATTGGTCAGTTATCTGTAGAATGTTCCTCAATCTGGGTTGCAGTTACGCCTACAGCACCTGGTCTTCCTAAGTGGTCTCTCATCCAAGTACTGACCAGGCCCGACCCTGCTTAGCTTCCGAGATCAGACTTCAGGCTTGTTCAGGGCAGCATGGCCATGGACCAGGGGCCGTGGCTCCACTGGGGCTCAAACCCAGGACCTTCTGGGTGTAAAGCAGACGTGCTAACCGCTACACTAAGGAACCACGTCCTTCTAACGGTAATTTTCTATTTCCCACATTCCTTCTACATTTATTATTTGGAGTTCTTCTGCAAGGAAGACTTGTCCCTTCTCTCTCACTTAGTCGCTTATATAGTTATAAACATGCAGATATTTTATAATCTTGGGGTTAGAACCCAGTATTATCATTATTTTGTCTCTTAAACTGTTCCAGCTTCGCTTGGCCGTAGGGCCCCTGGGACATGCCCCGCCCTTTTCTTTTGTTCCCCAAACACTTCCTCACCTTCCGCAGGGCAGGAAGCTCCAGCTTTAGAAGCAGCCACTTCTCCAGGGCCCCGGTCATAATAAGGGGCTTTTCTACCAGAGCACGGGTCTGCATACCCTGCCTGCAGCCTCTTTTTGCGTGGGGATGGGGGTGAGGCGCAGCCAAGAACGATTTTCACATCTTTAAAGGGCTGTTTTGAAAACAAAATAGGCAACAGATACTGCATGCGAGCCTCGAAGTCTACGATATTTTACTATCTGACCCTTTAGAGAAAAAGTGCTATTCCTATAGAGAGCATAAGATTTTTACATCATCCTTTCAGCAAAGACTTTAGCTATCTGGAAAACATCTTATTCGACTAGAGCTATTTTGAACATTTTCTTTGTTAGAGCAAACTGTTCGGTCTCACCTGGATTTTACTAAGTAACACCTGCCCAGCTTTACTGAGATGTAACTGACAGACAACACGGTGTAAGTTTAAGGTGTACACCGTGACGCCTTGATACACCTATATAATGTGAAATGACTACCACGCTAAAGTCAGAAATCAACTTGTCCTTAAAATCCTCATCTGCTGCTAATTCTGTGTTCAAAAGTCCCAAGGGGAAGGCATGGACACAAGTGAATGAACGACGCCACCTTCCCCTTAAGTGAAACTGCATTACCTAAAGAGAAGAAAAACTCAAACTCTCATGTGAGCAAAAACGTTCTTGAATATAACACAACTTCAGTCAAGAGCAGAAAAGTCTAAAATGGCCACAAGTGGCGCGCGGACTCTGTCCGAAGCCTTAAGTCTGCACTTATGCTAGTTAACCATGGGCTGTTAAGAACTTGCGAGTCCTAAACCAACAAAATCTAAAACGGGAAAATCCATGCAGTGAACACACACGAGCTGATCCCTCTCAAAAGCCAACCTGGAGGGAGATCAGCTCTCGCCGAGAGTAAGAATCCCCTGACCACAGACACTTGTACACATTTTGAAAACTAAACTGAGGCCCAAGAGGCAACTTTTTATGAATGAAGACCTAGAAAGGTCCCTTTCTCCTTCCCCCCTCAGCTACCTGCTCTCCCAGCCAGCTTGGTCTGTGCAGCCCCACTGGTATCTGTCCTCGTAACTTTGCTCCCCTTCCCTGACCCGTACGATAAAAATTAAATATGACTTCTGAGGCTTATTACAGTGAAGCACTTTCACACACACTGTGTTTTGTTGATTTTTAAGATGCAGTTTGTCCACCACATTTTAACGTCCACTAATTTCAGGTGCATCTTACACTCAAAACTTGGTTTTCATTGGCAGTTTCTTCTTTCTTAGTGACACAAAAATAAGGGTGTGTCACAAGCAATCAGTTAGATCTGCAACTTGATAAGATACAGTAAGCTTTCATGTGATCATCACAATGCCTCTGAGAGAATTCGACCAGCTCCGGGTCACTGTTGAGGACACTGAAATGCCCGACGACTCAAGGCGGGGAAAAGGCAGCGGTGGGCTCCAAGTTCAGGGGCACCGAGTATAAACCCCCGAGCTTCCCCAGATACCACACTGTTTTGCCTCAGAGAAGTGAACAACTTTAACACTTAAAAACAGTCTAAACTAAATACTCTGAACCCAAGTCTGTCACTGTCAATTATGAGAGTCCACACTCTTGGGGCTCTCCAAACTTCACAGAGCAGATATTAAATTACTCTCCCCTCTCTTTTCATCCATAATTTTATCAGATACTATTGTAAAATCTGATCAGAGCTTCCTGAAGGTCAGCTCAATTGTCTGATTCATAAAACTGTCTGCTGTGAATCATTAGGTAGGCATGAAAAGTCACACCCATGTTAAAAATAACTGGTCAAGTTGAGTGCTGCCCTTGCCCTTGGCCTTGACAGGTAGTACTTACCACTGTTCAGACCCTCAGGGACAGCTGCTTTTCCGGGCTCAGACTGCCTCAGTGGGGACCAGGTCTACTCAACCTCAGTGTCCTACCGAAAGCACTCTACAAACTGCTGCCTGGAAAGGAACTTATTAGGCAGCCTCAAAGAGAAAGTTTTAAGTTTGACCACTTTTAAAAACTATCATTTACTGTATATTTCTCTTGATTAGTCTAAAGCACTGCGCTTTAAAAAAACTCTACATACCAACCAAGGAGAAACTTCCACAAAAATAAGAAACTGAGCCAACCTAGCGTGGGCTGGAAGGTGAGCTGGGTCTGCAGAAGCCATGAGGAAGCAAACAAAGGATGAGGAACTACAGCTAAAATCCCCGTGCCCCGCGGTCAACCTACAAACCAAGGCCCAGAAGGTCCCTGCCTGCAACTGCAGAACC
>NW_011888871.1:3068191-3076050 GCF_000151845.1 Pteropus vampyrus | reverse complement strand
CCCCACTGGTATCTGTCCTCGTAACTTTGCTCCCCTTCCCTGACCCGTACGATAAAAATTAAATATGACTTCTGAGGCTTATTACAGTGAAGCACTTTCACACACACTGTGTTTTGTTGATTTTTAAGATGCAGTTTGTCCACCACATTTTAACGTCCACTAATTTCAGGTGCATCTTACACTCAAAACTTGGTTTTCATTGGCAGTTTCTTCTTTCTTAGTGACACAAAAATAAGGGTGTGTCACAAGCAATCAGTTAGATCTGCAACTTGATAAGATACAGTAAGCTTTCATGTGATCATCACAATGCCTCTGAGAGAATTCGACCAGCTCCGGGTCACTGTTGAGGACACTGAAATGCCCGACGACTCAAGGCGGGGAAAAGGCAGCGGTGGGCTCCAAGTTCAGGGGCACCGAGTATAAACCCCCGAGCTTCCCCAGATACCACACTGTTTTGCCTCAGAGAAGTGAACAACTTTAACACTTAAAAACAGTCTAAACTAAATACTCTGAACCCAAGTCTGTCACTGTCAATTATGAGAGTCCACACTCTTGGGGCTCTCCAAACTTCACAGAGCAGATATTAAATTACTCTCCCCTCTCTTTTCATCCATAATTTTATCAGATACTATTGTAAAATCTGATCAGAGCTTCCTGAAGGTCAGCTCAATTGTCTGATTCATAAAACTGTCTGCTGTGAATCATTAGGTAGGCATGAAAAGTCACACCCATGTTAAAAATAACTGGTCAAGTTGAGTGCTGCCCTTGCCCTTGGCCTTGACAGGTAGTACTTACCACTGTTCAGACCCTCAGGGACAGCTGCTTTTCCGGGCTCAGACTGCCTCAGTGGGGACCAGGTCTACTCAACCTCAGTGTCCTACCGAAAGCACTCTACAAACTGCTGCCTGGAAAGGAACTTATTAGGCAGCCTCAAAGAGAAAGTTTTAAGTTTGACCACTTTTAAAAACTATCATTTACTGTATATTTCTCTTGATTAGTCTAAAGCACTGCGCTTTAAAAAACTCTACATACCAACCAAGGAGAAACTTCCACAAAAATAAGAAACTGAGCCAACCTAGCGTGGGCTGGAAGGTGAGCTGGGTCTGCAGAAGCCATGAGGAAGCAAACAAAGGATGAGGAACTACAGCTAAAATCCCCGTGCCCCGCGGTCAACCTACAAACCAAGGCCCAGAAGGTCCCTGCCTGCAACTGCAGAACCCCGAAGACGGTCTTCCTTCGCCTTCCCAGTCCTCGGCTTTCAGAAAGGCGTAAACCGAACCGATCGTCTCCTAAAGAAACCGTCCATAACGGCAGGAGCGTCTCCTCCACACATTTAGGCAGCTTTACCGATTACAAACTGAGAACAAGGGTAATAATTAGAGGTCTGGGGTACTTCGTATGCTTCCCCCAGACTCCAATGAAAACATTCTTGACATCTAAAACATTCTGTGAGTTGTCATTTTACAGTATTCAAACCATTGTAATAGATATCTAGCACTTGATTTAATAAGCAGAAAACTTGAGAAACTCTAAAAGGTAGGTATGTATTATGTTTTATAGACAGGTAATTTGGAGCAAGCAATTTCTCAGTAATGACACAGAGTAAGTCAGCAGTACTACCTGATTATTAATTCACCCATTATAAATCCCTGCCCAGAACCTCGATTAGAACTTTATGTAACATATGTAATTAACTAAAGAGTTACCTGTGAATCCATTTTTGGATTAAACGAAAAATTTTACAGGTCCACAGATAAAAAGAAATGATGACTAATGCTAGATCCATTAGCGATTATAAAATGCTGATATTCTAATTTTGTCATTCCCTCTTCAGTTGCTAGCTGATGTACTTTCATAAAGAGAAATTCTCTGGTAGTTACTGTTTGCTAACCCAGCCATTCAAGTAATAAGGGGTGGGACTGAAAGCTGGACCCTCTAATCACAAGGCTGGTTCCTGTGGCCTCCAGCCCCAACCTGAAGCTAATGAGAGGCCCACCTAGAACTACCTCATTAGCATAAATTCAGGTATAGCCGAAAGGGGCTTGTTAATAAGAAGAGATGTTCCTATAGCCCCGGGGCATCACTCAGGAAATTCCAAGGGTTTTAGGAGCTCTGCGCCAGGGAAGGGGACAAAGACCAAACATTTATCTCCTATTATGTCACAGGTTTTACATTCTCCTCTGCCAGGAAACTCTGCCACTGCCACACCCCCTCCACTAAGTCACCCCACCCTCCAGATCTCAGCTTGGAACCCATCCTTGAGGACTCACCAGGTAGAGTCCCTGCCCTCGGACCCTCGATGCACCCTGCATTTCCCATCGTAGAGCTGATCACACTGTATGTTATAAATGCCCATATATCTTCCCCACTAGACTGCAAGCTGAATGGGGTCAGAGACCAGGCCTGTATGCTCCACTGGTGACTCCTGTGGCCCAGCACAGAGCCTGGCATTCAGTCAGAAGTGAGGGGAGGGGACTGGAAGAAAAAAGTAAGACATCAACGCAGAAGCTGCAGCAGGGAGGGAAGATAAGCAAGAGGTGAGGATGGGCGTGGGGAATTCATAACTAATCTACTGGTTAACAGAATAAACTCTTAAGGGTCAAATGACACTTATAAAATGTTATAACGCTATGTCCTTCCATCGTTTTTTATTTGGCAAAGATCTCCCTGCCACTACTAATCACGCCCTAATGTACACCATCGTCGTGGGTGTCCAGGCCCTTCTCGCTAGCAACAGTTTATCACGAATTCCCCAGGTCTCAAAGGACTCCCACAAACGTTCTTAATTTACCCATTTTGCAATTCATATTTAGCAGTATAGCTATCAAGTTGTTCCCTTTAAAAAACGAGTTTTATTAAAAAGTGGATTTCCCCCAACTTATGTTCTCCTGTGATGAGTATTTACTCACGCACGCCACATTCTCCACACGTCACATTCAGCTCACGTCACTGGAAGCTGTCAGAGGAGCTTCGCTCTGTGTCAGCAAAGCAGAAATGCAAAGGCGCCCCCACCCTCTGCGGGAGCCCCAGGAGGCCCGCACCGCGGAGAGAGCCCAGCCGTGAGCGGGGCGCCACTGCTGGCTGGCCGAGGCCCTTACGCCTCCACTCGGACGCTGGCAGAAAAAGGAAACTCAGCAGAAGCCTAAGATGTGCCTCTGAATTGGTTTCAGCCTGAGCTCTGTGCGATGCCTTCCTCCTGTCTTCCCAGGACGCAGAAGTCTGGGACCGCAAAAGGACCAGCCTGTGACAGCAAGTGTCAGATGCACAGGTAACTCTTCTGTTCTCTTTTCTCTATCCTCTTGTGTCTACTTGACAATGAAAACTGGTGACCACTGAGCTGACTAGACAAAGGACACTTGGTAGAACTCGGGGAAGCTGAAGAGCAGCAAGCTTTCACACTGGTTCAGTTGTGACACCAAGTCCACCTCTAAAATACACCATTTCGGCTTTTTCTTTCGTTTTTTTTTTTTAAAGGTAGGACCAATAATTCCATCTTCCTTTCCCAAAATCCTGACAAGTAACTTTACATCCCAGAGACCTAGTAAAATGAATCATTATCATACTACTTGGGGAAAAGAAATTAGATGATATTGCAAATCACACATTTTCATTTAACACCTCAAAATTAAAAATCCACCCGTCGTAAAGGTTTCCTGTATAAGGAATCGTAAGTCACTAAATGTTTTTCTGGCCTCTAACGCAACAATACACTAAATAATCCAGGATCTCCCTAATGTGTTCTAATATAAGAAAGGGAAAACGACACAGTACCAAACACGCCCGACCACACAGAACAGTCAACAGCACCGACGACCTAGTTGATGAATAAGATCCCACGAAGACCCCTAAACCAGAATTTCGGCAGCCCAGGAAAACAAACTACACTGTGTGCTAATCACAGTGAAATGTTCTTTCTGTTCAAAAACAATTTTCAAGGTCGGCCAACCCACCCGTTCTCTCTTACTTGCAGAAAGGTTATATAATTTGATTGCTAACTGAACACCTGTGAATGAGATCATTTTCAGTGCTGACTGAATACCTGTGAATAGGCCGTTTCTCTCAGCCTACTCTGTTAACATCTGTTATCGAAGGCTATTTCACTCCAATTTTTAAAACACGAAGGAGACTACTACAGAAGAGCTCAGCGAAGGAGGCCTACTCTGGCCAGAGCTTTCAATGGCTGTCAGGCTACTGTGCCCCTGCGTCCTGGGGAACGATGGCAGGGATGTTTTATAAACTCGAATCTTAATCGTGACGGCAGGTGAAGCTGCAGCGTGATCTGCGATGCTCAGACGTTGGCAGCAGCTTTGACTCAGGTGTTCCTGCTGTCCAGGAAGCCAGCCCAGGAACAGGAGCATCTGGTCCCAGAAGCAGAAACTCATGGCCAGCGTCCCAGGGACCGGAGGATGAGTGTAGAGAAGTTGCTATTCTCTTCTGTCTACTTCTGTATGTGTTTAGAGTTCTCTGTACAGAGTTTTATTTTTAAGTGCTACCTTCATAACTAAGCCCAAAAACTGCTTGTAACACTGACCTTGAAGATATGCTAGTGTGACCTGACAGCGCTCCACTGATGACTCTACGTTACACACAGGGGATGGAGGTGTTTCCAGACACACAGGGGTCCAGCCCCAGATAAAAGACCCAGTGGTAGTTCATGAGGGCGACGTGGTAATTCATGAGGGTGACGTGCCTCTTACTGAAATGGCCGCTCCATCACCCTACTGTGAAGCCCACCAGTCAACAAGTCCCACGCAAAACATTCACTCATTAACTCATTCGATGAATGTTTACCAAGCATCTTCTACAAAACAGGCACTGCCACGGATTCTGGGGATTTAGAAGATGAAAAGAGAGCTTACATTCTCGTGCAGGGAGACAGACAATAAGACAGTAAATACATGCACAGTACCTCGGGACCTCGGTTGGTGATAAGCAATGTGGGAAAATAAAGCGAGGGATGGGGGAGGTTCTTTTATGAGGAGCGATCAGAAAACACTCATGCAAGAAACCATGGTGAGTTGGCCTGGGGGACAGCTGATACTTGACTGGTGCTTCCGGTGTGCCAGGCACTAGTCTGCACTCACCCGCTCCCACGACAGCCGTCCGAGGTCGGTGCCGTGAGCCCCACTTAAACGCAGAGAACCCGAGCAGCGGAGCAGCGACTTTCCAGGTTGCACGGCGCGCGTGACGCTCGGGTGCGCGCCCCCGCATTCCGCGACAGCAGAGGGGGAGAGCTGGCTGTGCCCAGGACTTGGTGGCAGATGCTAAAGGAAATGTGAGGTGAAAGGGTCAAGGAGGACACTCCCATCAGTGTCCCTCGCTCTTAAACACGGGCAGACTTTCAGGATCCCCTGACGTTTGAAAAAACCCTCCTTAAAAACGTTAAAGGACAACAACCGACCCAAGGAGACGAAAAGGAACCTGAAGGGAGCAGACAACACAGGCGTTAAAAAGAAACTGAAAACAAAACCATAGTTAACGTCCTCGAGGAGATCTACTTAGGAGAAGGTGCTACGGAAAAAGTATGTGGGTGTGTGGAGGACCAGGTGAAGGAAAAACCGGAAATTAAATGTAACAGAAAAAATAAAGGCTCCACGCAATAGAATGAAGAGACAAAAAGATGAAAAGGAGAGTAGAAGCTCATTCCGAGAAATCCAAAATTCAACTAACACATTCTAGAAAGAAGGAAAGGAAGAGGCAATTCTCCAAAAACAAAACAAAACAAAACACACGACTTATGTGTGTGTGTGACATTTTTCCAGAACTGAAAGACACGACTTTCCAGATTCAAAGGCCCACTGAGAATCCACCTTCACGGATGGAATGAACGGAAAGAGCCTCATCCAGACATAACTTTGCAACTTTTCAGAATTTAGAGCTAAAAGCTTAGAATATTCCATCCAAGGAAGGGAAAAGAGGCCACATGGGAAAGGACATCAGGTGGCCTCAGACCTCGCAACAGAACGCTGGAAGGCAGCCGAGAGCCACCAGTCCAAGCCTGGAACAGGGCACAGCGGGCTCGGGGACAGCCCGGCCAAACACGCTGAGAGATTTAAACGCCTGCGGTGGCGTGTGCGACGAACTAATGACACATTTATGAAAAACTACAGAGATGATAATGAAGGGCGAGTCGAGGCAAAACAAAAGATGTGGAAGAAATTTAATCATCAAAAACACTACAAGGCCGAGCTGTGAATAGTCTCTGTAGTCATAAAACTATGAACGCTGAATAGCGATTCGATGAGAAAGTGTAGTGACTGCCGGAGAAGAGTGCGTGCGGGTGGAGGGCACAGAAACCCTCTCCCGCCACAGCAGAAACTCGGGATCTGCTTAACCCAAGACGCAGCGGTCCAAGCACGTTATTTAGCGATGTGGCTCCTGGACGAAGCCCCTGGGGAGCACGCGGTACGGATGACGAGGGACAGGGTGGGACAAGGACTCCCTATTTTTATTATAAGCCTCGGAAAACTTTCACTTTTAAACTATCTACGTGCGTTATTTGACAAAAATTAGAATTTCAAAATAGAGGAGAGGAGAGGGGAAAGAGGAAAAGAGGACCAAGGCGGTGGCAGGAACATTTAAGGGATGGGACGGAGAAACAGGCAAACAGGAAGCAGAAGGGACATCACGGGGACAGATGGAGAAAGGGGCGTACGCTGTGTGGAAGGCTAAGGAGGGAAGTTTTTAAAAAAGCGTCATGAAAAGAAATATGGCGATTGGTAGCAAAAGAACCATAAAACAAGTTCACCTTTTTTACTTTTTCTTTTTCAACTATCCCTGAGAATTGATACTTACAAAGTTATTCAAAGTAGAATAGAGCTACGTAGGATAATATATACATTAAGTTGTTATCTATTAAAAATAACTGAGAGAAAGGGTTTAGGAGAAAATGAAAAGGGAGGAGTATGGCTGATGACTACGCCCTAGGAGCTAGAGCTGTGAAGAGATGGGATTAAGGGCATAAATCAAGAAGGTAGGAGAAAACAAAGAGAAAAATGACATTTGTCTGTGACTTCATATACATTTCTTAATACTTGTCGGTGAATCTTGAAAGTATGCGGGAAATAAATGGATTATTCTTGGAATTCACAGCATTCAGTAGATTCTTCAAAGGGTCCGTATTTCCACAAAAGCATATAAATCATTGGCATTTAAATATTTTTCATGTTTACGAGTGAATGTTTACAAGTTTATGACTACATTTTTTAAAAGTCAGAAAGATTTTTGATCCATTTGAAACAGTTCAACTTCATTTCGTAGGTGGAAACTAAACTGTCATTCTTATAAATTAAAAAAGTTAACTATGAATGTGGTTTTTTTTGAACCAAAATAAGGAAAGTAACAACTTAAGTTCCCAAATTTCAACAACGAAATAACCTTTCCCCTTCTTTTTTTTTTTTTTATAGGTGAAGCAATCTTTGGTTGACTTCACAGATTTCAAGGACCTTGTCAGCTAACAAGCCCTTATTTTTTATTTTTTACGCCTACAGTACCTGGTCTTCCTAGGTGGTCTCTTATCCAAGTACTAACCAGGCCCTGCTTAGCTTCCAAGATCAGATCAGGGTAGCGTGGCCGTGGACGGAATTATCTTTTTAATACTTCAAGATATCAATATCAATACAGTTGATATAACAACTATGTTTAAATTTCATCTCAGTACTTTCTTACAGTAAGCAGAAATAATATCCAGAGAAATAACTGGAATTAATCTATGTGTGTGCATCACGCTAATGAGAGTGTTCTTGACATACGAGGCAGTGAACTTGGTGAATGGGGTGGACTGGATGTTAGGACCCCTCGCTCCACCATCAGGTCTGCTACTGACTTGGCAGTATGGGACTGAATCTGCTACTGGGCCT
>NW_011888871.1:3061953-3063466 GCF_000151845.1 Pteropus vampyrus | reverse complement strand
AAAAAAAAAAATCAGTTATTTAGAGCTGTAAGCGTTTTCTGCCCTGGAGTGTCTAAATTCCTTCGTGGTTATAGCACAGGTACGTTTCACAGGAAGAGTCTTCAGAACGATATTCCTGCACAGTGGTCGGGAGCTGAGAGCTCTTCAGATTTAGATGCTGACATTAATTTTAAAATTTTAAAATGTTCTTCCATCCCTGAATCTCACTAGTTACACAAGTCAACAGATTTCTATTAAATAACTGATATTATTTTTTTTTCTCTAGCAGAAAATAAAATATTTGTGTTGTGGGGGCTGAGAAATCACCAAAATAGTATTATAAATGTAGATTTCCAGGCCAAGCTCCAGAATTCTGATTCAGCTGGTTTGGGGCTCAAAAATCTGCATTTCTACAAATACCTGGGTGATATTGATGCAAGCGATCCTGTTTGTAAAAATATCTTTACTTTTTCCTGAACTGGTACTACCGGAGCTGGGATTTACATCAAAACAGTGGGGGCTGAGCCGGTAGGAAGGTGAACAAGATGGACCATAAATTAGAAATTGTTGATGCAGGGTGATGGGTACATGAGGGTTCCTTATATCATTTCCTCTACTTTTGTGTATATTTGAGATTTTCCATAATAAAAAAAAAAAAAGCTCAGCTCTGTAAACAGTGAAAACAAGTCTGCAGTCCCCTCACCATCAAGAGACTCGCTGGACATTTTATCTGAACTTTTACCAACTAAAGGACGTGCCTATCATCCTTTTCAACAATTTCCGAAGCTGACAGACCCCTAAAATGGCTCTAACTAAACCCTCAAACCTCAGAGGTTCCTTTCATATTGAGATCAGGCTGCTCTTGGAGAGAGTAAACCAAATCGCCATTGCTCTAAAATAAAAAAACAACTTCCTGTCAATGTATCACAAACTTGGAATGCAGAGTATTTATAGTGGTGCTAGTAGTCTGGTTAATAGGTGGTCAAGTGACAGGGAGAAAACGTGGACAGGGCCCTCCTAAATCATCTGTCTATAAGAGATCCTTTGTCCCTCCAAAATCTCTTGCTTCATTCTTTTTCCCAATACCTAGAATTAGATATAGGAAGCAGAGGATCAAAACCCTATTATAAATGTCCCAGTAAGCAGTGAGCAAATCAAGTGCCCAGATCTTGGTTTCTAGTGTCATTCTCTAACGAAAGATACCAGCCTGAAGAAATGGCTGATCCTACATACGAGATGAGCCTATAGCTTCTTGTAGTGCCAGAAAGTATGGAGGTGCTTTAAAAAAAAAAAAAAAGGAAAAAAGAATATTTATGTCAGTGGGACACAGGAGCCAACTGAAAAAGCTCCTAATGGCCAACGCTGATACAATTTGAGCAACAAAATAAATAACACAGTATTGGATTATAACCCAAACTTTAAAATCAATATCCATGTGGCCATACTGATATAAATAAATAATTGAGCAAGGAAATAAATGGGGAGAACTGTTAAATCTCTCCTACGGAAAAATTCCAAATAGTTTACATAGATA
>NW_011888871.1:3056298-3060798 GCF_000151845.1 Pteropus vampyrus | reverse complement strand
TCAGTAAATTTTCTTTACATTCCTTCCATATCATGTAAATTTATTTATTTACAAACCATAAAAATGTGTTATTGTACCGACATATCCTATACCTTAAAAAGTCACATGTCAAAAATTTTAAAGGATAAAAAAAACAAAAACTTGAGTCCCAGCGTTTTCGTTCTGCACCCCAGGGACCATCCTGCCCCACAGATAAACACTCCAGGAGTTCCTTAGAGATAGAATCTCTACGGACTGTACAAGAAGAAAGGTCTTAGTAGAGAAACTGAGGCTGCGAAGAGGTTTCAGGCACCTGAGACATGTGGCATCAACAGTTCTCATTTTTCCCGCTTAAATCACAACAAAGTCAAATAAAATTTAGAATCAATGCACTGTGCTAACCTTTGCCAAAAAAAAAAAAAAAAAAAAAAAATTTTTGAAACACTGAGGTTATTTTTCTGATATGCCTGTTCTTTGTGAATAGCTGTAATGCCAAGGCATGGTTCCAAATTAGTCACTTACTACAATTTTAAAATACTTCACTCTAATATTTTGCTCCAACAAATTGATTTTACTATATTTCTTCAGCTTTCTCTTACAACAATATCTTCATACAAAGATTCACGGAAAAGTTGAGACTCAAATCTAAAAACAACCCTAGATATTAACAGTCTCTTTCAGATATGGAATGTCTGTCCAGCTTCTCCTTTCTATACTATCCCTTTCCTCTTGTCTATGTAATAAACAAATACTTTTAAAAGGGTACAGCACAAAAATACAAATGCCAAGAGAGCGAGAAAGCCGGTCACTCAGACTCATTTGTCCAAAAAGAGATTTCATAAGGGAAGTCTCAGCCCAGTGCCGGCTCTGCCACGGGCTAGGTTAGCTGGCTGCCTCCGGGGGAGCTTTATGCAAGTATACAATTTTGTTTGGGATCAACTAAACTTAGATTGCTCTTGGTTCCTTTAAGAAATTAAAACCAGTAATTGTTCACAGGCAAGAGCTTTAGTCATCTCGATGTTTAAAAACAGGTTTATTACATAAAAGCGGACTAATCCAGACCATCTTAAACATTTCTAGCATAATTCCCCAACATGAATTTCAAGAAGTAACAAGACCAGCCTGTATATCATACTTAAGTAAGCTAGATTTAAAGGATCTCTTCTTTACCCATTACATAACAAGTTATTTTGAGTAACAAAGATTCTTCAAATCCAGCAAATTCTAGGTATTCCATAATAAGCAGCTATCGCTCTGAGTTCCTTCTCTGAGGCCATGGCACTCACCGTTAGTCAATTCTATGATAACCCACCAAATTTACAAATCTGAAGCAATGAAGAAATCTACACTGCCCAGCGCTCCACATGTAGCAGACGTGGCAGACCACGTGACACTACGTCACCGTCCCAGCAATCCTTAAGGTAAACATTATCATCATCCTTTTATAATAGTTGAGTTCTAAGAAGTTTGGAGAGGTCAAGAAACTGGCCCAAAGTCTTAAAGCTATTGAAGTGGCACAGGAACGCCTCACGCCCAGACCCACTCCAAAGTCCAAGTTCCAGCTTCAACACCTGCTCCTCCTCCGACAAGTCCATGACTTCTACTCTCAATTCGACTGAAAACTTGGATTCTTCCTATAGGTCCATCTACAAGAATATTTTTGAGGACGTGTTTAACTGTTTCGGAACCTTGACCATCCCTTATTTACATTACAAAGTCTTTTTTATTATACGTACAGCTGTTATCTAAGTGACACAGCCCACAAGGGACACAGAGGGCCCAAGGACTCTCTAAAATTTCAAGAGTTGCATAAACAGTCAGCACACTGTACGGATTTGATAACTTCAATGCCGATCGGCTACAAAGGTGCTGGACAGACTTCCCACTGTGCAAAGGAGCATGTCTAGTTAACCCCAAAATATCACCAACTGAAAGCAGTGACAGCACTCAAGCCTTAAATCCTGAAAAATCTGCATGGAAAGCTTGCTGACAATACTTTCATGTCTCAGAAGCTGTTAAAAGAAACACGAAGCCACACTTTAGAAAGCATTTCTTTTCCTTCGGAAATCTTTTTCAAGATACAAGTCTGTCTGTTTAATCTAAAAGGAGAGCCCCGGTTTCAAAAGTTGCTGTTTAATCAGTAGCTGAGTCCCACCGGCTTCAGACTTCCGTGAGGTCCTTTATCTGGAACTGCTAAAAGCTTCCTCTGTACTCTGTGACCTAATACGCCACAGAACAATAGAAGTGGTTTCCTTGTCTAACCACTACCCTAATATTAATAAACTGTGGACTCAGAGGAATGCCTCCACACGTACGTCTTGACGTGATCAGAGAATCTTATAAAAAGCACATAGATGTTTCCTAAGAGAAGAATAACCTGATAACTATGATCTGTAGAAAAGAATTTCTTAACTACATCTTAGTTTGGTAATTTAACTGTGTGAGAAAACGGTGGACTTTCTCCCTTTACATAAGCTTCCTAGTGAGGACCAACCGGATCTCAGTCAACACCACTAGGGCCCTTGCGGAAATAGATGCTCAGGAAAAGAGGCTGCCAAAGAGGGCATAAAGGACACCCAGAGAAATAAAGAGAGGCCCGAAATAAAGTTCGACCAAGAAATGCCTTCTTGCCTGATGGGCAAAGGCGATCCACATATTTACATATAGCCTTATTATGCCTGAATGGGTACATACCTGTTTCACTTCCCAAACCTAGAAATGATTTGGGATGACAGAGAAACCTCGAATAAATGAACTTCGATTTAAATGCTGAATTTTAGTTAAATGCCTCATTTCTTTCCCCATGCAAATGAGCTGACAAAAGATAGAATTCAAGCATTTTTTTTCCAATCTGTTTTTGATAAGCCATGCTTTCTCCAAGGCACCAGTGACCAGTTTGAACTTCAAGCGGAAAGATAAGGCCAAGGAGGCAAAAAATTCTAGCCAACGATCTAGCCTCAATTTGACAATGGCTTGCCCCACCTTCGTACGGAGTACAGGCCCCAGATAATTAAAAGCTTGACCATTATTATGTTTTCAACATTCAACTGCTCTTTTACCTACCATGTATTTTCAAAGGGGTTCTTCTTTCTAACCAGCAAGCTCACTTATCAGGTTTAGCTCAAAGGTTTCCTTATTCTCCTTGGTATAGAATCCTTCTCTGCTACCAGGATTAATAATTTCTTCTGGATGAAAATACAACCTCCCAAATCTATGTGTGACTGAATATTCTCTACAGAATTTATCTCCAGGTACCTGTCGTTCATACGCCACTTGTCTAACCAACCATACACCTTCCAAGCTATAGAATATGAAGAGAAAATCTGCCAAAGCTGCTATAAATCACCAAATATTTCTTTATGCTTTATTTATGTCAAGATTTGATATTTCTATTAATGGATTAATTTTCCTGATTGTTTTACAGCACTCCCCCAAAAAAATCTTAGGTTTTATGATTTCTACCTCCATAAAACAGTAAAAGAATGGAATAAAGAAACACGTTAAGAGATTTATAGGCAGGCACATTTCCATAGGTCCCAACAAAGAACCTGTTTTTCAAAACATGTAAAAATTCAATTAAGTGCAAAGTCATCTGGAAACTTCTCGAATCCCTTTCACTCTTTATCCACTATCCTACTCTAGTGCTAATTTTCAACTTCACCATCAATATCAACATCAACACCTTCTCACAGAGGCTTTTAAAACTTCCCAGAAACATTCTGTGATTCTTACCTGGGCTGCCTACACACTTCTAATAACATTCACTGTTCTTATCTATCGGATCCTTAAATAGAATTCAAATATTTGAATTCTTACAAATATTTGATTTAAGGCAGTGGCAAAATTTAGCAATACATTATATGGTATAGTGATAACAGTTCATACTCAACTAAAGGGCACTCAATGACATAACATGGTGTAGTTCTGGTAATAATTATATACAGCTTTCCTTGTAGATGTGTTTGAAAAATGTCTTTACTGGGGACAGTAACTTCTACATTCTGTACCTAATTAACAGTGTTCTAAAATAATTCTTGACCTCGAGAGTATTCCTAAATAGTTACAAGACTTGAATCACACAATCTAAAACCTGGGTTTTAGTTATGACTCTGCCTACAATTCACTTCACTTGTGTCACCTTGGGTAGGTCATTTCCACTCAGGGTATCAATGTGTTCAACGGCAAAACGAAAAAATTAGATGAGATTTTAAAAGTCTATTCCAACTCTAAAATTCTACGACTCTATGAAATTTCAGTCTCTCCTCATTTCAAAGCAACAGATGATCATGGCAAATTAGCCTAATTATCTTTTCCTTAAAAAAAAAAAAAAAAAAGACCCAACTCGAGATGCTTTCTTGAGTTGAAGTTTTATCTAGGAAAATATACCGGAAATGAAAATATCGATAAAATATAAAGAAAAAAAAAGAAAAGAAAAATCACGCACCGCCGTAGCTAAAAAAGAAACTTCAATCACCCTGGGGCCATTTTGTCAATAGTTATTCAAAGGCTGCTACTCTGATC
>NW_011888871.1:3050364-3055283 GCF_000151845.1 Pteropus vampyrus | reverse complement strand
CCGCTTCTCAACAGCAGCAACGGCAGCAGCCCTGCGGAACCGCGGGCCCGGGCAGCCGCGCTCCGGCCGCCATGATGGGCTGCGTCATGTGACGTAGAGCGGGGGCGGGAGGCCGTGATGGACAGCCCAGCCAGCCAATCGTCAGTTCCATAGGCCGCGGGCGGCCCCGCCCATCATCCTGGAGGAGGGAGGGCGCCCCCTGCAGACGGAGGAGTGCGTGGGCTGCAGGTAATACCGGCAATTATTTTAATTTTAAAAATACAGGGAAGTACAAAGAAGACAATAAAAAACATCCAGAATCCATCCTGATTTTTTTCTCAATATTGTAAAACATGTAAACATAGGCCACTTTCGTATTCTGCCTTTTTTACTTGTCAGAGCCATTTTCAGCTCTTCTCCTTAGGTTAACCTACACATCCCAACAGCACCAAGGAGCCTTGGCTTTTTCACTTCAACAAGTGTAAAATGCCTCTCCTCTCACACTCATTCAGCTCCCTTTGCCAAGAGTGCCCTTCCTGTCGTCTCTTGGCCACCTGACACACTTCCTTTCATCTGTCCAGACGCACCTGAAGAATGACGTCATCTAAGAAGGCTGCTCCCCAAAGCCAGGAAAAATGACTAACATCTCCTAATGCCCCGCCACAGCCCTGGACAGACTGCTATCCCAGATGCCGAATTTTATTGTTCCTGTGACTGTAAGCGCCCTGTGGACAAGAACTGTGCCCCTGTCAGCTAGGGTTTCAAGGGGGCTGGCTCTGATTAGGCGTTCTCTAAAGGGAGGTGCCTAGAGGAGCAGCTCCCAGCTGCTGACATCTCCCTACCAAGAGACAAGGCCCAGCCAATAGGCGGAAAGGGTAGAGAAAGCCCTTTACAGGCAGAAGTAACAGTGATCAGAAGCCTGGAGGCTGGGAAAATGCTGGGCTTTTCTGGAGAATGCACTCGTAGTCCAGCTTGTGCATGAGAGGAACTGATCTGAATCTTATCAGGTGGGGCTCCACCAACTGGCAGCAAGGAGGCCTCTCTAGTTCCCCAGACTCCTCGAATGCCCATCCTAAATGCCAGCGCTCTGTAGTGCTAACCCAGCACTGGACACACAGAATGTGTGCCCAGGGAATATTTGCTCAATGATTAAGGCAAGCCAACAAACACCTAAGTAAATAAATAGCTGGAATGTGAAATGCTGAGTTAAAGCTTCCATGGCTGTCTGCTGATCTCTGCATGAGAAAGGGAAGGAAGGCAAAGGTCTAGAAAAGAGACACGGTCACCCTGTTATGCTTCTACATCCATGGCGGGGCTCCAGACTTTGAGAAAGCAGGGGAATGCTCATGCTGTGTACTGGGAGGCGTCACTGTGTTTGTTTGCAGAAGTTCTGGCCCAGCCAAGGCCCTGCCTCATAATCCTTGTGGTTGTTCATCATAATTAAAGTGTACCCAACAATGACAAGTCATACCACAATCCCAAAGCAGGTTTCGTTATTATTTGAGCAAGCCCAAAAGCTTAAGAGGAAAAAAAAAAAAAACACGACCTTTTTTTTCCACTTCACAGAACAAGGGTTAAGGTACACAACCCCAGAGGGTATCCATGGCGGCTTTTCCCCCACCACCCACCTGACCACTCACACCTTTGCCCGGTGCTTCTTTTGAAGACTTCTGGAATTTATAAAACAAAAGAAAACCTGTCTGCTTTGTCTAGTTTCACCCAGGAATCAGAAAACGGCCTTTGGCACAAATTTGGGATTAAATCCCAAATTGTGAGGGTACGAGGTATTTTACATTTCACTGTTATGTATACTCTGAGGTTATTTACATCTACTGTAGCTAGAGAGTGGAAATACTGTATCGTACTGGACTACTGCACACCTCTTCCCAACTCCGACCTCAGTGACCTCACGTCTGTAGCTTGAAACAAGCCACGGTGTGAGTAGTTACACCATGGACATTGGCAGACAGTACAAATCAGGGTTCTCAACGTCGCAGAGAGCGGTTGGTTGTGCACACCAGCGGTCTTGCCTTAGGGTGCCCTTCATGGGTCTTGACGACTGCCCCTGGCTGACTTGAATCCTTTTGTGGCTGCATTATTTCAGCCTCAGGCAAATAAGGGAGACCAGGTGGACTGAGAGTCAGCCTCTCTCTCTAGTTCTCTGCCAATCAAAGGCCCCATACCTCATCCCCTATACTTCCTCTAAATGCCTTTGTATAAAGTCCTCACCTTTTGTTGCCTTCCAGATTCTCTGTCTAAAACTGAGCCAACGGCTCACCAGGTGCATTCCCCTTTCTGAGCCCTGAGCCTGGACAAGGGGTGGGGGCGGAGGGGGAGTGCCCACACCCAACATGGTAAAAACGAAGGAACGAATGAATAGAAATAAGAAATGCTGGAGCGAGGCTCAAGTATACGCTAAAGTTTAAGCCTAACATATTAACACTTTCGTTATACTACATAATTTATCATGTAATATAACGATGCTATCCACAAGATAATTACAGGATTTATACAAAGTACACGATGAACAGCGAGATTCAGCTGTGGCATAGCACTTGAAAATCGTACTATGGACATATTTCTTCCAAGCTTATCCGTTCGTATGCCTTCATTTAGAGGTGAGTTTCATTTGACATTGACTTACAAATCGCTTTCTGTGTGTCAAGCATGCTCCTCTAAGCACTTTCTAAGTAATAACTCTTTAAACTTTACCCAATTTTAGAATATTTTCATCACTCCTAAAAGAAAATCTGCACCATTAGCCGTCGCTCCACCCCTTCCCCCTCCCCCAGCCCCTGTCCCCACTAATTTTTTCGTCTCTATGGATTTACCTAATCTGGACATTTCCTATAAATGGAATCATGCAATATGTGGCTTTTTGTGACTGGCTTTAGCTAGTGTTCCCATTTCAGATGAGGAAACCGAAAAACAGCAGGGTTAAGTCCTTCGGCCAAGGTCACCTGGCAGAGGCGGGATCCAAACCCAGGCAGGCAGGCTCCTGAGTCCTTGCTAAGTCTCAATATCAAAATCGGATACTGTCTAAGTACGCGTGGAGGCCTCGTGTGACTGCGAGGTGCGAGGTGCGAGGTGCGAGGTGCAGGCCGCAATGCCCGCCCCGCCTGGGGTTCCGTCTCATGGGGAGCGGCGGGGGAGCAGGAGGGAGCAGGTGGAGAGGTGAGCAGCGCCCTGTGGGCAGCAGTCGCTGGACAAAATGCGTTTTTTCCACGGTGAAGGCGGAATCTCCCGGAATGAACACTGCATGTACGGCCTGCCCAGCAGCGGGATCCTTTCCCATGTGAGAGCCCCACGACATGAATCTTGATTAAAGGAAGGTCGCCTCCCACTGTGAAGATGAGCCTCCTGGGGCCCCAGCGCCTCGGTGGCACCGGCAGCCATGTCATCCCAGCACACAGTTCCCAACCAAGGTGGGACCTGGTGACCTCCCCACTGCCCAGCCCCGTCAGTGGCCACTTATGTCCTGAGCCCAAGTCCCCAGCTCTTCGGTGGCTGTCCACGGCTCCCCAGCCACTTCTCGACCTTGCTCGGCCTCTAGTGGGTCAGAAGATTCTCACGACCAACTCGGCTACCTCTAGCTTCTGCAATGACCTTTGGCCACTCCTAGCAAGACAGCCAGCACTGCGGGGGCTGCTCCTGTACCAGACCGTCAGGCAATCCTCAAGCATCGACCACACGTCATCGTCGGTCACTACGCTGGACACTGAGATGCCACGATGGGCGAGAGAGCTGTGGTGCTTACCCTCTTGAAGCTTGTCGCTGTCAGAAATCGCACGGCGATGTACTGTTCTGACAGTGTGAGGTTGCAAAGACCACGAAGACACATATGCGACACAGCCTGACCCAGCTCTGGGGGGTCAGGAAGGCTCCGCTGAGGAGGTGACACTTGGCGGCACTCCTAAGGACTAACAGGATGGGGGACCTCATGTTCTTGGGGGAGATAGGGTCCCGGATGAAGGAAGGAGGGCGAGTTTAAATGTTTTATCTCTGTCATGTCAAAGCGGGGGCTGTCACTCTCTGATAGAAGGACCTGGGACAGGTAAGTTTTGATGGGGAAAGGGAAGAAGCTGGTGTAGATGGTGGAATTGGGGGGGTGGCACAGGAGGATGATGGGCTCAGGCCCCGAGTGTGGTGCAGACGCAGGACTTGGGGTGGGGGGCGGTGACACAGGAGGACGGCTGGGTCAAGCCCAGAGTCCTCCCATTTCTCCCCTAGGGAGCTGGGGGAGGGGAGCTTCACTGCCATTTCTGGCTGCAGAGCAATTTTGCACACTTCACACAGTGACACTTTCCTGCAGACTGTCACTTCCTTGCCTCTGCATATGTGCCTTTCACTGGAGTAAGGCTGGCTGCTCCTCAAACACACCCCGAAGCTCCCTCCTCAGGGTCCCCTGCGTGGACTGGACCTTTTGCCTGAACACCTCTCCCCACATCTCCACTTGTCAGCTCCTTTGGGTTGGAATATCCCCAGAGGGGCCTCCCTGGCCACCCGTGTCTGTCCCTGTCTGACCATACTCAATGTCATTATCCCTCAGAGCACTTTTCTCTCTCTGCCTATGCCCTCCATTAGAACGAGATCCCTTGAGGGGAACCCTGCCTGGGAGAGATCCCTTGAGGGGAACCCTGCCTGGGAGCTCCCGGCCGCGTCCCCACTGCTGGAGGGTGCCAGCGCCCTCAGGATCTTAGGCAGCCACTGGTGAGAAGCTGTGAGTTCATGGCGTGCCAGGACCCCGGGGGGCTGATACCTCTGTCCGGCCGATGCCCATGTGTCCGCTGATGCCCGTGTGTCCAGCTGATGTCACCCCTCAAAGTCTGCAGCATGAATCTAGGGCAGGACATGTGTTCTAGTCACATCCCCTCACTAATTCGACGATGATTTCAATAGACATAGGACGTAGCTGTGATGTGTCAGGACACGTCCCAGGC
>NW_011888871.1:3046044-3049294 GCF_000151845.1 Pteropus vampyrus | reverse complement strand
CCACCTGCCAACAGGCTCAGCCGGAAGGCGCGGTTCCTCCTCTAATGCTCAACGGGTTTATTATTTAATAGTAGAGGGAGGTGCGCCTAGTTTTTAATCACTAGATTTTGCTAGACATGAGCCTTTTCACTGCTCCTTACACACCTGGGTTGTGGCCAAAAACCATAGCTGTTGTAGGAGAGCCAATGTTCGGTGTCCCCTCAAATTTTCTGGGACAAGCCACACACACTTCCGGACTCTGCTCAGGTTGCTCAGACACATGCCACGTCCCAGGTGACGTGCGGGCATTTCTAGTGTGTTACTTCACTGCTCCCCAGAATGACCCTCTGAGGTTTGCACTGTGCCCACTCACAGAGACACCTTGGTCTCCCCCGAAGATAACGGGGTGTGGGGCGTAGCTGATTGGTCGCAGAAAGGTCATGGGCAGGCTGACCTTCCAACACAGACTTCGTTAAGGCCGAGGACCACGGTTTCCCTCCCCACACTTGTTTCCTCTTGGCCAAGGGCTGAGGCTGCCTCCTGTGAACAGGTAAGGCCCGACCCAGTCCAGGTGGGGTACAGAGACCCTGGGGAAAGCCTGGGCAGAGGAAGCCAGGCGTCAGGGACCGACACAGGCCTGTCCTAGGTCTTCGGAAGACAAAAGACCTCGACTAGCTCTTCGGCTGGAGAATGGGGACTTTCCCACCCCTCGGAGGTGTGGGGCACGGTGCGTGGGACATCTCTGGGCATCCCTGGAAACAGCCTTGTCCTCTTCTGCTGGTGGCGTGTTTCCGTGGATCTGGCTCCACTACACCCCAGATTCCTTTGGGAACAGCCATCTGTGACTTTCTTGTTGAGATGGCTAAGGAATGGAAACCACATAAGCTAATGATTCTAATGGAGAAAACGGTCTGCAAACCCCTTTATACTTCCCAAAATCATTTCAAGGAAGATATAGGGCCTTGTGAGCCACTTAAATCAAGGCTGGTGGGAGCTAGTGGTGAGTGGCGACTATCTGCAGACGCTGCCGGGGCTGACAAGAGGCCTGGCCAGGGAGCCGGGGTCCCGCGGAGCTGGCTGGAGGGTCCCCAGCAGAGCCTGGTGGCCTTGCACAGGCCTTAAGCACAGAAACTCCAACGAAGAGGCATAAATGTTAGAAAATCACTTCAGGGTAAGGCCGAGGAGACAGGGAAGAGCGGGCAGGAGAGAGATTCCAGCCAGAGGCCAGAGGCCCAAAGGCCCTAAAAGGCAGGAAAAAGGGTCACGCGGATGTGACCAGACCAAGAGTGAAGTCGAAATGTTGAGTAAAAGGAGCAGCACGATCCCACATGCCTATTCCTACATGTTCCCAGGAATGGAAGGAAATCACCAGAACATTAGGCCGCTAACGAGGTTGTCTCTGAAGGGCAGGAGTCCGGCGTTTCTTCCTTTGGTAGTGTTTCCTTGTCTTTCTTTTCTTTCTTTCTTTCTTTTTTTTTTTCTTTTTTCTTTTTTTTTGTATTTTCTCACTTTTTTTAAAATGAGCCTGAATTAGCTTACAGGGACAAGGAACGATTCCTTTTTTTTTTTTTCATCGTGCGTTTATTTTTGTTCTTAAGCTGGTGGATTTTACAGACTCGACTCAGCAATATCATGTCAAGGACGGAGACTTCGTCGCCGGCACAGCTTCACAATCAGAGACTCGTGAAGAATTTTTTTTTTTAATATGCTTTCCATCGCGGAAGATATTCCAGATGGCGCTAAAATGATACTATTCACTTCTACACATTTATATTCGTGGCGCTGGGGCGCGCGCTGCTCTTGGCCAAGCCAGTCCGTGTTTTATTTTGCACCTTGGGTTCTGGGTGCTTGATTATGCACTGTTATCCTCACCAGCTGAATCTGCTGCCTGCTGGGAGGTGTTAAAAAAAAAAAAAAAAAAAGCCCTTTTTTAGAGAGATAATTGAATGGGTTTAGGAAAGCAGTGTTTGATTTTCGGTGGGGATGGTCGGCTGTGGTTCATGCGTTCTCTTTAAATTTTACTGGAAAGATTGTTGCTGTTTGGTGATGGCGGAGAGCTTTCGGATTTTGCTCCTCTGCATTGTTTCTGAGCGAGATACAGATGGGCGGAAATGAAATTCTATTTGCCATATCTTTATTCCAATCTGGGGGTGTGTGTCTACATTGAGAAGGAAGCTGGAGCCATTAGGTGGCTTGTTTGGGGACAAGAGTCCTATGAGACTTTGGCATATCTAAGTAGAGTCGGCAACTTTCCAAAGGTCAAGTGCGATGGCTCAGGTGGCCCAGGTCTCCAGGTCATTAACACATGCCGGCTCCTTTATGTAAGAATCTTGAAGAGGGCTGTCTGGTTGTTTCCCTCTGCATTGATTACAATTATCAATTGATTACAATGAACCAAGCGAACTGATGGGGTGTTTCGACACGTTGCCTGGCTTTAGTCCTGCTAATTCCATCTAGCCGAGATTCTTTGAAGACACTGGGCTCTGAGAAAGCAGACATTTTCAGATTATTATTGTGGTAAAATATACATAACATGAAATGAACCACTGTAACTGTTTATAAGGGTACAGTTCAGTGATAGTAGATACATTCATATCGTGGAATGTATCGATAGTAGATACACCCATCTCCAGAACCTTTTCATCTTCCCCAACTGAAACTCTGTCCCCATTAAACACAAAATCCTTAGGCCCCTCCCCGCTGGCCTCTACATCTATTTTCTGTCTCTATGAATGTGACTACTTTAGGTATCTCGTGTAAGGGGAATCATACAGTATTTGTCCTTTTACAACTGGCTTCTTTCTCTTAGCATGATGTCCTCCGGGTTCACCCATGTCACGGCATGTGTCAGGATCTCCTTCCCTTTTAAGGCTGGACCATATTGCATTGTCTGGATGGACCACATCCTGTTTATCCATCCATGGATAACTGGCTGCGGACACTTGGGTTGTTTCTACTCTTTGGCTATTGTGAGCAATGCTGCTAGGAACACAGGTGTGCAGATACCTGCTCACGTCGCTGCTCTCAGTTCTCAGAAGCGGAACTGCTGAGCAAGCGGACATTTTACTAGAAATGGAAACGAGGCTAACTGGAAAGTCCTCTGGCTCCTGGCTTTTGCTGTCAACGCAGACCTGCAACCTGGAGGGACGCCAGGAAGTTTAGAAAATGCAGCAGCACCAAACTCAAGAACATCGGTTTGAGCTGGAAAAGTTTTCGGAAGCATGGAGCCCAAAACTCTCTTTCTGTGGATGAAAAATCTGCATTGAGTCCG
>NW_011888871.1:3040640-3043855 GCF_000151845.1 Pteropus vampyrus | reverse complement strand
GAGATATAATTGACATGACCTTGTGTAAGTTTAACGTTGTGTAAATCAACGTGTTGATTTGCTCTGTACATGTATTGCAATTTGATTTCTACCACGGCATTAGCTAAAACCTCTGCCATGTCACACAATTATCATTTCTTTTTCTGTGGAGAGAACAATTAAGATCTCGTCTCTTAGCAACTTTGAGGTTTATAATATAATGTTACTGACCATCTCACTGTGCTGTGCATTTCATTTCTGGGACTTATTTATCTGCTAGCTGTAAGGTTGCGCCCTTAAACAACCTCTCCCCAATTCCTCACCCCCAAACCCCTGGTATCCACCAGACTACTCTGCTTTTATGAGTTCTGCTTTTTAAGATTCCACATTGTACTGATACCATGAGGTATTTGTCTTTTTCCATCTGACTTATCTCACTTAAAATGATGTCCTCGAGATCCATCCATGTTGTCACTAATGGCAGGATTCCCTTCTTTGTCACGGCCAAATAGTATTCCACTGTACGTGTGTGCTACCTCTTCTGCATCAACGCATCCACTCAGGGACACCGAGGTGGCTTCCATGTCTTGGCTGTTGTGCATAATGCTGTAGTGAGCATGGCGCTGCAGGCATCTCTTTGACGCCCTGTTTCCATTTCCGTTGAATGTACACCCAGAAATAAAATTGCTAGATGATAAGGTAGTTTTATTTCGATCGTTTGAGGCACCTTTGTACGGTTTTCCATAGTGATTTTCACATGTTTAATGATTGAAAAAAATCCAAAAAAAGAATAAAATTTCATGACGCATAAAAATTATATAAAATTTCAGCATCCAAATGAGAGACTGTATTGGAACAGCCACCCCCAGTTGTTCATCTTTTATGCTGCAAAAAGTCTTGTTTTGTAGCATCCGCCAATTTCCATACGCTCACTGGGACCCGTTTCCCTGAACTCGGAGCGGGGAGTGGAGCACACAATTACCGATCGGCCCCAGCACATCGCTGCCTGTGCCTCTAGTTCAGTGAATGATACAAGAGACGCGCTTTGTGCTGAAGTTAGCCCGTTTTCAGCTTTACGTTAGCAAAAGAGCCTGATACAGGTGTCGATAAATAATAACGCCAGCTGCCGCTGAGACAAGCACTAGGAGCGTGAGGGGGCTCGCCCAGAGGCACTTACGAAGGCCCGAGGAGCGAAGGGATCCTGACACGTCCACGTGCCCAGAGCCCGTGGCAGCCAGCACAAGGCGAGGGGGGCGGGTAGACAAATACTGGGGGCCTTTCGAAAAAGAACACTGAACTACAACAAACGAAAAAGCTTCTGCACAGCAAAGAAAACCATCGACAAACCAACAAGGCAACTTATGGAATCAGGAAACATATTTGCAAGTCATATATCTGATGAGGGGTTAATATTCAAAACATATGAAGAACTCATCCAGAAAAGATATGTATATAAAGAACTCAATAGCAAAAAAAAAAAAAAAATTCCAATTTAAAAGGGGGCAGAAGACCTGAACAGACACTTTCCCAAAGAGGACAGAGAGATGGCCAACGGGTACGTGGACAGGTGCTCACGTTACTAGTCGCCAGGGAAATGCAAATGAAAACCACAGTGAGATGTCACCTCATACCTGTTAGGATGTCTATTATCAAAAAGACAAGAGGGAAGTGTTGGGGAGGACGTGGAAAAAAGGGAACCCTTGTGCCCCGTTGGTGGGAACGTAAATTGGGACAGCCGCTGTGGGAAAGAGCACTGAGGGTCCTCAAAAAATTAAAAATAGAAGTACCTTATGATGCAGCCATCTGGGTGTTTATCTGCAGGAAACAAAATCGCTATCTTAAAAAGGTATCTGGACAGCGAAGAGGGGAGCAGGGATAGGAGGCTAATTGGAAGAGCGAGCACTGTGGTCACTCGGGGTGGCGGGTGATGGGGGTGAGGGCAGGGACGAAGGGAGGGAGGAGGGCTGGAGAAAGACCTTGCAGGTATAACCACAGCACGAGGTCCCCAACGGGATGGAGCAAAAGGAAGGCAGGAAGGGTGGCCTCCGAGTTTCTGGCCTGTGCAGCTGGCACGGGTTCCGCTCGTAGTAACTCATTTCATCGTCATGTCGACCCAGCGAGGTAGGTGCTCTTATCGACTTGACTTTCCGGAGGCACAGAGAGAGTAAGGGACTCTCCCAAAGGCACGTGGCAAGCGAGGGACGCAGAGTCCCACCGGGCAGTCTGCGTCCACGGCCTGGGAGCTGACCCGCTAACCACACCGACTCTCGACTCTCAGCAGTAAAGCCAAGGCCATCGGGAAAGATCAAAAGGAAAAGATGTAGGGTTTCACGACATGGAGGTGTTTTTCACCCTGAAATGAAGGCCTGGCCCAGGGTTTGGACTCTGTCCAGTTGCTTAGGGACCCTTGAAGGGCTGTTTTTCACTTAACCTTTTGCTGGGGACAGTTCATACAAATGCAGATGGTGGAGTATTAGGACGGCCCCCCTATACTCGTTCCCAGCTTTAACCTCCTACTTAAGGTTGACCTGGGCTCCTTTCTCTTCCCATGTCGTGAAGCAAATCCCAGATATCCTACCATGTCATTCACAGATGTCCCATCGTGCCTCTCCAGAAGATAAAGGAACACGTTTCATTTTTTTTAAATCTACAATACCACCAGAAATAATCGACAATCCCTTAACATCTTCCAATATCCAGTTCCACTGTAAGTTTTGGACAGAAAAATAACAGTCAGACTGACAGACATCTGACGGAGATGGCAGGAGGGAGGGAGCACAGGAGAGCTGGGGAAACTGGCTAGGGAGCTGTCTCGCCCCTCCAGGTGAGAGTTGAGAGTGGCCTGGAGTTGGGCTGAGCATAGAGAGGATGCGAAGGTGCAGGTGCAAGACGCATCGATGAGCACAGTCCCCGCCATGATGTGGAATCTGACGGGATGCAGAGAGGTTGGAATCTGAAGGAAGCGGAGTGTCCGGGGTGCCCTGGACCGTCTGCCCTCTCAGACCGCGGCATACACGGCGGGCCCTCCTGCCTCCTCACCCCAGCGCACCCCGCTTCCTCTGCCTGCACGTTCCTTTCCGCTCCCTTTCCCAGCCCAGGGAAATCCTGCCTGTCTCTCGTGGGCCGGAGTTTACCTGTGATCAGTGGAAGGTGAAAAGCTCTTGCACGGTGTGTCAACTGTGTCTTCTATTTTCTGGATTCCGGCACTGTCACATCTGGGCCTTGCCGACCCTGGA
>NW_011888871.1:3028749-3039650 GCF_000151845.1 Pteropus vampyrus | reverse complement strand
CACCATTTCAAGAGCTCCCAGGGTCCGTGTTTAAACACCCAGACAGTGGGCAGAGCCTCAGTCCAAATACGGGACCCTGGGCACCTGAGCTAAGGGGAGATCGTGGCCTCCCTCCAAGGAGAAGCTGGCAGGGCCATGGGCTGGAGCGCCTCAAGGGCCGGCCGCTCAGCTCTGACTTTTGGTGTCAGCACAGCCATTACTGACACGATTGCAACAGAATTCTCACCTAATTACAGCAAAAATGAACTTCCACCCCTTGGAGACAAAACCCAAAATTAACCAGGGAGGGGTGCCAGCGTTCAGTTCTGCCTGGAGACGGGAGTCCTCCTTCCTCCTGAATTCTTCCTGTTGTTTTTAAGTTAAATATCAAAAAACTCTTGCCTGGGAAGGTCCCCTAATCGAGATGCTCGGGGAGTCATCGATGGCCAAGCTCAAGGGAGGATGACGAGAGGACCTGAATGTGGCCCCGCCCATCCCCCCCCATGTTTCGGGGGCGTGGTTTGGACATTCCAAACCTGCCTTTCCATTTCCCTTCCTGGCTTGGTGACAGTAGTGATTTCAAAGCCTCCAAAGGCAGCTGTTAGCCAAATAGTCTGTGTGCAGTCAAGGACTGACCTCACCCATAGAGAGGTCCGGACTTTGGCCTTGGCTCCCGGGGGGTGACCTCTACGCCCTTTGAATGTCCTGCCTGATTATTCTTCATTTCCCTGGGGCCTTGGGCCACGCTGGGCAGCTGAACTCTGTGATTTATTGAGGGGGCTTTGGGCCACACAGTATCAGCGCGACCCCCTGGAGGGGCTGGAAACTGAGATCAGCCATGTGGGGAGTCGGCCATGTCCATGTGATGGAGCCCCAATAAAGACTCTGGACACCAAGGCCCAGGGGACTTCCCTGGTTGGCAATACTCCACGTGCGTTGTCACATGTTGTTGCTGGGAGCGGTCAGCACCGTCCGCCCTCCATTGGGAAGGGACAACTGGAAGCTCTGGACATAGAACCCTCCTGGACCCTGTCCCCTGAGCCTCTGCCCTTGGCCGACTTGAATCTGTTTCCTGTGTTATGACAGACAACAAAGTGAGTATGACCGCTTCTGGTGAGTTCTGTGAGTCCTGGCTAATTATCAAACTTGAGGGTAGTCTGGGGAAGCCCCTGGATATGCAGACTTGATGAATGAGGGGGGTCTTGGGGACCTGTGAACTTTGCAGAAGCGGTATCGGTCTGGGGGACCCCCGGAGTTTGCATCCTGCCTTCCCAGTAACTCTCCTTTTCAAAACGAAGGCATTCCCAGTGAGGAAGCCGGGTGAGGCTGTCCCCTGTGATCAATGACCCGCAGAAGACAGCAAGCCCAGGTAAGGAACACCCAGGGCTTGTCACACACAACAGGAGCCTGTATAGCACTTTCTTTCAACTGGGGACTGAAATAAACACCGACCGGGTTATTCCTCAAATCCACCCCCGCCTTACTCCTCCTTCCTGCCACATCCCACTCTTCGTTCAGGTAGTTGTCTGATCCCAGAGGGCCGGGGGGGGGGGGCGTGGAGCCCCAGCCCGGCCCAAGCTGGCCCCAACTCCACAGGGTGGATTCTGATTGATCTCCGCCAGTCCTACAATTTCAGTATCCCTGCCAGTGATTGGCTCAGGTGTGATCATGTGGTGCGATCCTGTTCAAGGAGATGTTTTGTTCCTAAGGGACATTCAGAAGAAAAGACAGACCATCTGTGGAATTTATGTGTCTGGATGTGACACCGAAAAGAGCACCAGGCATCTTGAAACCACTCAGGGAGCCTTCCTGGTCAGCCAGGTGCCCGGGCCCCTGGGGACCAGCCGTGAAGTGGACGTAGTTACCCCTGCTGTGTCATGGGCGAAGCAGAGGAGAGTTATTTCAATTAGGATGCAAGTGACGAAACACACTCACATAGCTCCAAACAGATCACGGGGCTCTGTGGAAATACACGGGGACCACCCAAGTCGGAACGAACAGCACAACACAGACACACGTTACAGGGTGCCATCGGGAAGGGGCCCCCGTTCCTGTCCCTGCCTGCTCCCCTCCCGCCCCCACCCTGACCTCCGCCCACTGCAAGCCCTAATCATCACCCCAGAGGGGCCCTGGGTGGGGACGAGGAGGCTTCCGCTGGTGCAACGCCCCTTCCCGGAGCTGTCACACAGTTCCCAGGAGGACTGAGGCTCAGGGCTGGGAGCCCAGTAAAAGCACCTGGGCCACCAGTTGGCCAGCGCTGCCCAACACGCCCCAGTAGGACGGGGGACCCAGGGCCCTGGGTTTAGATTCTGCAGAGAACAAAACTCCTCCATTGACGGAAACCTGAAAAACAAGCCCAGCCCCGCGCGGGGCGGGTGGCGTGGCAGGAATGCCAGGGACATTCTTCTGTTTTGCCCTTGGCCCAGAGATAAAGGCTCCTAATCTCTGTTCCTGAAGAAGAATGTTCACGTGAGAGCCTCAGGAGGAAGGCTCTGAGCGAAGCAGGGACTGAAGTGTGCTTTCTTGGAACCTGCCCGGCTCAGGCGACCCCCAGTGCTCCAGAGGGGTGGAGGGGAGCCCCAACACAGTGCCGGGAGCCAATGGGGAAAAGGGGGCCCCGGTGCTGGGTCCTGGCCCTGTGAGGGCTGTTTCCTTCCCACAGCGGGGAGCTGCGGGGTGGCGAGGCCTGGGCCTGTGTGCCAACCGCAGGCACAGCGGGTTCAAAAGTGGGGGCGTCTGCTGGGCGAAACGGCCGGCGCGCCCACCGCTCCCCAGCTCCCTAGTGCCCCGTGGCCCAGGCCCCACTCTGCCTCCTCAGTGGTGTCCCCCCAAATTCACATCTACCCGGAACTTCACAATCTAACCTTATTTGGAAAGGGGGTTTTTACAGATGTCATTAGCCAAGGACCTCAGGCTGAAGTCGTCCCGGATGGAGGGTGGGCCCCCAATCCAGTGGCTAGTGTCCTTACAAGACGAGCAGAGGACACAGAGACAGGGGAAGGCCATGGCACAGTAAAGGCAGAGATTGGAGGGAAAGGGCCACAAGTCAAGGAACAAATGCCCGGGGCCACCAGAAGCCCGAAGGGACAAGGAAGGGCCCTCCTCTGGAGCCCTCAGGCGGGACACGGCCCTGCTGCCGCCGGCACCTTGATTTTGGACTTCCGGCTGCCAGAATAAGAGAATATATTTCCGCTGTTGTGAGCTACCAAGTTCTGGGGAATTCGTTACAGCAGCCCCAGGAAATTCATCTGCTTGCCGTCCCCGGTCTGTGCCACCGCACCCCCCGCCCCCACATCTGGGGGAGTCTGTCAGGTCAGAGGGCTTTCCACGCCCCTTCTCTCTAGCGTCTTCACTGAGGCTCACCCTCCATTCAAGGCATCAGGCGCCCCGTGACCTGAGGCCCTGCCTGCTTCTCCATTCCTCTCCCGCCTCACTGGACTCCACCCACGAATGGTCATTTCCTTGGAAACTTTCATTTCTGGAAACTTCTGTTCCCAGGAAACCTGCCTGAGCTTGTTCCCGCCTCAGCACCTTCACGGTTACTGTTCCCTGTTCCCGAACGCCATCGCCCGGATCGCTGGATGTCCACACGGGGGATTTTGCCTCCTAGGGGACATTTGGTGCGATGTCTGGAGACATTTTCGGTGGTCGTAACGTGGGGAGGGGGCTGAGGAGACAGTTACTGGCATCTAGTGCGTAGAGGCCAGGGAGGCTGCTCATCACCCCACAGTGCAGCAAAGAATTATCCTGCCCAAAATATCCACTGTGCCAAGGTTACAAAACCCAGTTCCAGATCTTTCCGTAACTCAGTTCTCCGTGTCTTTCAGTCGCCAGCTCCAATGCTACCTCTTCGAAGAGGCCCTCCCCGGCCATCCTTTGTGAAGCGGCCCCTCCTGTCGCCCCCTCCTCATGTCACATGGCTTCTCTTTCTTCAGGGCCCTATCGTCATCCGAAGCCATCTCGCACGTTTATTTTTACTCACTGTCTGTCTCCTCCCGCTAGGACACCCCGGAAGATTTTTCACAGCCACTGCAGATAGAAATTTCACTGTCTAGCCATCTCCCCACCGATCCTCACCCCCACAGCTCCCAGGGAGTCATTAATTGAAGGTTTGTTCTTTTCCATTTAGCCGATAGATATTTCTCACCCTCTCCTGGGTCTTCGTGCAGAGGTGAGCGCTGCCGGCCTGGACCTGCCTGAGCAGTCATCGCTGGCGGCAGTTTATTGGCGCTTGCTGGTCTTGCCAGGGCTTGAGGGCGGCTGTGTAGTCGGTCGGCCTGGCCTCACGTGGAACAAGCTGCTCTCCCCGAATGCACCTCATGACTGGGTGTTTCCTCCCGCTCTGCCCCGGAACCAGGAGCTGCTGGAACCGTGGTCCCAGCGCAGGCCTGCACCTCCACTTGTTCAGAATTAGAACCCCAAAGTAACGGAAGGGGCCCGCCATGGGCTGAATTGCGCCGGCCCCCAAATGTACCCGGCGAAGTCCTGAACCCCATTACTCAGAATGGGTGTGTTTTGGGAGCTAGGGCTTTTAACGAGGTGATTAAGTTAAAGAAGGACAGGTGGGTGGGCCCCAAGCCACTGCGACTGGTGTCCTTATAAGAAGGGACAAGGACACAGACACCCCCAGGGGGAGGACCACGTGAGGACGCAGAGGGAGAAGATATTCGATTGTGGTAAAATGTACAGAAAATAAAACCCAGCGTAACCATTTCAGGTGTGCGGTCCGTGCCATTAAGCACATGCACGATGTGTGCCGCCGTGTCCGCCACCTGTCCCCAAACCTTTCCATCGTCCCAAACAGAAACTCCGCACGCATTGAACGCTCACTCCCCCTCCTCGCCTCCATGGCTGGGCCCTCACTTGGAACCCTGCAGAATGGAGAGCGAGGGCTAGAATCTTCTTATCCACTTTGGTGACTGGCAGCTGATACTGGCCAGAGCCCCTGAAATCTTAGCGGGGGCTGTGGGCTGGAACACCTACGTGTGGCCTCTCCATGCAGCCCGGGCGTCCTCAAAAAATGGTGGCTGGATTCCAAAGGGAAGCCATTGAGAGAGAAAGAGAGAGAGAGACAGAGAGGGAGAGAGAGGAAAATGCCAAGCAGAAGCTGTATCCTTTTTATGGACTTGTCCCAGAAGTCACACAGTGTCGCTCTGGCTGTGCTCCACTGGATGGGGCGGCCACAAGGCCCTGACTCGTGAGGATGGAGCACGGACTCTGCTTCTGTGGGGAGGCGAGTGAGTCAGTTTCGGTAAGAAGAGCACACAGGATGGATAAATACGCTGGCGAGGCCATCTTTGGAACACACAGTCTGCTGCCTGTGAGGAGGCTGACTGCGTAAGAGCTGAGAGATTTCCAAGTAAGGAGGCGCCCGTGGAGAGATGCTGCTGAGCCTGGGGGAGGTGAGTCTGGACTTACAGGAATCCGCAACTTTTCACGGTGGGTAAAAGCGAAGGCAGTCGGCGCTGGCTGGAGAAGAGGCTGAGGCTGAGGCTACCACCATTTGGCCGATGTGGCCGGTGCTGTAAGGCTGAGCTTCCGTGGGGCTCAACAGAGTGCTGCCTGCGCGCCAACAGAGCTACAAACAAGCCCGGCACATGGACGCGGGGGCCAGGCAGGGAGCCCAACAGAGAGCCAGCATGGGGAGCAGTTCAGAACCTACTAACGGCGGTCTAGCGAATCAATGAGGAGAGACTGGCTGCTTCAAAAGATGATGCCGGGGAGACTGGCTAGGTTACTGTGAAATAAGAATTAGACTTCTTAGCTCTCACTTTATGATATCAAAGTACAGTCCGGACGGATTAAAGAATTCAGTTAAAAATATGGAGCCGCAGGGAACTAAGCACATTTAGGAGAATGCTCGTCTGAGCCTGGGAAGCGGGGGGCAGGTCACCCTGAACACAGACTGAATGAACCACCAATAAGGGAAGCAACTCACAGCAGTTCCCTCCGCCACAGTGTGTGCGACAGGGGACAGTCAGGAACCCCTCGAGTCAGAAGAGGAGAGATGGCTAAATGACTCCCTGGATACACCTGTATGTGGAAATGTCATGTGATCATCAAGAATCACATTCTTAGATAGTAATTAAGGATATAAGGTGTGAGAGAATAGAAAATATTTATTGGTTTCTGCCCTGCTTCCTGGCACAGAGCTAAAACCCTTGTAACCTCCTCAGGGGTAGGAGCAATAGGAGCATCTCGTGCTCTAAAAAGGTGACCCTTAGTGGGCTCCTGGATGGGGCTGGTCACCGGGAAGACCAAGCCGTGATAGAAGCTTGGAATTTTCAGCCCCAACCCCCCCATCCTCCAGAGAGGATAAAAGGGCTAGAAATGTAGTTAATGACTGGTCATGCCTACGTGAAGAAGCCTCCAAGAAATCCCAATAGCAGGGGGTTCGGAGAGCTTCCAGGCTGCTGAACACATCCACACCGGGAGGGGACGCACCCTAGCTCCACGGGAACAGAACCTTGCGTTTGGGTCCCTCCCAGACCTTGCCCTATGCATCTCTGTGCCCAGCTGTTCGTCTGTATCTATTATCGTACCCTTTATTACATAATAAACCAGTTAGCATAAGTAAGTGTCCCCCTGAATTCTGTGAGCCACTCTCACAAATTAATGGAACCCACAGAGCAGGTCGTTGGAACCTCTGATCTCTAGCTGGCTGCTCAGAAGCGCAGGTGATAAGCTGGGTTTGTAACTGGCACCCTCAGCGTGTGTGTGTGGGGGGGGGGACAGTCTTGAGAGACTGAGCCCTTAAACTGTGGGATCCGACCCGACTTCCAGCTAGATAGTGTTAGAATTGAGTTAAAATGTAGGACATCGTGCTGGCATCACAGAAAATTGCTTGCTTTGGGGGGAAAACCTCCACGCATTTGGTGACCAGAACTGCCAGAAGTCAAGTGTTTTCTGTGAGTGAAGACCACAGGTAAAAGATGCAGAAAACCAGGGTTTTCTCTATATAATAAGGGAAAAACTAAGTTTTCTCTTTCTGTGGGAAAAATGCTCATGCCGTATAAGTGAAAAAAAGTGGATTGCAAAATATTGTTAATTATACCATGTTATACTTTGCTGTAATTTGAGCAAAGGCTGAGGTTCTTGCTTACTACACATTCAGCTACGAGTTTTATAGGCAGTAGATCGCTGACATTTCCCAAGGACCCTGTGAGGTAGGTGCAGTCAATATTCTCATTTTACAGGTTAGAAGATGAGGCACAGAGAAATTCATTTGTGTGCCTGAGATGGCAATTAAGCAAAGCTGGACTTAACCCAGGTCTCTCTGTCTCCAGAGAGGCTGTGACTATCAAATTTTATAAGAAACTAACCTCTCAAAAATGAATGGAGAGGGGAATACCGGAGAGATACAGACCCAAGTGTTAGCTCTGGTTGTATGTTTTCCCACCCTTTCTATTAATTTATGTTACTTTTAGAGTAAAACAAATACATGAAACATATATAAAATGATGGGCATATGGTATATAGAAGTCCAAACAGGCATGCTTTAAGCCCTATCCTCTCTTAGAGTCTCCAACTGATTTGTAACAGCGAGCTCCGGGGGTCCCCGTGAAGATACATTCGGAAATGCCCAGAGCCCGCGGGGTCCTGGGAGACGACGCCCAGCAAATCCTCAGCGGCTGCAGCCGAGGCTTAGTGAAAGCAGTTTCTGAAATGAATCGCCATTGCCCTAAGGGCAGCAAACCCCTGCGACTCATAGGTGGAGACCTCTCGCATACTGTGCTACCAGAAAGGCCACCAGGTGGCGCCCGGGAGCCTGGCTTGATGACTGGTCCAGCCGAGCAACGACCCTGGTTGCCATGGATACACAGGGCAACTATCGTATGATTCCACTTAGACAAGGTCCCTAGAGTTGTCCAGTTCTTAGAGACAGGAAGGAGAACAGGGGGTGCCAGGGCTGGGGAAGGAGAGACGGGAGTCAGTGTTTAATGGGTGCAGAGTTTCAGTCTGGGGAAGATGGAAAGTTCTGGAGATGTGCGATGGTGATGGTTGCACAACCATGTGAAGGCACTTAGTGTCGCTGAACGTACGTGTAATAAGTGGCTAAATCGGTAAATTTTGCGTTAGGTATATTGCACCACAATAAAACCCAACGATGACAAAGAATACCCACTTGTCTGGAAATTAGGTAAGATATGTTTCACACTGGGGGAAACACAGGTAGATGCAGGCGGCAGCCGTGAGCTCTGAGGGCCTGGACTCAGATGGGCATAGCCCCCTCAGAGGTGCCCAGGCCTCTGCGAGCACAGCGCTGCAAAAAACCGAGTGCCCCCACCCCCGCCCTTCCTGCAGAGCATGAGGCGCACTCGCCGCCTGCCGCCTCGTGGGGCCCTGTCCTTTCCCCCTCTCTCGACCTCTGTCAGCTGCACTGCCTTCAACACATGACCAGACAAAGAGAAGTCCGCAGCATCTCTACACTTTCCCGCCGTCTGTCCACTCTTCGGTCACCAGCAGGTGTAATTTTACATAGTTCTACTTAGCACAGATACTGTTTGGGATTCTGCTTGTTTTACTTCAAATACCGTGGACGTTTTTAATATACTGTCGCAGTCCTCGTGGCTGTTATTTTTAAGAGCTGCGTAACGTCCCCTCTGGTAGATGCACCGTCATGTATTGTGCCATCCTCCTCCCTTGGGACGTGTGGCCTGCTTTTAGTCTTCCACAACTTTAAGGCGTGGCCTGGCCAGCCGAGCATTTCAATGCATCCAGATTTTGTCCTCGAATCTCAAGCCAGCCAGGGAAGGCGCACCCTGGCTGCCTCCCACAGGATCCCCAAGAACCCTATGAGATAGAGCAGGAGCTTAAATAGCTAAATTTGGGGGAAGACTGGAACCATCGGCGGACACAACAGACAGGCAGAAGGGAGCAGACACTGAGTTACGCAGACACCTAGGCAAGCTGCCAAACGTTTGCAAGAATAGATTCAAGACCAGGGGGCCCCAAGACCCACCTCAAGTTCAAGAATTTTCCAGAAGGATCCAGAGAACTCAGTAAAGCCATTACACTCATGGTGGGTCATAGGGACACCTGGGGAAGCGCTCCAGGTAGAGGGGACAGCACATGCAAAGCCCCTGAGTGGAAGAGTCCTGGGTACACAAGAAACAGCGAAGAGGTCCAAGAGGTTTGAGGAGTAAGTGAGGAGTAGGGGAAAAGCGTCAGGGGGTACGGGGGGTAGCAGATCACCGAGGACCTGGTCAGCTTCGGATTTCACCCCAGGAGGGCGTTGATCTCAGGCAAAGCTTCTTTTTATAAAAACAAAAACAAAAACAAATTCAGCTTTATCGAGTCATAATTCATGTACCATACACCTCATCCATATAAAGTTTACAATCCAAGGGGTTTGGTACATTATTAATTTTTTAAAGTGTGGTAAAATACATATAACATAAAACTGGTCACTCTAGCCATCTTTAAGTGTAAAATTCAGTGTCATTCATTATATTCACATTACTGTATAACTGTCGCCACTATCTACCAAACAATAGAACCCATTAAACAACAACCCATCTATTCCTGTCTCCATCCCAGCACCTGGCAACCTTTATTCTACTTTCTGTGGATGAATTCCTCTATTCTAGGTATTTCGTATAAATGGAATCATACACTATTTGTCCTTTTTTGCTCAACATAATGTTTTCATGCTGTTTCCATGGTGTAGCATGAATCAGAACTTCATTCCAAGGCTTCTGTTTTTAAAAGGCCATCTGGCTGCCATGTGAGCTGCCATGTGACAGAGCCTGGGAGACAAGGCAGGGAAGGGGCGGAAGCATGGAGACCAGCTAGGAAGTTACTGCTGTCATCCAGGAGGGAGGGGAAGAAAACGGCTTTTTAAAAATTAAGCAAAACCACAGGCCACAAAGGAAAAAACAGATATACTGGAATACCTCGAAATTAAAAAACTTTTGTCCATCAAAGGACACCATCGACAGAGTGAAAAGGTGACCCATGGAATGGGGGAAATATTTGTAAATCATGTACCTAATAGTGGGTTAATATCCAGAATATATAAAGAACTCCTACAGCTCAATAACAGAAAAAAAAAAAAAACTCCAAACGATCTGATTAAAAATAAGCAAAGGACTAAAATAGATATTTCTGCAGAAGATACACGCATAGCCAATAAGCACACGAAAAGATGCTCATCGCTAATCATTAGGGAGCTACAAACCAAAACTACGATGAGATATGACTTCACACTCATTAAGATGGCTACTGTTTTTAAAAGAAAATCAGAAAATGGCAAGTGCTGGCGAGGATGCGGAGAACTTGGAACCCTTCCACACTGTTTTTTGGGAATATAAAACGGTGTAGCCACCGTGCAAAACAGTATGTTCCTCAAAAAACTCAAAATAGAATTCCCATATGATCCAGCATTTCCACTTCTGGGTATATACTCACAAGAATTGAAAGCAGATTCTCAAAGAGATAGTTGTACACTCATAGCAGCATTATTCACGATAGCTAAAATGTGGAAGCAACCCAAATGTCCACTATCGAATGAATGGATAAGCAAAGAGTGGTATATATGTACGCTGGATAATTCTTCTGCCTTAAAAAGCAAGGACCTTCTGACACATGCTATGACATGGATGAACCCTGAAGACATTATGCTAAGTGAGCCAGTCACAAAAAGACAAAGTGTATGATTCTACCTGCATGAGGTGCTGAGAGTGAGTAGTCAAGCCCTAGAGACAGAAACTAGAACGATGGTTGCCAGGGGCTCGGGGGCGGTGGGAGGGGGAGGGGGAGTTATTTGTTTAATAAGTGTAGAGTTTCAGATTTACGAGTTATGAACACGGCGGCACAACACTGTGAATATGCTCAATACCAGTGAACCGTATCCTTAAACATGGTTAAGATGGTAAATTTTATGGTCTGTATATTTTAACACAATAAAAAAGAAAAAAAAA
>NW_011888871.1:3025634-3027849 GCF_000151845.1 Pteropus vampyrus | reverse complement strand
GGGGGATGGTGCCATGTCCCTGAGTGTGGGGACTACCTAGAGGACCGAGGCCAGGGTGGGCCCGAGAACCTCCAACAGGCCCTTTCTGTTGGGCTCAGGACCCTCTTTCAGGCCAGACCCTGGCGACGAGCTGCTAGGAAGAGCAGCTGTGGACACGGCACGCGCAGACGCGACTGCCTGCCTCCCTCCTGGGTACAACATGCCCACGGGGCGGTCACCAAACTCACTTTGAAAGACCACGAAGCTCTGTAGGACCGGCACGTGGGTCTCAGTGACAGCATGGCCGGTGGTTAAGAGCCAGACGGCAGAGTCCGTGACTGAGTTGAACTCTGGGCCCGGTGACCTTGAGCAAATCAATTCTTCTCTCTGGGCCTCAGCGTTCTCATCTGTAAGAAGGGGAGATTAAAGCACAGTCCATCCTAGGGTCTGTTGTGATGTTTAAGTGAATTAATTTACATGCAAATTACTTAAAATGATGCCTGGCACAGATCAGATTAAGTTCCATATGATGTTATTATTATTCCATTCTAATGAGTGGTGACAGACTCCCCCCACCCCCCAAAAATAAACTAATATATAAGATAATTTCAAAGCTATAAGGTCCGTGAAGAAAACAACCCAGAGAAAGAGAACACATTTGAGAACACAATAACCTGCCGATCAGGACGTTTCTAAGGGCTGTAGGAGAAAAACCATGGTTTCCAACAGAGTGGACTCTTAAAAATTAAGATTTAATGATCCGAGGAATACAAATATTACACCTGATACCTTCGCCATATAAAAACTTGAAACATCTCACATAAGGCTTATCGGCAGCAGCTCCAGAGAGGGGACGTGGCTCTCCCAGGCCACCACCCTCATCCTGGACACCTGCATCATTCCGCCTCCACGGATGCATGTTAGTTCACACCACCCTGGCCAGACCCCAAGGGATTTGTAAGTTCTCCGACCTCTTAGTTAGACACGTCCTTTCGAGTTCCACAAAAAGGTCCCATCGAGACCCGCTCCCTGGAGGGACGCTTGCCATCCCCAGGCAGAACACCCTTCCCGGTAGGGCTATTTCTGTCTTCCTGTGAAAAGAGTCACAATGACAACACAGAAAAGCTTTTCCTCACCCTCCCCAGCGGCTGCGAACCTAACACCTATTTCCAAAGCATTAGCTCAGCATGGTGGCAGCAAGGTCCAGGGACCCACTCTTCTTGATTAAACAGAGAATGCCTTTGCCAACCAGAAGTTATGGATTCCGGACTTGGTGTTGGACTGGATTCAGAGTCTGTGGGGCCTTCATGACGGGGTGCCAGTGCAAGTCAGCTCCCGGGATGGTGACCCACAGTGCGTTTCCTGTCCCCACACCATGCGTGTGGACGGGCCCCGAAAGTAAGGCTTTCCTCCCCTCCTTCCCGCACCTGTTTCTGAGGATGCCGCCCTCGTCACCAAAGCCTGGATTCTTGGGCTCGGGTTCCAAGTGGTAGCAGAGCGCATGGGAGCTCCAGGACAAAGACTTGCCCTTGCTTCTTACTTCTTAGCCCAGCCATGGTGATGACCCAAAGGCCATCAGTGCTGCAAAAAGGAGGGCAGTCTACTCTCTTCCCCAAATGCGGAGGGTCCTGGAACGTCACGGTGGGCATGCCTTAGGTTACACTATTGTGATTAATGCTGCTCCGAACACTTGTGTACAAGTGTTTGAGTTTTCACTTCTTTTGGATATATATCTAGAAGTGGAATTGCTGGGTCATGTGCTAACTCTGTGTTTAATTTTTTGAGGAACCACCAAACTCTTTCCCACAGTAACTGCACCATTTTACATTCCCATCAGCAATGCATGAGAGTTCCTCTTCCCACATCCTAATACCTGTTTTGTTTTGTTTTGTTTTGTTTTGTTTTTTCCATTTAAAAATTATAGCCATCCTACCAGGTGTGAAGGGATTTGGGGTTTTCACCTAAATCACACACACACACACCCGTCTATAAGGAACTTTGTTGGAGATGGCAGAGATTAGGGCTCAAGGCACTGATTTGAGTCGGGCCACATCTCAAGCTAATGGCAAAAGAGAAAAATAATCCTTAAGGGTCTCTGTATCTTTCAGATCCTGGTAGCTTCCAGCACAAGCCGTCCTCTCTCAGATGGGTTAACCCAGCAAGAACGCCGACCTTGTCAGGAAATCGCCTACGATCACAGACCAAGACAGGGGCAGTTTCGCTGAAGAAGAGCGTC
>NW_011888871.1:3017234-3025584 GCF_000151845.1 Pteropus vampyrus | reverse complement strand
GGGACGCTTGCCATCCCCAGGCAGAACACCCTTCCCGGTAGGGCTATTTCTGTCTTCCTGTGAAAAGAGTCACAATGACAACACAGAAAAGCTTTTCCTCACCCTCCCCAGCGGCTGCGAACCTAACACCTATTTCCAAAGCATTAGCTCAGCATGGTGGCAGCAAGGTCCAGGGACCCACTCTTCTTGATTAAACAGAGAATGCCTTTGCCAACCAGAAGTTATGGATTCCGGACTTGGTGTTGGACTGGATTCAGAGTCTGTGGGGCCTTCATGACGGGGTGCCAGTGCAAGTCAGCTCCCGGGATGGTGACCCACAGTGCGTTTCCTGTCCCCACACCATGCGTGTGGACGGGCCCCGAAAGTAAGGCTTTCCTCCCCTCCTTCCCGCACCTGTTTCTGAGGATGCCGCCCTCGTCACCAAAGCCTGGATTCTTGGGCTCGGGTTCCAAGTGGTAGCAGAGCGCATGGGAGCTCCAGGACAAAGACTTGCCCTTGCTTCTTACTTCTTAGCCCAGCCATGGTGATGACCCAAAGGCCATCAGTGCTGCAAAAAGGAGGGCAGTCTACTCTCTTCCCCAAATGCGGAGGGTCCTGGAACGTCACGGTGGGCATGCCTTAGGTTACACTATTGTGATTAATGCTGCTCCGAACACTTGTGTACAAGTGTTTGAGTTTTCACTTCTTTTGGATATATATCTAGAAGTGGAATTGCTGGGTCATGTGCTAACTCTGTGTTTAATTTTTTGAGGAACCACCAAACTCTTTCCCACAGTAACTGCACCATTTTACATTCCCATCAGCAATGCATGAGAGTTCCTCTTCCCACATCCTAATACCTGTTTTGTTTTGTTTTGTTTTGTTTTGTTTTTTCCATTTAAAAATTATAGCCATCCTACCAGGTGTGAAGGGATTTGGGGTTTTCACCTAAATCACACACACACACACCCGTCTATAAGGAACTTTGTTGGAGATGGCAGAGATTAGGGCTCAAGGCACTGATTTGAGTCGGGCCACATCTCAAGCTAATGGCAAAAGAGAAAAATAATCCTTAAGGGTCTCTGTATCTTTCAGATCCTGGTAGCTTCCAGCACAAGCCGTCCTCTCTCAGATGGGTTAACCCAGCAAGAACGCCGACCTTGTCAGGAAATCGCCTACGATCACAGACCAAGACAGGGGCAGTTTCGCTGAAGAAGAGCGTCCGTAAGTCTTCTCCAACATGCCATCGGGGGAAAGGAAGAGGACGAACCTGAGGTAAACGTCCCTGGGGTCGTGACTCCCGCAGGAATCGGAAGACAGCTCCCTGCGACCCAAACTCTCGATCGGGTGACTTGCCTTCCCAGGCCTCTCTCTGCAGCATCTGGGCCTCTGTCCGGGCCCCTTAACTGTGCCCTGTTCCTATAGACTGGTCCTGAAGGTCTTTTCAGGCTCTGCCCGGGTCCTGAGTGACGAGGAGCCAAGGCCTTCCTTGAGGTGAGCGACTGGGATGGAGATGACGACACAGGAGTGGACGCTGAGGGGCTGGGACGCCCCTCCTCCCCGGAGCTCGGGGCACACAGCGATCCCTGCCGAGCCCAGCCCCCTCCTTTATTCTTACAGTGGTCCCTACTATTCTATGGTTTCACTTTCCACGATTTTGGTCACCACAGTCAACCACGGTGTGAAAATATTCAATGGAAAATTCCAGAAATAAACAATTCATAAGTTTTAAATCGTGTGCTATTCTGAGCAGCGTGATGAAATCTGGTGCTGTCCCACTCCGCCCCGCCCAGGATGTGAATCATCCCTTTGTCCAGCACATTCATCTTGTATACCCGCCCATTAGTCACTTAGCAGCCCTCTCGGTTATCAGATCGACGGCTGAGATATCACAGTGCTTGTGTTCAAGGGACCTTTATTTTATTTAATAAAGACCCCAAAGTACAAGAGTAGTGATGCAAGCAATTCAGATATGCCAAAGAGAAGCCGTAAAGTACTTCCTTTCAGTGAAAAGGTATGTATAAGAACAAACATTGTGTGTATAGGGCTCAGTACTATTTACAGTTTCAGGCATCCACTGGGGGTCTTGTAACGTATGGAATGCAGATGAAGGGGACTACGGTGTTATTATTATCATTATAAAAGCCCCAGTCTGATTTATTTCAAGGTATTTAATTTCTGCGGACCTGAGTCTAAGCAGGGCTGTGATTCTCAACCAGAGCTGATGCTGTCCCATCTGGAGATGTTTGTAGTTGTCACGGCTGGGAAAAGGGGTGCTATGGGCATCTAGTGGGCAGAGGCCAGGGATGCTATTAAACCTCCTACAATGCCCAGGTGGCCACCACAATAAAGAAGGATCCTGCCCAAATGTCAATGGTGCTGAGACTGAGAAGCCGTGTGCGGGGTTAGCGGCTCGTGTGTGTTGGAGTTTCTGCTGGCGAGGAGAGAAGAGACACCGCGCCCTCAGCTCCCCTCCCGAAGTGACACCAGACAAATGTCGCCCTTGGATCTGCAGAAAGAGACTTTGGCAACAATCTCTGTACGCTTCTTCCTTCTCCGAGGCAGAGGCCATTTCCCATGAGTAGATTAGACCGGGGACATGAGGTGGGCGGGATGTCTGTGTTCAGCTTCATGCACTGGGATTGGCAAGGGGAGACGCTTTCTCTCAGCTGGATACCAAATTTCTGAATCATGAAAAATGTTGCTGTGATTAACCTCATTTGTTTTGCGCAATTCTGTTTCTAAAATTCAACTGCGGTGACTTAAGGGGTGTGTGTGTGTGTGTGTGTGTGTGTGTGAGTGCACGCGCACGCGCACGCGCACGCGCACACACACACATGTTCAGCTCTTTGGGGAGCTACAGAGAGAGAGAACCAGAGTTATTTTGCCCTTGGCTGTATCATCCTTGTAACAATTGGACTTCGTTCTCTCCGTGAAGTTAAGCCTGGGGGAGGAGTGGAATTAAAGTGCCTGGGAGAGCTGCTCTCAGCATTGCACACTCTCATATTAGGGAAATGGGTCATCTCCTCAGGACTGCTTGATCCGGCCGCCTGCTTGGGGTCAGAAGCAAAGACAAACCAGGACCTCCTCAAGAGGTCCGTCCCTGGTACATGCAGGGCGGGGGTGGCAGAGTGTCTGGCTCCTTACTGCACACAGACATCGGCCTGGCGTGTGGAATCCCGCTCCGGCGCCTTCAGAGCCTCTGCCAAGCACATCTATTTTGGATCTCACGGCCGTGATCGCACTCGCTGGGTGGGTGGGCAGAGCTGAGCATGACGACTTTCCGACCCAACCCACAGCGACACTTCCCTCCCAGGCCCAGCCCCTGGCTCCTATGGGTGGGACTGCGTGGACCTTCCCCCCATTCAGAAGGACCATGTGCACCATCCATGGGCTGCGTGAGGCTGGCCTTTCTTGGGATGGCTAAACCATCTCTGTGCAATTAGCATTTGATGTTTCTTGGAGCAGTCGGGGTGCCTTCCAATGTGCACCCAGAAATGCCATCCTGGTGACAAAGAGGGGACTATGACAGTCCTTGTTTGTAAGAGGCAGTTATCAAGTGTCTCTCCCTGCCTGGGCAAAAATTCTTCTGGACAGCTCAGGGAAATGAGACAAAAATGGGTTTTTTCACATCTCTGAATTTCACATTCAACTTGAGTCCTGCGGTGGGTGGAGACAGACGGAAGACACCCCCTTGACCTCTCCATGGAAGCCAGGAGTCCTGGTCCATCCCCGAGCAGGCGAGCAGCGAAGAGCACCTGGGCAGCTTAGAACCCAGGTCATTTCCATGGTCAATGTCGCACAGCATTCACCATCGGCCACTCACCAGTGCCTTTAACAAGGCCAGCCTGGAGAGTGTTTTGACTGATGCACACAGAGTTGGAAAAAAATTGTAACTGCCCATATTGAAAATTTTAGAGATTTTGTGTGGAAAAAAATCTGCATTTTTCAGAGTCTCTAGAAAAATCTCTGGCCACACTGAGCCCACACTTGGGCCTTGCAAGCGTGCCCGGACTCAGCTTCAGGAGTAGCTGCCTCCACTTAGAGTTGGCCACCCTGCCCATGGGCCCCTCTCCAGAGGCCACGTCAGCTCAGGCCCTGTGGACACTGAAATGCGCCATTCCTGCCGAGAAACTGCAATGATTCCAGTGGGAAGGGTCCTGCGGGGTCCCTGAAGCTGTCCCGAATGTTTACGAGGTGCTTTCCAGCCTGACCTGACCCTCCCAAAAGCTCTCAAGAGAAGGACATGGTAACTACCTGTAGCAGGAGGTCATCTGGGCCTAATGAATATGCTAACGTGACGGTCTGAAATGCCTGAGGAAGGACTCCCCGGGGGAAGGAATGGAGGCGCAATCACTTGGATAGGTGCTCTGGCCTGGATTTGGGAACTTCTTGGTCCTGGGTTAAAGGAGAAACACAGGAAGACAAACGGAACCGTAGAGTAAAAAAGGACTGGGTGAGAGGGGAGAGCTGGAGGCCTTTTTCCGAATGCCGAGGGGCAAAACGGTGGGACTGACGGAGCGCGGAGGCGGGAGGCCGGCTCGCCCGGCCAGGTTTCAGCACCGCGGACAGCGGCGACCCCTGGTGGACGTGACGCAGCATGCTCCCCTTTCCCCGAACTTGACAGCGAAAACTATCAAGGAGAAAATGATTGAAAGCTGAGTAGGCAGCAGCCAACATCCAATATACAAAACGTATGGCTTCAAACACATCTTACAACAACCCTGTGATTACTAGTACTATCATGATCCCTTTTCACGGTGGGAGAAACCCAGGCTCTGAGAGGTAAAGTAACTTATGGCACCCCGGCGCTGTGCCAGGATCAGAGTGGGGGCAGCCTGGCTCCCCGCCCTGCACTGACCCACTCCAAAGACAGAAGCAGATCCAGCAGTTCTACTCCCGGACACTGGAATATGATTCAGCCTTGGAAAGGAAGGACAGTCTGACACGCACTGCCACATGGATAGACCTGGGGGACATCACTGTGAGTGGAGCAAGCCAGTCACGAGAAGACAAATACTGTGTGATTCCACTTACTCGAGGTCCCTAGCGTCGTTAAGTTCATAGAGAAAGGGAGTGGAAGGGCGGTTGCCAGAGGCTGGGGGAGGGGCAACGAGGGGTTCGTGTTTGATGGGGACAGAGTTTCGGTTTGGGATGGTAGTTCTGGAGATGGATGGTGGTGATGGTTGCAAAACAGTGTGAGTGTACTTAATGCCACGGAATTGTACTTAACCTTAAAAATGAATAAGGTGGTAAATAATGTGTATTTTACCACAATTTTTTAAAAAGTAAAAAAAAAAAAAAAAAAGATAGGATCTCCTCTCCGCCAGGCCTGTCCCTGCCCTGGCCCCACAGGGGACGAAGGTGGTTGACCTTGAAGAGAAAACTGGCCTGAGCCTGTCCAAGGCTGTTCACTGCACCCACGTCTGTCTCTCAAGTCTTCATCCTTTATTCATACCCCACCTCAGCCTCATCTCCTGTCGCAAAGTGGTCACATGCTGACTGAGATTTTAACATCACATGCACTTCCTTGGCCGTGGTCCACCTCCCTCTTTTCTGAGTGCTCAGTGGGGTGGCCCATCTGTTCTGCACCTTTGCCGTGACGCACGAAGTCACCTCCCAGCTAAACTATTTGCACCCAATCTGTCTCAGGGTCTGCTTTTGGGGGGTGCCCAAGTAAAGACAAAGAGCTAAAGGAAAGGATAAGCCAGAAAGAATGTAGGGACGATGGGTGAGAAGGCCTGGGAGGTGGGGCATTGCTTTTCCCTCATCGCTGTCCTGTCAGGAACGACCAAAACACGTGGTCAGAGAAACAAGAAATTCACCAACGTTTCATTTTAGTTCAGAAAGTACAATCTGCTTATTTCTAAATCCAGTTTAGAAGAGGATCTTATGATGTGTTTTTACACTTTATTTTGTAAATTTCCAAACATACACAAAAGTAGAGAGAATAATACAACTAACTGCTGTATAAATCTATCACCCATAAATATTTGTCTAGCAATGTTCCATCTACTCCCAGACCCCCCCCCACTTTTTCTGCTGGTTAATAAAGCAAATCCTAGACATATATCACGTCACCTGTAAATGCCTCAATATGCATATGATGTGTTCTTTTAATAATACCTAACATCCTTAAAAATTATGTTTTATATAACTTTTTCCTTTTTAAAAGTTTTATTAAATTTATTGGGGTGACATTGGTTAATAAGGTTATATGTTTCAAGTGTATAATTCTATAATACGTCAGCTGTATATTGCAGAAATACCTGAACACAAATAAGAAAAGCCTAGTGTTTCTTATACAGAAAATTTTTCACAAATACATATAATATTCACGAATAGTTTTCAAGTTGCGCTGTAGACATGGGACTGAAGCAATTAAAATCTTTTTCCAAATGGCGAACAAAAAATAGACAGTTAGAACATTATTAAAAGACTGGCATATTGACCTCACATTTAGATCTGCACATTCATTTTATTTTCTAAAAATGAATTTAAACACTAAGGATTTCAGTATTGTCATTAGCCATTTATTTAAATAAATTTTATTCGTTTATAGGCAAACTCACTTTCTCTAAACACACAGGATATGTGTTGCCCAAGCACTGAGCAGTTCTCATGAGCTCCTGGGCACTGTCGAACATGTTTTATTTCCTGCATTTAATTTTCTTATGTTGCCAGAGTGATTTACATTTATTAAACAAATCACCTCGCCCTGACAAGCTAAGGGGACGATGTGGGCTCCATCAACTATCTCCCTGGTACTCGAAGAAGCCCTAGCTTTCAGGCCAGGCGGGGACTGGCACCCTCCCCCATCTGATGAGCCAGGGCTCTCTGTCCTCCACCGTGTCCTACGATGTCAATGCTACTTGGCATTGCCGTTTTTCTTGGGGGAATAATTGTGAATCATTAGTAAAGGCTCAACTCCCTTAAAAAGCAAAACCAGCAAGAAAATTCACCACGTCCCGGTTTTCTAGACAGCATCCTCCAAGATCGCACCCAGGTGCTTAATAATTTAGCCTTTTGGGCAAAGTTCTCATTAGAATAGGTCGAAACATGAATAATTCAGTCATTGCGAATCATACTGCTCAGTTGTGCTGACACTGGCCAAAAAACACCTTAAGCACTTACAAAGAGACTCAAGGTGACTAGCTCAGGTGACTGGGTCATGATGACACCAAATTTGGTTAATGGGAATCCCAGGTCATGTCCAATGGTATCAAACTACAGACAGTACCTGTCACATTTCACGGGTCGTTGAAGACCGAAATGTCTCCTGCAAGTAAAAATTCCTGCAGGAAATCGGGCTCTGCGTCTCTATCTTTCTCTCTCTCTTACTTCCCCAGATCACTCTTTCACGCCTCAAACCCCAACATACCCTCCTTCTCAGCAGCTGACCTTGCTTCCTTCTTAACTGAGAAAACAGAAACTGTCAGAAGAGAGCCTTTCGTGCCCCAGACCCCGTTGGCTCATTACCAGCATCGCAACCTACATACTCTGCCTTCTCGCCTTATCTATAAGATGAACTGGCCATGTCCTATCTAAGCCAGCTCCTTCATTTGTCACTGGACCCCATCCGCCCGTCAAGGACAGGACTCCACTTAATCACCCCTCCTTTTCCTCCATCATCCGTTTTTCATTGCCTAATAAATATTTCTCATCGGCCTACAAACATGTGATTGATCCTATCTTTAAAACTAATTCTCAGTATGGATGGCAAATGAGCTGTCTTAGTCCGTTCAGGCTGCTGTAACGAACTGGCAGGCTTAAACACAACAGACATTGCTTCCTCACAAGGCTGAGAAGTCCAAGGTCAAGTTTCCGGCAGACTCGGTATCTGGTGAGGCCCAAGACCCACTTCCTGGTCAGAAACAGCCAGCTTCTGCTGTGTCCTCACATGGCTGAAGCGGGTGAAGGGGCTCTCGGGGGTCTCTTTTACAAGGGCACTAATCTCATCCACGAGGGCTCCACCCTCACGACTTAATCAGCTCCCAAAGGCCCCCACCTCCACATACCATCACATTCTGGGTTAGGTTTCAACATATGAATTTGGGTTGGGGGGGGGACACAAACCTTCTATCTATAGGATAAGCACCTGAAAAAATGCTTAAATCGTTAGCCACTAGGGAAATGCAGATTCAAACCTCAACCAGATGCCACTGCACACCAATGAGAATGTCCCAAATTAAGAAGACTGAGCGTGCCAAGTGTCGGTGAGGGTGAGAAAGAACCAGAACTATCAGTCCCTGCTGAACTGTCTGTCTGTCTCTCAGAGAACAGGAATGTGCTGCCTAAGTGCCAGGCGGCTCTCCTGGGCTCTTCTCCCATTGCTTTTCAACAGGATTTCCCTCCTGAATTTAATATTCTT
>NW_011888871.1:3015218-3016859 GCF_000151845.1 Pteropus vampyrus | reverse complement strand
ACATTTAATGGAGACTAAGTGAGTTAATTAAGGAGAAATCGCAACTAAACCCAACACAGGTAGAGAGGCCTGCAGCTCTTGCTCTGGGGCACCCCTTTCTCTGTCTGCTCTTCCCTGTGACACAGGTGTGTTGGGGGGGTCTCCTGGAACTGGGCAAGCATCCCCCCAAGAATCAGACCCCTGAGAAAACCATTCAATAAGACAACTTCAAAGAAGGGGCACTGTCATCCAAAAGTTCTAGAGACCTCGTACGTCAGAGCCAGATCCAAATCCAAGAGACCGTTGCAAAGCCTCAGGAACCCCCCCGATCTTATCCTAGACACGGCCTCGAATCGAGAGACGACAAAAGACTCAGGAGCCCACCCTCGCTCTGACTTTCCCAGCTGTCTGACCTTGGGGAATTTCCCCAAACTCTTAGGACATCAGTTTTTTTATTCATTGATTATTTATTCATTGATTATTTTTTTATAATAATAAATTATTATGGAATGCCTATACATGCCTGGCATTGGAAATAAAAAAGTTATTACTGATTGGCTAATTAAATATTACATAGAAATAATAAATATGAGTGAATACATTATAGAACCCTTGAGTTCTCACTGTATAGATGTAAAATAATAGAAAAAAAATGTATGTACCTACACGCACACACACACACACATATATCCGTCCCTGGTTCTTGGCACAGAGCTCCTAACACCATTGGAATTTCCTGGGTGATAAGAGTCTTTTGGTTTAATGGGGTGACCCCATGTGGGTTCCTGGATGTTTCCTGGATGGGAGCTGGTCTCCAGAAAGACCAAGCCCTGATAGAAGCTTGGAACTTTCAGTCCCATCCCCCATCCTCCAGAGAGAGGCGAGGAGCTGGAATAGAGTCACTGACTGATCATGCTTACATGAGGAGGCCTCCATAAAAACCTCAGAAGTACCTTCAGAGAGCTTCTGGGTGGGTGAGCACGTGTAGGTGCCGAGCGAGGGCATGGAAGCTTGGTGCCCCTTGCCCTACGCACCTCTTCCATCTGGGTGTTCATCTCTATCCTTTATCATATCCTTTTATAATAAGCTGGTAAACAGTAAGTAAACAGTTTCCCTGAGTTCTGTGAGCTACTCTAGCAAATTAATGGACCCCAAGGAGTGGGTCGTGAGAACCTTCTATTTAGAGCTGGTTGGTCAGAAGCACAGGTGACAAACTAGACTTGTGATTGGCATCTAAAGTAGGGGTGCAGTCTCATGGGACTGAACTCTTATGTTGTGGGATCTGACACTATCCCCAGGTGGACAGTGTCAGAATTGAACTGAACTGTATAGGGTGCCAAGCTGGTGCTGCACAGAATTGCTTGTTGTGGGGAAATCCGCCCCCCCGCCCCCCCGCACCGACAAAAGCACATCTGGTGTCAGAAGTGTTGTGAATGTGGCAGTGGTGACAGAGGGGTAAAGGAGAACTGTGTGTCGGGCACAATGCCAGGCGCTCTACGTGGATCACTTGTCAATGACCCTACAGAGTAGGTTCTGTTATTATTATCTTCACTTTAAAAGGGGGAAGTTGAGGCTCTCAGTAAGAGACCTGCTCAAGTTCATTCATTCCACAGCGTATTTACTGAATATTTACAACGTGACAAGGAAGGTGTAAGTGGAAGA
>NW_011888871.1:3000264-3013979 GCF_000151845.1 Pteropus vampyrus | reverse complement strand
TCTGTTATTATTATCTTCACTTTAAAAGGGGGAAGTTGAGGCTCTCAGTAAGAGACCTGCTCAAGTTCATTCATTCCACAGCGTATTTACTGAATATTTACAACGTGACAAGGAAGGTGTAAGTGGAAGACTGAATATAAAAATGCACGATGGCCAAAGCATATGTAAAAACAGAACTCTGACCCACTATCTGCAGCAACCAGACCAGGAAGCCAGCCTACTCTCTACAAATCAGACTTGTGGGAAGCCAATTACTGTGTCTGACAAGTAATCTAGGAAGCCAAACAATAACCCCTATGACAATTGGCCAAAAATGGTGGGACTTAATTATTAACTGGCAGCTTCCCTCATTTTTGTCCTGCTTCCAACTTGGGACCAAGCCAAATATGCTCCCCTAACCAATGACATAAGATGTCCTGCTTCTAGTGAGCCGCCTCCAACTTCTCCAGGCCACCAATCAGGGCCCATCTGAAGCCACTCCTTGTTTCCACTCCAAAGCTTTCCCACCCCTCTGCCAGCCTCGGAGTCTGCCTAGCACAAGTGATGGTGGGCCACTTCCTTGCTATGCGAGGCTCTAATAAATAGCCTTTACCTTTCTTATTAGTTGGTCTTCATGTATGCCCACACTGGACGCTGGGGATACAGAGCTGAGCAAACACAGACCCTGAACCTGCCATCGTGGCTCTTACTGTATAGGGCAGAGACACTACTCAGCAGTCACAGCAAGGGGGACCATGCAGCTGTGATTTGGTACAAGAGAGGAGCACAGAGGTTCAACCACCTGTGAAGTGGGGGTCTGACCCAGTCTGGGAGTCAGGAAAGGCTTCCTGGAAGAAGGGATGCCTGAGGAGGGATGTAAAGGCTGCGTGCGAGACTCCTAAGGCAAGAGGAAGGAGAAGAGTGTTCCAGGCAAAGGAAACAGTACAAGGGGCCATCGCTGGAGGAAGCGGGGGAGGATGGTGTGAGACGAGGCTGGAGAAGCCCACACGTCACGCCGGGCCTCCAAGGCCATGGGGAAGACTTTTGTCTTCAATCTAGGAATAAGTGGAAGCCAGTGTCGAACATGGGGTTGAGGGTGGGAGGAGTGGGGAGCCATATTCTTGGAGTTAGGCTTGAACTGTGTCCCCCAAAAGATATACTCAAGCCTTAACTCCTAGTATCTCAAAATGTGTCCATATCTGGAAATAGGGTTATTGCGAATCTAATCAGTTAAGATGAGGTCATACTGGAGTAGGGCGAATACTTAATCCAATATGACTGGTGTCCTTATTAGAAGAGGACACGAAAGGAGAAGTTGGCCATGTGACGACAAAGTCAGAGAATGGAGGGATGCAGCTACAAGCCAAGGAACACCAAGGATTGCGGGTGAGCATCAGAGCTAGAAGAGGCAAGGAAGGACTCTCCCCCTAGAGCCCTCAGAGGGAGCCTTGAAACACCTCGATTTCAGACTTCTGGCCTCCAAAACTTGAGACAATAGATTTCTGTTGTTTTCAGCCACTCAATCTGTGGTACTTTGTTATGGCAGCTCTAGGAAACTAACACACTTGGGTTTTATTCATTTATCTATCTATCTATCTATCTATCTATCTATCTATCTATCTATCTATGGTTGACCTCACAGATTGCAAGGACCTTGTCAGCTTACAATCCCTCATTCATTTTTTAGTTTTTTACGCCTACAGCACCTGGTCTTCCTAGGTGGTCTCCCATCCCAAGTACTAATCAGGCCCGATGCTGCTTAGCTTCCGAAATCAGACAGGATCGGGCTTACTCAGGGTGGCATGGCCATAGCACACTTGGGTTTTAAAAATAGCCACCCAGCTAGGTTGGAGGGGAGTCCATGTGGATGAGGGTTGGCCGGTAGGAATGCACTAGTTCTTCCCAAAAGAGATGACGGTGGCTTGGGCTAGTGGTGGTGACAGCGGGGCGTGGAGAGAAGATGAAGCTGAGAAAGGTTTAGGAGGTCACATCTATTGAGAGAGTATGGAAGTGGCATATATGTTGAAAAGTGGGCCTCAGACATGAGCAAGAGATTTGAACACGGCAGCCCAGGTGGGCACAGGCAGTGACGACACCAGAGACAAGCCAGTGAGTCAGGAGATGGGTCAGGCCAGCATAGATGGAGAGATGTCACAGAGCTACGTGATCACCAGGTGATGAGTGTGGGGGCTCCGGGGGGAGGAAGTCTGTGGATTAAGAAGTCCTCTGGAGGTTTGGATTGGAACAGGTGATTGACTGGGAACAGCATCGAACACCTGAGAGTCCAGGGCCACTGGCAGTAGCAAAGCCCAAAAGCACAGTCGGTCTTCCCCCACCGCAGACATTGCTAGCTGATCCCAGTGTCCACTCCGTCCACTCCGGGAAGCCCCTACCAATCGAGCGGAATGGATCCACAGAATGAAATCCTGCAATCTCAGGACATGGGTGGGATTTAACAGGGGACTCTGTGAACTTCTGAACGTTTGTAGATCTGCAGCTGGTCCCTTGATCTTTAGAAGAATGGTGGGAAGGTTACCAGCAGACACTTGCATTACTCCTATTTCCTACAAGAGGAGATGAGTCTGGAGTCTCACGTCGGTAAAAGACAGAGCTGGGCTCTAGCTAAAACCTTCTACTTCCAAATCTTCCTTCTACTCCTCCCTGGGAGTACTTGTGAATTTATTGTGGTAAAATACACATAACATAAAAATTACCATCTTAAGCATGTTTAAGTGTACCATTCAGTGTCACTAAGTATAGTCACACTGTCGTACAACCAGTCACCATCATCCATCCCCAGAACTTTTTATCTTCCCCAAACTGAAACTCTGTCCCAATTAAACCCTGACTCCCCATCCCCTTCCCTCAGCCCCTGGCACCCACCCTTCTACTTCCTAGCTCTGTGAATTAGTCTACTCTAAGTGCCTCATATTAGTGGAATCACACATTATTTACCCTTTTGCGTAAATCAACATTTTCACCGCAGATTGCAATAGTGGAATTCAAGTCATCATCTTAGCTGCCTTGTTGATTCAGATGACATGTTTACTGGGTTTCTGTTGTCTTTATTTTCTATCAGAAAAATGGCATAAAAATCTAGAGCGTCTTGGTTTAACCCATATGCTATTTGCATTTAAGTGGGCAGATTTAAAAAAAAAAATTTTTTTTTATCTCTACGGACAATTGGAAACCCTTCTACAAAAAGAAAAGACTCAGTTTCTATGAGAATTTAATGTCAGAAACCTAACTCCAAACTCCTGAGACATTTTCAGAAACTGTCTTTTATGAGCTGGGCAAGTTGATGCTGGCTGGTAATCCCATTTGCAAGTTCTTTTTGCTGTTTTTATGTATCCGCTCATTGGATAATTACTGAGCCCTTAACTAGGTCAGGCACCATGCTAGGAATTGGGGCACATAATGTGGGAAGACAGGCTGGGGCTGGTTTGGGGTTCAGTAATTTAAGAAATGCGGTAGGTGTTGCTGTGAGAAACTTTGCGTTGATGACATTAAAGTACATGCCAAGGTGGAGGTAGGGGACTATATTTGGGGCAAATTGAAGATGACTGTCCGGACTGTATCACCTAGGGAAGACTCTGAGGCCCCTCTAGAGCTCCTGAATTGTCTACTTCAAAGCCACTGAATATTTCTGATTGCAACGTGGGATTAGTCTTTGACTTTTAAAAACTTGAATTCGGCATTTAAAAAAAAAAAAGGAAACTGACATATGCTACATGTGGATGAACCTTGAGGAAATTATGCTAGGTGAAATATACTATTCGCAAGAGGACAAAAAACTGTGTGTCTCCATTTATAAGAGATATCTAACGCAGTCAACTCAAAGAGACAGACAGTGGCCGCCAGTGGCTTGGTGGAGGGAGAATGGAGCGTTCTTATTCAATGGGTATGGAGTTCAGTTTTGCAAGGTGAATAAGTTCTAGAGAGCTGTCGTGGAACTCTGTGCATATAGTGGATGCTACTATACTGTAGTATACTTCAAAATGGCCAAGATTGTAAATTTTGTTATGTGTTTTTAACCACCGTTTTAAAAAATAGAGTCTAGCACAGCCCTGGGCATACAGGGGACTCAGTAAATGTCTGCTCACAGCTGAAACACATCTTGAGGTCTCAAGTCTCGGCCTCATATGTTTTCTGCAAATTTTAGCTACGGGATTGGGAATCGTTGGTTCTATGTCCCCTTGTTGTCTTTTTAGTGTGTGCAACTTAAGATATAGCTGGAAAATATCAAAGTCAAGGCTCCTTTGGAAAGTCATCTACCCAGTGCCGTCGTTTGCTGCACAAGTCCTGTGTGTCCATCTGACACAATGACTTTGAGTCTCAACTCTGGACTGAGGTCAGCCTCACGTATCCACAGTTTCAGAGGGTGACAATAGACCTGCCTCAAGTGGCGGCCACTAACATCTGGGGTGCCCTTTCCAGTTTACGGAGCACCCTCATACGTGTTTGCCTCGTTTCAGCCACTGTCTCCTCCTTACCAGTTCCCTAGTATCTTCTCTCTGCTTCGCCTGAGGGGTTCACTTGCAGAACTGAAACCTTAGTTAAGGTTGGTTGAGGTTTGTTTTTAAAAATTGGCTGTTCCTACCCACATTCCCTTGAGATATAAATAGAAAAAAAAAAAGGTTTCATTGGTGAGGCAAGACATTTGAGCTATGTCCACTTGATCCTTGAAAAGGAAATCTAAGAGGTTCTTACTATCACTTTTTCGATCCTATATAAGGTAGGTCAGTAAGGCAGCAAAACCACATCCGTTTTTTGCTCCTTCAACTTTTTGCTGATTCTTCTTGGGGAAAAATCTAAAACGGTGAGTAGCTGGTGGACCTACCAGACCCCAGACTCTTCTTTTCTGCATGCATTCCTATTAGGCTGGCACATGCTGTGCTCAGATTTCTCTTTTTCCATGGAGTTGACACCTGGAAGGATTTTGATCTCTGGGAGATGGGCTTTTCATGTCTCTGATTCCCATCCTTCAAGACAAAAGGCATCTCTCCCACAGGTCTCCATGCAGCCCAAGCTCTATCCTTTCCCACGTGGAATTTGCAACATTGTTTCTTTGGCTGATATATGAGAATGCTATGACAATTGTAACGTGGTTTACTTCTGAATGGTTTGTAGGTGCTTAAATATGTGACCAATTAGGTAATTATAATTTTAAATAAGAAAAGAGAATCAAATCGTTCTGTAGGTTGTACTTTTTATTTTATCTTTGGGGCATTGAGACAAAGGAGGGTGGGAGCTTTTCAGTATTTGGTTTTTATTTGGATATTCTGTCCAATCAATGAAGACCACACTTATCAAATTTTTAAAAATTATCAACAAATATACAGTTTCAGCGGGACAAAGAGGGTGGACTCCCCCAGACGCGCATGTTCCAACTTGCCATTTACCAAATGTCATTTGTCCTGCGAATAGGTGGAGAATGAGCATCACAGACGTCCTTAGTGCTGATGACATTGCAGCAGCCCTGCAGGAGTGCCAAGGTAAAGGGCACATGAGGCAGGGGTGGGTTTTTCTCATGTGTTCGTACTTCCGGCAAAGCCACAAAAATGGAAATGTGAACTTTGCTGAAAATTCATAGGATCAAGGAATAAAACTGTTATTAATTAACTAAAATTACAGGGATATGAGATCTGAGCATATGATTCCATTTCTGCGAGGCAAAAGAAACAACGTGAAAAAAATCAGTGGAAGCCCCGTAGCCTCTCTGAGTCCCGTGACCGCACTTCCCCTCACCAGTTAGACCAGTGATGCTGCAGTCTTAGATACAGAGCCTGTAAAATTGGCAGGGGAGGCACAGAGGAGCGGAGGAGGGAGAAGGGGAGATGGGCGAGTCGAGTGGAAAGGGAAAGCTGAGGAAGGGTGTGGGGATAGGAGATGACATGCGAAGCCGTCCTGTCTTGGCTTTCATGGTCCTCTTTATCTTTAAAAACAAATTTTTTTTTTTTAATAGAGCATTCCTGTAGCTCAATGATATTATGAAAAGTATTTCCAATAAACTATGTTTTCAGCACCTTGGCCCAAATATGGAATGTGACCCAATGAGCATCAGGATAACCCATTCTCTGTTTCAGACCCAGATACTTTTGAACCCCAAAAATTCTTCCAGACATCCGGCCTCTCCAAGATGTCGGCCAGTCAGGTGAAGGATGTTTTTCGGTTCATAGACAACGACCAGAGTGGATATCTGGATGAAGAAGAGCTTAAGTAAGCTTTATCCTAAGTGTGTCTCGCACTCCGACCTTGCTAGTGGGCTGGGGTGCAGTAGAGGCCAGTTTGCTCAGTATTTTTTCAATAACCAGCCTTGATGCTGGTAATTTGGCAGAGCCCCAGGAAAGGGAAGAATACAAGACAGCTGACCACACTCGGATCCATGCGAAGCACTAACCATGAGCACCTAAGACTGCAGGTGCTAAAATTCAACAATTTTAGGGCTTTTCTTTGGCAAATGGACTTACCGACAAAACTCTGAAATATACTTTCAAACACGAAATGCCCACCATTAGTTTCTACAGTGAAGGAAACCTTTGCTGACTAAGACCTTGACCGATTATTGCAATTGCTGGGAACACAGTTTGCTTCAAGGGAAAAAAGAAAGGGTAGGTGAGGAAAAGCATGGTCTTTCAGAAATTTCCCTCGATCTTGACTGTCCTGTAGGTTTTTCCTCCAGAAGTTTGAGAGTGGTGCTAGAGAACTCACCGAGTCAGAAACCAAGTCCCTGATGGCGGCTGCGGATAACGATGGAGACGGAAAAATTGGGGCTGATGGTATGTCCGCACCTGTACGCAGCACAAAAGACGAGCTCAGGGGGCATCCGGGGGTGTGAGAGCAGACAGATGTGGGTTAAAATCCCCATTTATTAACCTCGCTGAGCCTCAGTGTTCCCATCTATAAAATGGGACAAAAGTGGTGGTACAGATGCTACGTGTAAAGATTTGGGCATAATGCCTAGGGATGTGCCACAGGAGCTGGTCCAACCGGTCACTGTCTGTGAACCAGCAAACGTCCCTCACCTAACTAAGGGACAAGCTGGTAGTCTGGTCAATTACTTGCAAGACAGCCTCATGCACCCTGAAAACAGCATAAGGCATTCCCGCCATGGTATCTGAGCCCCTTAAGGATTGACATTCTCAAGCGTGTCTCATACTAAAATCTATTGACTTGAGCAGGAAAGCCTCTTAGTTTTCAAGGGTTTAAACGAATATGTTTTATTGGATGTTTGCTCACCAACCGGACAACATTAGACAGGGAAAACTTTAATCAATTCAACACCATTATGGAGTCTTCCATGTGCAGAGCCCAATATTTAAATTTTAGCATAATTGCATGGCCATAGAATTATTTTCATCTGATTTTGCCATGTGGCTTACATGCTTTTTAGCTGCTTTGTACATGCCAACTCAGGAGCACTTATGCATGGTCTTTACGGTGGAGTTAATTTGAAATTAAAAACTGCTACTTTAGATCCTTATTTTAAAGACCTAATCAAAATGATACCACTGTAACTTACTACATGGGAGTTAATACAGCTTCTATAAATAGCTCAGAAAAATAGGTAAGGAAAGATTGATTTGTTTAAACCTGACTATGGAAGACAAACAGGCAAAGCTTGCTACTAAATATAAAGTAAACCCCAATTTTTCAATTCCCATCTGTAGCATCCACATAGTATTATTGTTGTCTTTTAGTAATACGAACTTTAGGGGTAAGGATTGGGGTCCAATAGGGAAAAGTTAGTTCGAAGTCTTACCCTGTTAAACGTTACTAAAAATGCAAAACGTAGCTATAGACTTGAAGAAGGAAACCTCCCATTTCTGTCTTAAATTAAGAAGCCAAATGGTTGAAAGGTCACAGATTATGATCAGCCATTGCACCAAGTTCATGGGTTGCCAGGCAGAAATGGCTGGGTTGACACATTCTCACACGAGAGGTGTAACTGCAGAGCTAAAGGTGTTTGTTGGATTACGCAGGGAGATGAAGCGCTATAGACCATCTGGACTTGCAGTGAGTGTCACTCACATTTTTCTTCACTTCGTGCCCTGGGAGGGGGCCATACCCATCATCTCACAATCTGCCTCGTTTCCTTTCCTCTTCAGAACTCTCACTGGCCGTAGGGTGTCTGTAAAGTACCGTAAAGCATCTCCACTGACCCTGTTCTCACCTCTTCTGTTCCAGAATTCCAGGAAATGGTACATTCTTAAAGACCATGGGCTATGACATAGACACGATCAGCTGGAAGGCCTCCAGAGCCCCAGGAACGGGAAACCCCACTTCCTCCTCCCCCTAATTTATTTATTAATTTCCCCCTGCAACGTTTGTGACTTGCTCATTGTTTTAGTGAGGTAATAAGACAGTCGTTCAATACTTTCTGGCGGTGGGTATGCCCCGATGACTCTCATTAGGCCCTCAGCAGACAATGCCTTTAAAAATTAACCAATAAAGACACGTTTCTCATCATCTGTTAATGTGTGGGTGTGGTTTTTTTTTTTTTTTTTTTCTCAGCAAGGGCGATGGATGAAAGCAATTTGGGGACTTTTAGAAAGATGTCTGGTCCTATCAAGCATTAAGCAAGCAACGTGCATGAGCTAACAGGAAAATAGTCGGGAAAAAAGTCCCAAAGAAGTGGCACTGTCAGGCTAGGATTTTCACAGGGATTTATCCGAGTCTGAAGTTAACAGGAAAAGATTTTAGCCAGAATAGAATCACTCCCGCTTATGCGTTTTCTGCTACCAGGTGTTAGATTTCCTTAAGAGATTTAAGTAAAGGCCAATAGTATAAGACAGCAAGGGCGTGAGGCTACAGTGCGCTGTGACACACAGACCATTTTCAAGCTTTTTTTCCCCCTCTTAGAAAAACAAGCTATCAGAGGCTCGCCTGCTCTGACCCAGCCCCCTGCCCCCGCCCTCTCCCCTTTCTCCGCCACTATTTTCCTGGCTCTTATTCGATACCACCCAGCTAATTACACTGAGACTTGTCTTAACATCTGAGGCGAGCCTCAAGCCTGGGGGTCCTGTTACAGGGTTTTCGTGAGGGTGCATTGATCCCAAGCCAGGAAATTCTCATTAGGCTGACTTCCAGGTGGCAGGTTAAAGGTGTTCATGGCTGACCACGGGGGTTCTGAGGACTCCTGGGAGGAACTGAGGCATTTTCCTGAGTGCTCGATCAAAAACTCACACTTTTTACCCCAACGCGCAAGCCCACAAGGCCCTGGGCTCTCCTGATTCCTGCCATCACACGAGGTCACCTAGCAACTTTGAACTCTTGGTTTTTGAAGGGTCACGTTAGAGTAGCTTTTCAAAGTGTGAAGCACAGACTAGAAGGGGGCCTCAAGGTGACTTCAGTGGGACAGGAATCAACATTTTTTATTTTAATAACTGTGTGTTTAACGTGTCAGGAAAAAATGAAGCACAAACATGTGATTTCAGTATCATCGCTTTAGAATGAAACTAAAGGGAGTATTAGACATTTGAAAGTGTAGCGATTTGAAGAAGATAAGTAGTAATATTCGAGATGGTATTAGGAGAGATAAAACCACAGAGGTAGTTTTCAAACGAGTCAAAATGGGGAAATAGAGCTTGAAAATGAAGGACTCTCTGTGGAGGGCCAGAGACTGGAACTGCGTCACTTTGTGGCGGTCTCGCTTGTCCCTTCCCCCTGCACGCGCGCACCCTACCATCCTCACCCCCCAGACTTCCGGCAGGAGTCACACTAGTTCCTTCCCAACGCTAGCTCCCCTTGCTGTGTGGGAATGTCGCCCAGACGCACTTGCGACTCCCCCGAGGTGCAGGCAGCAAGAGCGCCTTCCTGGCCACTGCCGGCCTGGACTCTTCAAGCAACCCACGTGCTGCCTTCACCCCACCACACGTGGATACGCTGATCCTGCCGTTATTTTCATTCACCCCCTTAGCCTTCCCCAGCAAGGGAGCCCTCTAAATAACTCCGCCACCTGGCCCTCTTTCCATGGGGTTCTGGCCACCACGTGCCTTGGAGAAACAATATGAATGATGATGCTTTAAAAATAATGGTCGTGTGTTTACGGCCATGCCACCCTGAACGTGCCCGATCCCGTCTGATCTTGGAAGCTGAGCAGGGTCGGGTCTGGTTAGTACTTGGATGGGAGACTGCCTAGGAAGACCAGGTGCTGTAGGCGTAAAATAAATAAATAAATAAAAATAATGGTCGCGAGCTTTTAATTGACTAAGCCAACCAACACCCATTGGAGCAGCAGAGGCAACCTCGCCCTAAACGAGGCAAAGATCGTGGGTTTCTCTTCTCTGTCACTCAGGAGGGCTTCCGTACAGGAATAATGACTGGCAGGGTTATATGGAGGACCCAGGGGACACCGTATCATTGGGTCGTCCTGACTGTTTTAGGGAAAATGCTCAGAGGACAGATGCATACAGAGGATAAATTGCCACAAATTTTCCATAGATAGAATGAGGGTCGGTTATTCATGAATTTTGTTCATTCTACTGTTTCAAAAGTATAATTCAAATTATTTTTTGCCCATTTCAAATATAGCAATTTTTAATCCTCCCAACCCAGTTTTAGGAACTCAGTTTCAGAGTCTCTGTCAACAGGTAAGAAGTAGCCATGAAAAGGAGTATCTCTCTGTATTTAACACCCAAAAAGCATCAGGTGGTATGCTTAAATGAAACAATAATCTTGCTTTCACTCACATCGATTTTTAATTATGTTGTAAGGATTTGCGTGTTTGTGGTGCTGCGCGGGGAGTATTCCACTTCTGAAAGCAGGTAACGAAAGCTCTGGGCATTATGTGATTAGATTTGTTAATTAGCACTGGGTTTTGGGGGGTCATTTTTCTAAGTTTAAATATTGCAAAAACATTAGCATTTCCAAATCTTTGGCGGAGTACGACTTGAAAAAACAAATGTTTTCAAAAACTACTTGAGTTTAGTCATTATATAAATTTCATACCAAGCAAGAAATTCATTTTTAAATGGGTCCTATTCAACATGTACCTCTCAGGAAAAAAGAGTAAACGGATATATAGCAAAATATAACTGTCGTTATCTCCAGCTGGTAAGTTTATAGAACAATAAGATAAGACTGAAGCCTTTCTAAAAGCAACGCAGTGACCACAGGAAATTAAAAACACTGATGTAGAATTTACGCAGTTATTGTCATGAAGCCAAGGAACGATAAATTCCGATTTTAAAAAACTTTCATACAAAGGATGCACCCACACTCAAATTAATGAAAACCCTGCGTACTACTCTGCTCCTGAAATTTCTACTCACATTTTGGACTCGACTGTAATTTTATATACTGAGCAAAAATTTTAAATATAACATAACCAGTCGAATCAAAGCTAGAAAACCCCTAAGTGAAATTCCAACAATCCAGAAAAGGAACTGACAAGCATCTAAACAACTTTATTTTCCTGGTTATTTTCTCTGTTTACCTAATTTGCAGAGCATCACCCACCTGTTCCCAGCAGTGAGATGATGTAGTCTGACTTTAAAATGAGGGCCTAGATGGCATCATGGGTGACAGAGCTGAAAACCCTGGTGTCTGTTATTTTGCCTAATCGCTTATAAAATAGGGAGCAACCGTGACTTTAATTTGAACTATTTTTACTTTCTCCGCATTTCAGCTTATAGTTTGGTTGAGAGCTTTATAATTTAATGGAATATGATCTCAAAGCCAGCTTCATGAATGTGTTAAGTGTTGAAAGTTAAAAGGATGATTAAAATACTTCAAATTTTATTTGGTATTTTGCTTCAGCATAGCACATTATGAAATATTTATATGATTCATTTGAATGTATAGGTTTTCAGTTCTTTCCAGCTCAATAAAAACTGTAGCAAAACAGTGAAAATTTCTGAAACACTTGTCTAGTTGTTCAGGTTTACAAGCTCCATAGTTAATTCTGTGAAATGACTGCCGTTTAATTTTGTGTAACGAGTACTCAGGAATCCAATTTCAAGCAAAAACCTATCTTATATCTCTTGTGCTAATGTTAAGGGATGGTATTACCTTGCAAACACTCAAGAAGACAGATGAAATTGAATCACCAGGATCGTTTTCACCGGGCCTGTTAATTTATTCACTGGAAAGACTATTCATTTACATAATGTTTTAACTGCTTTCGAAAAGTCACTTTTTTAGTAGGGAGTGGATTTTAACGTCATTTTCACAGGCCTTCTACAACAAATATACATGGATTCACACCTTATTTTTAAATTATAAAGTATTTGAGAATACACAGTGACATAAACACCTGCGTACCTATCACCTCGCTTTATCGAATCTTGGCATGAACTGTCTCGAGGCTTAGGAATATGTCGACCTGCTTAGGCTGTAAGTACTCAGTTAGCGTGGGCCACAGGAACCATTTTGCCTGAGATCTGGAGGGTGGAGATGAAGCAGCAGCCACGGTGTGAATGTTCTGGAGGTCGGTGTGAGGTGGTCACTTACCTGCTGGCTCCCCTCCTCGGTGCGGGGTCCTCCTTCAGTTCCCAGTTCCAGGTGTGTTTCCTTCTGTGACAGAGGACACCAGCTTTACTTGGAGGACCCCCCATTATCAGAATAGGGGCAGCGGGAGACTGACATGAATTCCAGTCTGTCCTCATGGGTTCCAGCTTGTCTTCACTATCCTCTGTTTACATCCACCTTCCCCTCCTGCCTGCCTGCTCTGCAGACTTCAAGCTTCAGCATTGGATGAAGGCAACAGCCTTATAGAGACTGTTGAACTACCTCTCACAAGTGCACACCTGTAATATATACAGATATATGTGACTATATATTAATGGTTAAATTATACAATACCTATAATTAACATCTAAAAATTACATTATATGTAATGTACACATATATGGATATATTTTTTCTAGTGGCTCTTGTTCTCCAACTGAACACTGACTTACAGAACTTCCTTCGGATTTTTCATTTTTTAAGAAAAAGAATCGTATGTTTTGTATGTTTCTGAAGATCCTTTACAGGTGACCCTAGCAGGAGATGGCGATCAAGGACAATTTTAATTGCGGGAGAGAGCGATACCCTCGGGATGCAGGTCACCTCTGAATGAAAGAGTCTCAGCTCTAGATCGACAGAGAAGAGATTGACTACTTGATTCACAGGCCTGTTATTTCTGCTACCACAGTGGGATGGAGAGGTCCTTTGTACAGATGGCCTCAGAAGTGTTTATCACACTCACAGCTCTACCCAGCAGCTTCTTCTTGGAGCTCAGTCCTGAGCTGAGTACAGGGAGGAAAGAACTCGCTAGAACGTCGGGTTGGCCTGTGACATAGCTGTGCACGGCATGCAGCAGACAGAGCTCTGAAAGAGGAAAGCTGACCTCTAAAGTCTGTTTCTCCACCCCCCTCAACCCATTCCAAACCTCCATAACTTGTCCATTGACACATACATACTGTGTCCTTTAAGGCAGGTGCTGTGCTAGACAATGGGAGCATCGATGACTCCAATTGTCCTGTCATTCGGATGCTCGCTTTTCTTGTTAGCAGGAAGACAGATAAAGGTGAGGACGTGTCCGCAAAGTCTGTACTCTTTTACTAACTTATCCCTTTTTTCCCTCACCCCCTCCCTCGAGCCCCTAATGACCACTATTTTACTGTTTCTATGAGTTTGATTTTTTTTTTTTTAAAGATTCCACATTAGGTATTTGTCTTTCTTTGTCTGGCTTATTTCACTCAGCAGAATGCCAGGTTCATCCATGTTGTCGCAAAACAGGATTTCTTTCT
>NW_011888871.1:2998181-3000214 GCF_000151845.1 Pteropus vampyrus | reverse complement strand
CCAAACCTCCATAACTTGTCCATTGACACATACATACTGTGTCCTTTAAGGCAGGTGCTGTGCTAGACAATGGGAGCATCGATGACTCCAATTGTCCTGTCATTCGGATGCTCGCTTTTCTTGTTAGCAGGAAGACAGATAAAGGTGAGGACGTGTCCGCAAAGTCTGTACTCTTTTACTAACTTATCCCTTTTTTCCCTCACCCCCTCCCTCGAGCCCCTAATGACCACTATTTTACTGTTTCTATGAGTTTGATTTTTTTTTTTTTAAAGATTCCACATTAGGTATTTGTCTTTCTTTGTCTGGCTTATTTCACTCAGCAGAATGCCAGGTTCATCCATGTTGTCGCAAAACAGGATTTCTTTCTTTCTCATGGCTGAATGATATTCTATGCATACATACATACATTTTCTTTATTCATTCATCTGTTGATAGACCCCTTAGGTTGTTTCTATACCTTGGCTATTGTGAATAATGCTACAGTGAACACGGGAGTACAGATATCTCTTCTAGATAATGATTTTAGTTCCTTTGGATATATAACCAGAAGTGGAATTGCTGGATCGCGTGGTAGTTCTACTTTTAATTTTTTGAGGAACCTCCATACTATTTTTCATAGCAGCTGTACCGATTTACATTCCCACCAACAGTACATTAGAACTCTCTTTTCTCCACATCCCGGCCAGCATTTGTTATCTCTCGTCTTTTTGAAAATAGACCTAAAAGGTGTGAGGTGATATCTCATTGTGGTTTTAATTTGCATTTCCCTGATGAATAGTGATGTTGAGTATCTTTTCATGCACCTGTTGGCCACTCACATATGTTCTTTAGAAAAATGTCTACTCTGATCCTTTATACGTTTTTTAATTATTGGGTTATTCGGGGGTTTTTTTCCTATCGTTTGTATGAGTTCCTTGATATTTTGGATATTAATCCCTTTTACCAGATGTGTGGCTTGCAAATATTTTCTATTCCATAGGTTGACATTTCATTTTGTTGATTGTTTCCTTTGCTGTGCAGAAGCTTTTTAGTTTATTTTTTTATTTTGTTGTTTTCGCTTTTGGTATCTAATCCAAAAAAATCATTGCCAAGACCAATGTCAAAGAGCTCACCCCATTTTCTTCTAGGAGTTTTATGGTTTCAGCTTTTATGTTCAAGTCTTTAATCTATTTTGAGTTGATTTTTGCATAGGGTACAAATAGAAATCCAGTTTCATTCTTGTGTATGTGGCCATCCAGATTTCCCAACACCACTTACTGGAGAGAATATCCTTTCCCCATTGTATATTCTTGGCTCCTTCGTCATAAATTAATTGACCATATGTGCATGGGTTTATTTCTGGGCTCTCTATTCTGTTCCAATGATCTGTGTGTCTGTTTTTATGCCAGTGCCATACTGTTGGAATTACCATAGCTTTGTAATCGTTTGAAATCAGGGAGCTTGATATCTCCAGCTATGGTCTTCTTTCTCAAGGCTGTTTCGGCTATTTGGGATACTTTGTGGTTCCATATGAATTTTAGGATTTTTTTCTGTACTTATATAAATTGCCATTGGAATTTTGATAAAGATTGCACTGAATCTGTAGATCGCTTTAAGTACTATGCACATTTTAACAATATTACATCTTCCAAACCATGAACACAGAATATCTTTTCATTTATTTGTGTCTTCTTCAATTTCTTCCATCGATGTTTTATAGTTTTCAGTGCACAGATCTTTCACCTCTTTGGTTAAATTTATTCCTAAGTATTTCATTCTTTTTGATGCTAATGTAAATGGGATTATTTTCTTAATTTCTCTTTCTCATAGGTTCGGTTACTGTAAAAAAAAAAACAACAACTGATTTTTGAATATCGATATTGCATCCTGCAACTTTACTGAATTCATTTATTAGTTCTAGGAGGTTTTTGGTGGCTTCTTCAAGGTTCTATATATAAGATCATGTTACCTCCAAATGGAGACAATTTAATTCTTCCTTAAGGACTTGGATGCCTTTTATTTCTTTTTCTTGCCTAATTGTTCTGGCTAGGATT
>NW_011888871.1:2996074-2998131 GCF_000151845.1 Pteropus vampyrus | reverse complement strand
GCTTTTATGTTCAAGTCTTTAATCTATTTTGAGTTGATTTTTGCATAGGGTACAAATAGAAATCCAGTTTCATTCTTGTGTATGTGGCCATCCAGATTTCCCAACACCACTTACTGGAGAGAATATCCTTTCCCCATTGTATATTCTTGGCTCCTTCGTCATAAATTAATTGACCATATGTGCATGGGTTTATTTCTGGGCTCTCTATTCTGTTCCAATGATCTGTGTGTCTGTTTTTATGCCAGTGCCATACTGTTGGAATTACCATAGCCTTGTAATCGTTTGAAATCAGGGAGCTTGATATCTCCAGCTATGGTCTTCTTTCTCAAGGCTGTTTCGGCTATTTGGGATACTTTGTGGTTCCATATGAATTTTAGGATTTTTTTCTGTACTTATATAAATTGCCATTGGAATTTTGATAAAGATTGCACTGAATCTGTAGATCGCTTTAAGTACTATGCACATTTTAACAATATTACATCTTCCAAACCATGAACACAGAATATCTTTTCATTTATTTGTGTCTTCTTCAATTTCTTCCATCGATGTTTTATAGTTTTCAGTGCACAGATCTTTCACCTCTTTGGTTAAATTTATTCCTAAGTATTTCATTCTTTTTGATGCTAATGTAAATGGGATTATTTTCTTAATTTCTCTTTCTCATAGGTTCGGTTACTGTAAAAAAAAAAACAACTGATTTTTGAATATCGATATTGCATCCTGCAACTTTACTGAATTCATTTATTAGTTCTAGGAGGTTTTTGGTGGCTTCTTCAAGGTTCTATATATAAGATCATGTTACCTCCAAATGGAGACAATTTAATTCTTCCTTAAGGACTTGGATGCCTTTTATTTCTTTTTCTTGCCTAATTGTTCTGGCTAGGATTTCAGTACTATGTTGAATAAAAGTGGCTAAAAGTAACTAGTCTTTTTCAATTGATCTTAGATGAAAAGCTTTCAGTCTTTCACCATTGACTATGATGTCAGCCGTGGGTTTGTCATATACGACCTTTATTATGTTGATGTATATTACTTCTATACCTAGTGTTTTTACCATGAAAGAACATAAAATTTTGTCAAACACTTTTTCTCCATCTTTTGAGATGATCATATGATTTTTATCCTTCATTTTGTTAACGCGGTATATCACATATATTGATTTGCACATATTGGGAATGTCAAGAGCAAGCAACGATAGAAATCATCTGTTAAATAATGATTCCATGCTGACCACTATTATGTTCAATTCACAGTCCCATTTAATTCTTACAGTGAAATCTCTTTGAAAACATTTACTATTATCATTTTACAAACAAGAGATAGAGACTGGAGAAAGGCTAGGTAATCAATCCAAGATCTCACACCTAGTGAGTGATTGAGCTAGGATAAGTACCCAGATCTGTCTCATGTCCAAATTCTAACACTGCCTCTTTAAACGTGAAGATTCATTCTACTAGGTTGGATAAGAGGTCCTGTTTCTAAACTTGATCTGTGACAGAGGAGTGTTGGCCCCCAAGGGAAAAAAAAAATCTACCAAGAAGGGCTCCTGGGGACTTATTGGACCAAATTTAAAAACAGAGCCTAGAAGCCATTTGCAGACTAAACCAGGGCCTCTTACATAAGCCACACTTCAGGTAGAAGCCTGCATTGAACTGCCTGCCTGGGTGTGAGCCCAACTCATAAAAAAGTTCCTGGCATCCTATTTCAACCAACAGGACTGAGACTTTCCCGTCTAATTGGAGCTGCACAGCTATATTAGCACCTTCACTGACCAATCAAGGAGCCTCCATTCTAACCAATCAGGATAGTGCTTTTTGGACCAATCAAACTGAGTATTTGAAGTCCCCCTGTGCATGAGAATGAATCAATCAGGCACCAGGGGCAGGGACTTCTCTCTATGCAAGTCAGCTTCCCTCTAGCTCAAGGAATGCACTTGCTTTACCCACTGAAGGTTGTGTTTTCAGGCTGGAGGTATACCAGCTAAGCGGTTCTTGCTGGCTCAGAACAAAACAGAGGTCTCACCACCCTGGCGTGGAGCAGAGCAGAGCTGTCTCATG
>NW_011888871.1:2968964-2994749 GCF_000151845.1 Pteropus vampyrus | reverse complement strand
TGGAGTCTGTTTTCACTTTGCAGCAATTCCGTGATTAAAATCGAGTGATTAAAATTGAGTTGATGTCTCTTACTGGAAGTTTCCAACTAGGAGAAGCGTGGAACAAGGACGGTGCACCGTAGCCCTAGAATAATGCAGGCGTGGAGGACCCTCGGAAAGTTTTTTTTCCAAGTTAATAAGTAAATAAATAGAAAGAGTTTTTTTATTTTGTTTTGTTTTTTGTTTTAGGTGGGGACAGTGACTTCCTCAAAGGATGTCCAGAGTTACGTTTTATTGGCAGCAAATCACAGTCCTTTAAAGGCTGTCAGTCTAATTATCGGTGAACCTGCTGGGTTTAATTTGGGAGGATGTGTAAGTTTATGCACCTGCGCAGGCCACGCGCTTATTTTTTGCAAGCGTTGGTGTATTTATTATAAATTAACGTGAGGAAAGGACTCCAAATATGGAATTTCAGAGGAACTGTCTAGTGCTACTTTAGATGACGTGTGACTTAATTGTCTTTCAGGCTGGTGGGCGTTATTTACACAGCGAGAAGACAATTGTTTCGCTAGAAGTTTTTTATTTTGAGGTTTTGTTGTTTACCTTTAGTATGTATGACATGAGAGGTTGATGTTAAACTTAGCATCTGCAACAGCTAATGTGAAAAAGTGTTTATGTTAATGTGATTCTGTTTCTTCATATTTTAGGAGGAAAATAAAATTTTGTTTTATTATCCAAATGAAGTAGAGAAGAATGAAAAAATTAGAAATGTCGGATTATGTGAAGCTATTGTACAGTTTACAAGGTAATGTTTTTAAATGTACATTTGCAAAGCTCAGTGAATTCTTACACTTTATACTGGATAATTGTCCCCAACATATTCTTTTAATCTTTTTAGGACCTTTAGTCCATCAAAACCTGCAAAATCTTTACATACACAGAAGAATAGACAGTTCTTCAATGAACCAGAAGAAAATTTCTGGATGGTCATGGTATTTACACACATAGTACATCTTTTTTAATTTGTATAGGAAAGTTATGGGTGATCTTTACATTTAGGAATTTAGGAAAGTCCTCTGGCTGTTGCATCAAAGTAAAATTACAATAAAGTTGGTTGCAGCTTTCTAATCAAACTCCTATTTGGTGTATTTGTTCTTGGGGCTGTTTTAAGAAGTTGTGTTTCTGTGTTTGTCTTTTAAGAAATTGCGACATGTATACATTTTTTAATTTAGGAGAAATTAAAAGCACATATAATTGATTCCTTATGTAATATCAGTTTATCAAATTTTGTAGGTGGTTCGGAATCCTATCATTGAAAAACAAAGTAAAGATGGAAAACCAGTTGTTGAATATCAAGAGGAGGAGTTGTTGGTAAGGTGTCGTTTTTTATTTCACATTTTTAGAAAACGTATTACTATGTTGGGTGACTTGGTCAAATTTAAGCCATGTCACTTTTGCAGAAGTTTCTCAGGGTACACAGTGAAGTTTTATGTCTGTTGTTTACATTAGGACAATCTTATAAAAGTGTTTATACACCTTACCTCACTAATGCATTCTACTAATCATCTGTGTTTAAAAGCACTCCTAAAATCAGGCTCATTGGTTTATAATCTAAATACCTCTTTTTTCGGGACACAACTATTGTGGGACCAGGTTTATAAGCATACTGCTTCGCCAAGGGTCACTGTACCTCTGCTGTATAATCAAATTTTTTCCTTTGAATAGAATCTCATGCCATGTCTTTGTGTTGTTTGTAGGACAAGGTTTATAGCTCAGTGCTCCAGCAATGCTACAGCATGTACAAGGTAAGCATGACATTCTTTCTGATTTAAAGCTAACCAGTTACCCCTATTTACAGGGGTTGTTTAAAAATAGTTCTCAGTTCTTTAGATGACCGCAAGGTGACTGTCTGTCTGTTTTATGGGAGGAAATAATGGGTCCTTTGGAACAGTATTGAAGTTTATGTGTACACATATTCAGAGTTTGAGTCCTGCTCTATTCCTGGCCTTGTACTAGGAATGTATTCCCATTGGTGAACAAGACAGTCCATGTTCTTGAATGAAATGCATACTGCAGATATTTATATGGTTTAAGAAGTCTGGTTATTTTATGTAAAGCTGAATTTAGGTATGAGTGAAGGTTAAAAATCATGCCCAAAACAGGTGATTTCATAAAAATTATAACATCACTTAACAGTGTGTTAATTTTTTGTGACTTATAACTCATCCTTTCTCATAGAAATATCTTTTGTATATAAAAGACACTGGGGGAATTAAATAAGCCATAGTAATTAAAAGAACTTGTTAGACTGGGTAATTGAAGGGCATAGGAATTGACTTTTTAAAATCTTTTACACCATTAGCTTTTTAATGGTACATTTCTGAGAGCCATGGAAGATGGAGGTGTCAAGCTCCTAAAAGAAAGATTAGAGAAATTCTTCCATCGGGTAAGTATTTTGAATTTTATTTATAATTTTGATAGTGTTCAAATAGCCCCTTAGAGAAGTATACAGACAAGTTTGTTTCTCACACGCAAAAAGCTCAGCTTGAAAGTTGTGGCAAAACCAGACCAGTGTGGAAACTCATCAGACTCGTGCCCTTGAACCTTTCTGACCTTTTGTGCAGGATCATTGCACCTTGCCATTTGTGCACAGCTACTTAAAGTGTCTTGAAACATCTTTTTGCTTCATCCTTATTCCGCCTGCATCTGTCAGAGTGGGCTTCCTCAAAAGTGAACTTACTGTGTGGTAGATTGGTTCACTAGCAAAATTAAACTCTTCAGCTGAGTCGCACGTTCTTGTGTATTGATTCTGTTCACTAAACAGGCATAGTCTGTTGACTGAAGATAAAAGTATTTGGCTATGACACAGACTTTATATCACATTAGGGGTTATTAGTGTGATTTTTCCCAAGTGATAAATGAATGTCCCTAAATAGTTGCCATTCTTTTTCTCTGTAAATTGATTTTGCATATCTCACCCAACCTCTGTTCAAATCCGGTTTATTTTCTCCCTGAATGACCTTCGATATCTATTTTTAAATTATTTTGGTTTTCTGAATTACTTTTCTTATTTGTTCACTTTAGTGAACATCATTATTCACTCTCATAATATCTCCTGATTCCTGTTTTTGTCTTTTTCATTCTCTTACACATCAGGGGGTACAACTGACCGCATGTCCTTCTAACATGATTTTAGTGTAAGATGGCACTGTCTGTCCGTGATATCGCTTTATGGGTCCCTAATGAGGTTAACCTAATTTGAGCCCTAATATAAGGAATTAAATACTTTAAAGAGGTAAAACACTCTACTGAATAAACATTAACTAGCTGCGTTTGAACTTTATATTTTGAAATTGAATCGAAACTTGATATTGATTTGGAACTTTGTATTTTCAAATCCAGTTATCTATGGCTCACCTACCTGTTGGTCTTGTCAGTATGCTGTTTGCTAGTATATAATTGTACATAAGTTAAGACTAATTAATTTCAGTTGTCAAAGAGTACTATTAAGAAAAAGATTCAAATAAATGTTATGCCTTATTTTTCCTATAGTATTTGCAAACGTTGCACTTGCAGTCATGCGATCTACTTGACATTTTTGGTGGAATCAGCTTCTTCCCATTGGATAAAATGACTTATTTGAAAATCCAGTCCTTTATTAATAGAATGGAGGAAAGCCTGAGTATAGTCAAATACACTGCCTTTCTCTATAACGACCAACTAATCTGGTAGGTACACCCTAAGGCTTGGCATGTAAAAGAAGAAAATCTTTTGGGATAATAAAAATAGTAGTGACTGGATGGATAGCAGGTTGTCAAACTGAAACTAATAGCAAGGGGCAAAGCAGGAAACATCTTTATAGATATTGTCAAAATAAAGCGGTGATTATTTAAACCGAAACTAGGGTGATTCTGTTTCAAATTACAAGCAGAGGAGTTTAAAACTGGCTCAGTGAAAGGTGAAGATGATGTTTTATCAAGTTAGATTTTGGAATCCTATTTTTATTTTGGTGCTTTTCCAAAAACATCTTCAAAGAAATGGTATAGTAAATGTGGAAAGCACAGTGCACGTAATAAGTCGTTAAGTGTTGTCTGCCGTTTCCTGTCATAGGGTATTTTCTACTCAGCGTCCAATAAGAACGAAATTGCCAGCCACATGTGTTAACTTTCAAATTTCTAGTAGCCACAATAGAATAAAAAAACTGGTGAAATTAATTATAATATATATTTTGGTCTGGTATTTCTAAAATATTTCAACATGTAATAACATAATTATTAACGAGCTAGTCTTTCTGTGCTGAATCTTAAAAATCCAGCATGTACGTTACAGTCATTTTGACCAGCCACATCTCGAGAGCTCGGTAGCCAGACGTGCCCAGTATCTGCTGCGATTGGAAACACAGCTCCAGGAGTTATTGCCCAGCTCGTAATTCTTTCTGTACTGTCTTCTCATTCAACAGCCCCTCCTCACTGGCACTTATTTATGTCTCGAAAGGAAAATAACATCCAGGACTTGTTTTTCTCTTTTCCCCCCTTATCTCATTTATTTCTGCCGCAGAAAAAGTGGGTGACCTTTCTATGTGTTTGATGTGGAAATTCCATCTGCCTCGTTGGCCGCGAGATCATTTCAGAGTCGGTGTTGTCACAGGACAAGCACTAAATGTTCCCAAGCGCTTCTTCTATTTTGGCCTTAACTTTGGACCCGGAACCTCTCTCTCTGCCAGGCAGGAAACAAAACAAAACTGCTAAGAGCTTGGGGCTTCCTTCTAATTTTAGTGGTGGACGAGACGTTATGAAAATCAAACCTCGAAATAGGAGACGCGGTAGGGGAGGAGAAAGAGGTCAGAGAAAGCCAGGAAGCCCCGGGAGGCGGGCACACCTGTGCGCCAGGACAGACCCGACCTTGCTAACCTGTCATTTTCCCGGGAAAGGGGGAGAGAGCCTCCGGAATGGGGTGTGAGGCTCCATTTATATAGTGAGATTTCCTCGTGATTTTTTTCAATTTCCTTGAACAGAAAACCCCCAAATACAGACTCATTGTCGATGTTCCCACCTAAATAAACGACTTCAAAGAGTCCGATGCCTCCTGGTCTCAGGAGTTTTTCAACGTGCTGCTCGTTCCTGCCTCATTTCAGATCAGATGGTTTGCCTGAACTTGGCTTCTTTTCTTTCTTTTCGCCTACATGGACATCAGTGTTAAAATCCACATTCACTTCTAAGAGAAGGACCAATTTCCGGTCCACAGCATCCCGGTATTTTCTGGGATGTCACATGAAAGAAGATGGCATTACTGTGTAACCCGGAAAGCGAAGGGAAACCTTCGGCCAGAAGTGGAGCGTGTGGTCATTCATCTCCCCGAAGAAGCCTGCGTGGAATTCAACCAGAGAGTCAAGTTGCAACTCTTTATTTTAAATGGCATATAAAATATAAGACTACATAGTTGCAGCCTTTAGCAGGTCAGGATAAAGTTCTAGTGCTGGGACTTAAGTGTGGTTCATTCCTTCTTGAAGTTCCCAGTCCAGGAAAGGGCCTCTTAATATCATGTGAAAGGCGAAAGATGCACTTTGTCATAGAGTCATGGAAAGACAGAAGACTGCTTCCAGAGTTAACAATACCTTTCTGTTGTTTCAGGAGTGGATTAGAACAAGATGACATGAGAATTTTATACAAATACCTCACCACATCTCTATTTCCGAGGCATATTGAACCCGAGGTACGATTGGGTGCTAATAGCGCTTTCTTTGGATAGACAGGCAGACTGTGTGTGTGTGTGTGTGTGTGTGTGTGTGTGTGTGTGTGTGTGTGTGTGCGCGCATGCATATGCATATGTGTATGTTTACAGACACAGGTTTGGAGGGCTGGGGAAGAGGGCGCAGTAATGTGGTTATGGGTGGGACCGTTCTGATCTATATTTTATATTACTAGTGTGATATTTAGTATATTTAGTTGTGTATAACTTAGCACAGAAAACCACATATGTCAGCTCTTCATTTTATTGTGTTGAAATGCGATAACAAAAGTACGTTTGAAAGAGGAGCATTTCATTGAGTAGAAGGAAAAAAACTGGATTTTAGGTACAGTTCCGGGAGCTCTGAAAATGCCAGGGATCTTCGCCAAAACAATGGTTAATCCTTTTGTCTTTTCATCTTGAACGTGTCATCTAACTTTGAATTGATGTCATATTGCCTGCGTGCCTTTTCCACTCTGGCGCCTAATTTCTCGATTTTCTGCAGAGAAAATATAATATTATAAATTATACCACAGCGTGCTCCCCAGAGTATCCCTTCGTAGCTTTAATTAGCTGGAAGCGGAAAGTATTCATAGCCCATAAAGTCATCACCTTAGCCCAGGTGCACACGTGTGCTCCTCTCTGTGTCTCTCCCTCCATTATTTTAAAGCCATGACTTAAAATAAGGAAAATATCTTTGATAAGAAATAGAAAACAAGGTTTTGAGAAGCACCGGGCCTTCCCCTTAGTTTCTTTCTGCTGGTTCGAATACAGTGGCTAATGTTTGTGGAGCACGTGCCGTACGCCAGGCACTGTACTAAGTGCCTGGCAAATGCGCATCTCCTGACAGCCATTCTAAAAGCTGGGTACCTCATCTCCATCTTACAGATAGGATACCCAAGCTTAAGGAGCTTAAGTGACTTACCTAGGGTCACCTAGCTAGTAAGTAGCAGAGCCGGGACTTGGTCTCTGGGACTGCCTGATGCTAAGCCCCTGCTCACAACAGCCCCTCGGAAGGATCACTTCAGGAGGCTTTTCCGTGTGTGACGGTGCTGTTGCAAAAGCAGATAACGGTGCTTTCTATTATGCCTGAGGAGCGGGCTGATAAAACAGAAAGCGGCGCTGTCCAACAGGGCGATGTGAACGCGGACGCGTGAGGTCGTCTCAGTAGAAACTGCACGTGAGAGATGTCTGTGCACTTTTACTATTGGATGGACTATGTTTTTCAATCCTTCATTTGCCGTCACATGCTAAATTTTATGTAGATTAAACATCGATTGAAATTTTTTAGAAGAATAACAAGTTTTAGCTAACATAACTATTGGGTTTGGATTTTTTTTTTCTTTGTATGTTGAAATACTGTATCTTCAGCAAAAGAAACTAGGAGTATGCTACAAATATAAATCTGCGCAGAGCCACAATGGCATGGCTGAAGGCTTTGACATCAGACAGGCTTGGGTCTGGTGCCCAACCCTGCTACCTAGGAGCTGTGTGCGTTGGTGAACTTCCCTGAACCGCCGTTTCCACAGCTAGAAAATAGGAAGAGAGTATTCCCTGTAGGGGTGGTAAGAGGCGAAGTCGAGTAATTTATGTCATCGCCTATTAACCACATAGGGGATTTCAGTTATTACCATAAATAGTACTCCATCACTATATGGAATTTAGGGTTATAATAGTTCTGGTTGAAATCGGTGAGTTTTCATGTACTTCTGGAAGCCGCCTCCCTTTATTTCATGGAGAGGAATATGGGGAATTGATGAGAAAGATGTCATGGGGCCAACTAGTAGATAGGGATGCTGTATCGGAAGGCTTTGAAAGTAGAGAGTCCGATAAGTCATTTCTCAACATTAAATTTGTTTACAGCTGGCAGGAAGGGATTCTCCCATAAGGGCAGAAATGCCAGGAAATCTTCAGCACTATGGAAGGTAGGACTTCTGTTCTCCCATGTACTGTGTTGGATTTTATTATCTTTTTGGTAAAGATAAAAATCACGAACACCGAATTAACCCTTGTGCTGTTTTATTGACAATAATCAGCAAAGGAAATTCTGTTCTTTCCGATGAATTAAAACTATTACTTTTTCTTTCTTTCTTTCTTTCTTTTTTTTTTTTAACACCTACAGCACCTGATCTTCCTAAGGGGGTCTCCCATCCAACTACTAACCAGGCCTGACCCTGCTTAGCTTCCGAGATCAGATATGATCGGGCACATTCAGGGTGGGATGGCCGTAGACAAAGCTATTTACTTTTTCGTACTCTGATTCGGTGTTTTCTGAGTAGTGGCTAGCTTCCCTCCAAAATGGCCGTATATTAAGTAGGCATGTACTGCATTTATATATTCCTGTTTATAATTTACCTAATTGAGTTGAGTCATCTCTGTGCTCACTTTTCAGATTTCTGACTGGACCCTTGAACCTTAATGATCCAGAAGCAAAATGCAGATTCCCCAAAATCTTTGTAAATACAGATGACACTTATGAGGCACTCCATTTAATTGTTTATAAGGTAACCGCTGTTTTTACAGATCAATATTAAAGTAAGCGATCAATATTAAAGTACGTGTACGCGAACAAGCGTGCAAACACCTGAAACGTTTCTCAGAACAGATGCTGGAAGTTATCATTGTAGATACTCAAAAAGGGTATCTTAGGGGATAGTTGTCTCAGCTCCTGTTAAATCACTTGGTCATTTGTGAGCAAGTAGGTGTCTAAGGCCGTGCCATCCTGTGTGCTCGCCAAGCCAAGGCCACCAAGGCTCAGGTTGTCCCTTGGGTGCCCTCTGGTGCAGCCCGCCCACACTTCAGTGAATACTGCCTTCGCTCTGGTTTTAAAACCATGGACTTGCTCATTCATAAGGACAGTCTTGGTGTCTATCAGGATGTCATCTTCCAAGGATATATATTTATGTTAGGTTGGTTTTTTTTTTTTTAAGGCAGGTTTTAGTTCAAAAAAGGAGGCTGCGCGTAGATGTGTGTCTTCTGTCCCTCCCGAGAGTACAGTTTTGTTTTCATTCGTAGAGGCTTAGAAATGATGCCGTAAGAGCACAGCGGGGAGATGGCCGTAGAGGGGGAGGGAATTCTGCAGCTCCCCAGAAAGTGGCAAGGAGAAGTGAGGGTGATGCCTGACAGGAGAGCGGAGGGGGCTAAAGCCTGGGCGGTGAGCGGGGAGGGTGCGCAGAGGCCCGGAGAAGCCCCAGCTGGGCAGCGGCCACCTCGGGAGTCCGGAGTCAGAGACAAAGGGAATAAGTGAAGCGAGGACTGTGAGCCGTTCAGTCACACACCCCCCACCCCTCACCCTCCCCCCCTCCCCGTCCTCGAGGCAGGTGGGCGCTGAGCGCCTGTCCCAGGGGAAAACTGAGCGTCTTTTTCTGGGAAGGAAACGGTCTGGAGAGACCTGGCATGGCTAATGCGAGTGTCAGCACCTGAGAACAAGGTCCTTCTCCTTCTGGCGTCACGGTGTACCCCAAAACTGCCGCCCTCATCCCTCACCTGAGCGAGGCCTCCCGCCCTAGTCAGCCTTCCGGTTCCTTCATTCTTGAGTGTGATCAGAAAAACAGCCCTTAGGTCCTGAGAGAAACAAAATGACTGGGAACAAAAGAGAACTCCTCAAAATCAGTGTTCACAGAGGTCAGAGAAGTGTCTAGAGAGCTGGCAGGAAGATGCGACAGTCAAGGATGTGTTAAACTTCAGTTAATTGAAAATATAATGTTTAAGGTATTTTTTATTGTGAGATATATATCACATAAAACTTATGTGAACCATTTTAAGAGGACAATTCAGTGACATTAAATACATCCACAGTGTTGTGCAGCCATCACCACCGTTTCCAAAACTTTTCACCCCAAATTCTGTACCCATTTAGCAATAACCCCTCAGCTCCTTACCCCTGAAGATGTAATTTTTGACATAAGAAATTCATTAGAGGGATTAAAGATAAGTTGCCCAGCCTTAGAACGTAAGACGAAACGACAAGAGAGAAAACTGAAAGGAAAGAGAGAGGGGGTCGGTTCTGGGATTTCGACATCGGGTTAATGGCAGGTGGAAGAGGGAAGAGTCCATTTTTGTATCGAGCCAAAATCACCCTCTTCTGAATGGCGATGGCTTTGAACCGTTAATGAAGGGAATGCAAGCCTGGATTTCCATTTTTAAAGTCGGCCAACAGATGTAATTTTGGATGCGTCGATGGCATCATGGTTATGTTAAAGAGATAGTTTTTTAAACAGCTTTATTGAGATATAATTCAATTGAATGGTTTCTAGCTGCAGAGTTCAGGAGGCCCCAAGACTACCCTCACTCCTGACACCAACTGCTGATTTGGGGGTCCTCGAGACCACCCTCAGGTTCAGTAGTTCACGGGAAGGACTCAGCAGCCACTACGCTCACATTTACAGTTTATTACAGTGAAAACGTACAGACTAAAGTCAGCCCAGGAAAGAGGTAGAAGGGACAGTCGCCAGGTGCCAGCAGTTGCCAGGTGCCAGCTTCCAGGTGTTCTCTCCCGGCGAAGCCATGCAGAGTACTGCCACCCAGGGAAGCTGACCCGAGCCTTGACGTCCACAGTTTTATTGGGTTGGTCACGTAGACACAACTGACCACCCCAGTCGCTGACCTTGGTCTTTGGCCCTTAGTAGGTCCAGCTGATCCCGCACAGGCTCAGGGCCATAAGGGATAGTGGCTTTCTTTTCTTTCGAAGTCTCTGGTTTGGGCGTCAGGGTAATACCTGCCTCAGTATAAGGAACATCTCCGCCTGTTTTTTTAGAAATCTTTGCGAAGGGCCGATGTTAATTCTATAAATATTTGGTCACAGCGAAGCCATCTACATCTGGGCTTTTCTTTGTTGGAAATTTTTAAATTATAAATTAGTCTCTTGTTTCAGATTTTTTCTGATTTTCTGTTTCTTCTTGGGTCGTTTTCAGTAGTTTGTATCTTTCTAGGAATTTGTCCATTTCGCTTAAGTTATTCAGTTTGTCGGTATATAGTTTTTCATGGTATCGTACCGTCGAGTCTTTTTTCTCCCTGTAAAGCCAGCAGCGACGGCTCTTCTTTCGTTCCTCATTTTAGTAATTTGAGTCTTCCTTCTTTTTCGCTTGGTCTAGAGGTTTAGCTAAAGTTTTTTCAGTTTCGTTGATCTTTTCCGAAAAGGAAGTTTTGGTTTCTTTTTTTCAATTCTTCTATTCTCTATTTCATTTATTTCAGCTCTAATCTATGTCATATTCCTCCTTGTGCTCACTTTAGGGTTAATTTGCTCTTATCTTTTCCAAGGTTTTAAGATGGAAGGTTAGATTATAGATTCGAGATCTTCTTAATATATGTGTTTACAGCTAGAAAGCTACAGTATTTGCAGATTTTCTTGAATAAACACCCTCCGTTTGCTGTCCTCCCTTAGGACAATTTCCCTCGGAAAATTTAAAGGTTTTTTATAATTTTCTCCAGCCGCTGCTCAGATCCACCAGAGAGTGCCTCAGGTTGCAGGGCCAGTGGTCCCAGATACCCTGGTATTTCAGGAGAGGCTGAAAATTGGAAATTCGGTAGAAAACTAATTGGCATCTAAGTCAAAATTACACACAAAGAAACATATTGGGTGGAACTGGCCTGTAAGCCACCGATTTTGCAACCTGTTTATAGGCAAATAATAATTCCGATTTAATTACAAAATAACGTAGACGTCATCAACTGTGACCATGATAGAGGCCGAGAGGTGGAAGTGGGGAGAGGTGCGGGGACAAGTACAAACTAAATGTCCTCTTTTAAAAAGTTAGCGACCCAGCAGCTCGTACCTGTAACTGGTGGCATGAGAAACGAGCCATTTGGGGCTGTAAGGTGACCAGCGAAGGAACTAGAGTGGCCGTAAACCACAGCGAGGAGGAGTAAGGCAGATGACGTGTCACGTCCATCCTGACGGAACTAGGGAGTCAGTATGCTGCCTGCAGGTAGCAGCGGTATAGCTCTGTGACCTAAAATGATGAAGAGTAGTCGCCTGTGGGACCGGGCCCCAGAGAAGGAAGTCTTTTGCTTTTCTTTTTTATTATAAATCAATATGTTCTATCTGACATGTTTTTAACACTGTACATTGCTTTGATAAACTTAACCATTTTGGGTTGTTTATGATCTTCGTTGATGTAAGTTGCTGGTACTTGCTAATGTCATAATTGCAATAATGGTTATAATAAAAAGTGAAACAAGGTGACATTAATTTGCTGTGGTTTTTAATTGCGTTAATGGAAATTTCAAACGTACACAAAAACAGACTCGAATAATGAATCCCCAGGTACCCATCACACAGCTTAATTAATTAACAAGATGGTAATCTTTCATCTGTCTTCTCTACATGTTTTTTTTTTTTGCCAGAGCATTTTAAATCATCTTGTCATTTCACTCGTAAATACTTCCATTTGCATCTCTAAGAAGAACATCTGTTTTCACATAGCCATCACGCTTATCACGTCTGATGAAGTAAACCATTCTTCCTTAATATCATCTGATATCCAGTCCACAGTTCTCCAATTAGCTAAGAAGTATCTGTAGGTCGATTTGTTCAAATCAAGTGTCAGACAAGGTCTCTGCATCTGGCGATTAAGTCATCTCAAGTGTCAGACAAGGTCACTGCATCTGGTGATTAAGTCATCTTTTTTGTACCATTTTGTAATCTCTGGTTCATTTTCCCCTCCCAGGCCATGAGCGCAGCCGTGTGCTTTATGATCGACGGTAGGTACACCCTGTATCTGACCCCGCCTCAGATAAGCCTGTCCTCTTTACAGTTCGCTGCGGTATATTCCTAAGTGGTGAATATGTTGTCTTCGGCAACATAGCACCTGTATCAGGTGCTGCGCCCCATTAGGGCCTCGTCTTAACTAGCTCTTTCTAGTATTTTTCTAGCCCTAGTTGTCCCACTTGTCAGCAGCAGGATCAGGGCACCTTTCTGTGCCTCCCTGACCGTGGGATGATGACAGTGGTACCCATTTTACAGGGAGCTTTGAGGATTAGATGAGGTAATGATTGTGAAGTGCCAAGCAACACCTGGCCCACGACTACTGCTGTGTAATGTTCGTTAAAGACATGTTTGACCTTAGGTCTACTCAGGGTGGGCAAGCAATTTACCACCCAAAGGCCGTGTTTAACTCAACATTCACAATGAAATAGGTCTTTGATTTTTTTTTTCCATCTTAAATATAACTAACTTTGATTCTTCTGTTTCTCTTCTATTTGGGGGTGGGGGGGTAGGTAGGGAAAGCTGATCATTTGATTGTTTTATCTCCTGGATTCAGTAAAAGTTTAATTCGAATTGTTAATTCAGTAAAGATGATAAAATTCTTCTTAAGACAGTGAAGTGAATAATGACCTTTTAAACACAAGGTATCATAACACTGTTTTAAAATTTCTTGCCAGCCTCTGTACAGCCTACGCTGGATTTTTGCCGAAGACTGGATGGCATTGTTGGGCCCCAGCTCACAGTGCTGGCATCTGACATTTGTGAGCAATTTAACATCAACAGAAGAGTATCTGGGTTTGTACTTTGCTTCATATTTACTTTCAAGCATTTAATTGGTTTTGGAAGAGTAAAGGTGGTTTTTACTTAAGAATATAGACAGCAAATTGACATTCGTGTTTTTCTCTGAATCCAGAGAACAGCAGTGTGCTGTTCAGCTCTGTCTGGAAAGCTTCCTGGGGAACTGTTCTTGGGTTCCTACCCCTCGTTGTTGGTTGAGGCTGGGTCTCTATTAATGTATCCTCGTTGATGGTTGGGCTTAGGTCTCTCTTAATGCATCCCCTGGGCTCTCCCCTGATCCTAGCGTGAATGTAAGGCTTAGGTGTGCTGCCTGTGCCTGTGGACTTGGCCTGGTGAGTGCCATTAACATCCCACTCGACCAGCCTCAATTGTGAAATTCACACCGGCAGGAGTAACCTGCAGGCTTTTGCTTTGCATAGACCAGAAACACTCTGCCATGTTGTGTAGAAGTGGGCAGGGTGAAACTGGCTGTGCCGGAAGCTGTTGGAGTGTTGGTGCTGAGGCTGGCAGCTTGCAGGGCTCCGTGCCAGGCAGCAAGAGACTCAAGGTCAAACTCGTCTGGGTCTAAGCTCTGAAGTCGTCAAACCTCTTTCTGCTTTCTCCTCCATGTAAAGTGGAATTACTGTAAAAATAAAGCGAGTAAATGGACAGGACTTTGAGAAATAAAAGCCCTCTTCTGTGGACTTGCCACATGGTTGAGAAGTAACTAAAGTGCCGTGAGTTCGTACGTATCCTCGTTTGTAGCGATCATTTGTTATATGCACAGTGTGTGGTCTTACATGAGCACCAGCCTATGGAGAGGTTACAAATGGGCCCCAAGTGAAGGTACATTTAGGTTCGGTATCTGTGTGTGGATTGTTGCTGTTGACAGCTCACTTCGTTTTTGACAAGATAAAACTAAGGAGAGTGCCAGCTCAGCGTACATCCACACGGTGCTGTGAAATCATTTAATTTTTTTTTTTTTAGCATTAAACTGCCAGATTTTCTATTTTGAAGGAGACCTGAGTGAGTTAAATCTGTCGCATCATGCACACTATGAGCAGAGAGCGACAAAGTGTAGCGATCTGCATCCCCGAAGCCCGGGCCGTTACCGGACATGCTAACTGTTCTGAGTGTGCTTTCGGGAGATGTGAGATTTCAGGTAACTCAGCAACACATTTCCAGAGGTAAACCTGCTGTCAGGCACCTTCTCTTTCACAAATAGGATGAACCGTGCTTAGGATTGTGCAGAAGAAAGGAGGCAGCCTGGGATATTAATTACTGTGTCATTAGAGAGCAGTTTTGTCTCCAATATTTTACTATGAAAATTTTCAGACATAGGGAAGTTGCAAAAATTGTGTAGTGCACACCCATATACCTCCTACTTACATTCTGCAATTAAGATCTTGCTATACATGTTTTAGTACACGTCCGTCTGTTCTAGAGGGCAGTTTTTCGACTGTTAAGAGACCCACTGTACAGTGTCACTGGCCCCCTGAAAGATAGGGTCCCTGGCATAAGCTCCGCACAATTTAGGGGTGTGCCCAAAAATAGGAATTCTAGAAATGTAGTTATCTTTGAGAGCTGACCTTAAGATGCTTCTGAGATTTTACAGACCATAAATATCAACTAAAGGTAAAAAGGTTTCAAATACAAAGGTAATGTGTTTTTCTTCTGGAAATCCTTCTGACCCAAACCATTTTACGCTCCGGTCCTGGGACCTCCACAACTCATATCTCAGAGGAGTTGGGGGCAGCCCCGAAGGAGGAAGAAGACCCTAGTGGCGTCTCGAGGCAGCATCTCAAGGGCCTTGTTGATGGGGTGCAGTGTGCGTGAGGCAGCAGTCCTGATCCCAGAGACCGGTTCTGTGCCCGGCCTGTTCTAGATTTGGGGGCTGTATGTGTTGCAACTACTCAACTATCGTTTACGTGTGAAAGCAGCAACTGGCTCATAAGCGCCGGGTGTGGCAGCGTTCCGGTAAAACTTTATTTAGAAAAATGGCCAGATTTGCTGACGCCCTCCACTAGAAAATAAATGGCCTGTATTGATTTAGTTTGTATTTTTAAAAAATTCAGGGAATAACCAAGTGATTGCCATTTATAACACATCATACTTTTGAGAAAATCATCACAAAATGGTTAAAATATTTTTGGTTTTTAAAAAATACACTTCAGCTTTGGGAAATTTCATCATATTGAGTACCACACAGATATCAAGGAAGTTACTAATGAAAGAGGAGCCTGTTACATCTTAACTGAGATTCTTAATTTGAAGGTCCAGCCATCGAAAATACAAGGCTTAGCCACACAGATTTAAAGTTTTAACAGTGTCGTTGTAGAGTTTGGATAATTTTTTCTTTCAGAATGTTCCCATTTTAATGACATTTTTCACAGGTCTGAAAAAGAACCCCAGTTTAAGTTTATCTACTTCAACCATATGAATTTAGCAGAGAAAAGTACAATTCACATGAGGAAAACACCCAGTGTGTCGCTTACGTCTGTTCATCCGGATTTAATGAAGATTCTGGGTGACATCAACAGTGATTTTACCAGGTAAATCGAACCACCTGTCAAATTAGGTCCCCCCTTTCTAATGAGAGACATTAAGGAATCATCTTCAAAACCAAGTGACCCAGGGACCCCTTAGAGGGGCTCACACTGCCCACCTTTTGGGGGGCCATTTCCAAACAGAGCATTAATCCCAGAGGTCACTGGTCACTCGGACGTGATTCCCTGAACTTTCCAAATGACTGAAGCTTCCCGTTTCTTATTTTAGATTGTTTTGCACGATCTGGCCGTATTTATCATAAACTATGGCATTTTAAAACTCTTGTCTTGCAGAGTGGACGAGGATGAAGAAGTCATCGTGAAAGCGATGAGTGATTATTGGGTCGTTGGGAAAAAGTCTGATCAGCGGGAGCTGTATGTTATTTTGAATCAAAAAAATGCAAACCTGATTGAAGTAAATGGTAAATAGGATTTGGTATTTGAGAATTTTAATGCTATCGATGTTTAAAAACGCCTGTCTTTTCAACATACTAAGAAATACACTGAACAGAACGTTGCGACTGTTGAGATTCTGAGCAGAAGCCTCTGTTGCTTAAAGGAAATGTCATTTAATTCATTGTTTTTTAATAGCTTAGTTCCTCAAAAAAAGTATGTGAAAAAATGTCCTGCATCACGGGAAACTTGGCATCATCCTTATAATACTAAAGGGAGAGAGATCCTCTTTTTATTTCCTGCAATGAGAACACACACTTAGGCGAGAGCTGCCAGGGTCACGTGGCAATTTTCAGCCATCTCTGCGCGCGGGCAGCCTTGTGACGCAGAAGTTCCCTTCCGTCTTGCAGCCAGAGCATTTGGTCTGGTCCTCGGCACGCGGTGATCCAAGCAACCGCTTTGCCTGATCCTGACCATGTTTGTGCCCTGGAGGAAAGGGGGTGTCACCCTCACGGCATCAGGCTCCCTTGCTGCTCTGAGAGCGACCTGGAACAAGGAGCGGACAGTACAGGCACCCCAAGTGGCACCTGTAAGAGAAGTTAGGTGTGAGGCTGCTTTTTTCTGCATCTTCTAAGGCGTCTACTAAAGTTTTCTGTTTCATGAACACAATAGCTGTGCGCATTAGAAACGCCAGTTAGGACGAGCCTCATTACAGCGGGAGTCGAGGCAGGACAGTGTCGCCTCTGCGGAGCACTTGATCTGCGGCGCAGGGTTGCGGCCACCCTGAGTGTGTGCTGTGGCATCAGGCTTCTCAGGGCTTGCGACGTCGTGCCCCTGACCCCATGAGCTCCTAAGCGGTGGGTGTCGTAGGCACCCTGGGTGTTGGGTTCGAGCTTTCTCAGACCCAAAGCAGCAGAGTTTCTCCATGTTAAATAGGCATGATAAGCTTTTTCTGTCTCTCGGTTTATTCACATTTTTTACCCAGGCTTCTGGGATTTGAGATCAAAATTAATGCAGGTGTTCGTTTATTCCCAACTTTCTTCCAGAAGATTTTAAGGTGCTAATATAGATATCGTATAACCTGTAAGCGGAAACCTCTATTTCTTACCGTTTTCTGTTCTTCTTGCAGAAGAGGTAAAGAAACTTTGTGCAACGCAATTCAATAACATATTCTTCTTGGACTGACTGCTGATGGCTCACCGAAACATCTTTTTAAAAACTCAGCAAGCGTTTTGTTCACCACTGCAGGTTATTGGTCATATTATTGACTGAATTAATGACAATAGTAAAGCAATACTTGCTTTGAAGAATCAAATTTCTACTCAGTCTGATGATCCCCTGAAGTTTTTAGATTTTAAATATTTATGTGGAATTAACTGAAGGCAGTCGGCTACGTCTCTGTCATTCCATTCTTTTGACATGTGAATATTTTACTGGAAAATAAGACTAATAAATTGTTAAAACTTTTTAAAATTCTGGTTTTGCATTGAGTTTCCTGTTGCCTGTTTGTAGACCTCACTGTCCAGTGGGTCCTTGACCTGTCCTTGGGGATATTTAAGCAGCTAGAGCTTCTCAGAGTTAGGGGTCCCTTCCCTGGTCACTAGACCTGAGGTGGCGAAATAGGGCCTTTGCTCAGAGTAACTGTTAGCCCTCGTTTTTGTCTTGAGGACTAACTTGATTTTTTAGGCCACCTATAATAACAGACCTTAAGCAAAGTGCCCCAGTGTGGTGTAAACATAAAGCTGTCCTCATTCATCGTGTAGAACTCCCAGGTGGCCACACTCTGCATGCAGCTTCGTAGCTGAGATGGAGCCTGGCTGAATTTTATTTAACCTAGCTTGTAGTGGCCTGGATATCCCAGAGTGTGGATGAAACTAGCCAGGTATGGTCTAGAAACTGGCGCCGCCCCGGCCCCAACAGGGGCTCCTGTGTCCTTACCTGACCCGCATAAGCCTTCTACGTAGCTATCCTGAGCTACGTGAGACGGAAGGACCTTGTCGATGTATAGTGTTCTCACCGTCACCCAATCTTATACACAGCTCACAATTCCCATTATGATATCCCCTTAACCCAGGGGTTACTTAAGAGCGTATGTTTTGGTTTCTAATGATATTAGGCTTTATTGCATGGATCCACTGCCGACTTATCAATTGCAATATAATCAGACGGTAGTCTCCGGCGTATCATTTGAAATTGTTGCACTTTTTAAACTTAAAATGTAGCCAGTATTTCTCTCTGTTGCATTCTGGTTTCTAACTGCTGCTCAGACGTTTTAGTTGCTTACATCGTAGCCTGAGTAAATACTGGTTTTCCTCACCCGTTTCTTCCATTGTGATTGTAGCTTTCTTCCCTACAGTTGTCCGCTTTTGCAAGGCTGATAGGAAGATGCAGACTAGTAATGCATCTTTTTGCTTGGTTGTCCTTTTCTCATTTTGATTTTTATCTCCATCATGGGGACGTTTGCTTTAAATTGTTTTATCTGCCTTTACTATTCCTTGCTGTTCCGGCCATCTTGATTAGATTTTCCTGGTTATCTTTTTCTATGTTTTCATCCTTCCCACATGGTTTTGTCAAAAATGTTTCCCTTGATTTTTTTAATCCAACCTCACCACCTCAGGGTGGGGGGTTTGGGGGAGGGAAAGGTGAGTTTCACCTGTTAAACTGGCGGTTACTGGTATCTTTGCATTTTTCCCCACCAGCTTTTATTTTCCATTTCCATTTTATTTTCCATTTTTTCTTTGTTGTTTTCCCTTTTCCCAGCTTTATGATGGATGATAGTTTTCTTCTTTCTGCTAGTTTGGAAGCTATAGGTTATATTTTTATGCTTTGGTGGCTACTCTTAAATTTTAACAAATTATTAGCTCCGATATTTTCTAACAGACAAAATATTCACTTAACTGCTGACGGCACACCTGCTCCTGGTCCAGCGGTTTGGCCTTTGGTCCATGCGACATTTGCGGGGCCGTGGGACTCAACAGGAAAGGACCAAGAAAAGAGCCGTAGACATGGCGGCGTGTGAAGGACAGGTAGGTTTTGGGTACAGGGCGGTTACAGGAGGCAGAGTTGCTGTTTGGGGCTGGGGCTGGGGCTGGGGGGACCGAAGAAATGTTTAAATAACTTCATCCACTTCTCACCAATTCCTAATTGGTTTTATGGTTTGACGGGATCCTGAGCTTCACTACCAATACTTTGATTTTGTTAAAAATCATATTAAATATACTCATTTAACAGCCATATATACATGTACTTTCATTCAGCTCACTTTTCAAAATGCAGGCGTTTCGGTGATCCAACCCGAAGGAACCGAAACGCAGTGGTATTTCAAAAACACTAAGACGAGTAAAGCAAGCCACTTTATTGATCAGGAAGTTTGTTCCTGTGCTTCGGCTCTAAACTTTTACATCTGCTTGTTCTTGAGGCTCATTTGCAAACCCAGTAACCTATCTTCTCCTTTTCTTACTTGTGATGGATTTGGACTGGGACACCATCTCCTCTTTCGGGGGGCTCATCGTGAAACTCCTGGATGGGGCGTCCACCGGTTCCTTGATCACGGTGATGTCGACCTCATAGTCTTGTCTTTTGGCCTCTTCCTCCCTCAAGCTATTCAGCCTAACACAGGAAGCAAACACAAGAAGGTTGGTTTTTTGTTTTTTTCTTTGTAATTTCAAAACCAGTTTTTATGCTCTATGTGGTATAAAGTAGTCCATCCCTGGATTTCAACGTTTTTGTAAATGAGATTGTAAATTATCATCACTTTGCCTAAAATAAAGTGATGCCACATCTAGAAAACCCAGAACGCAATTTTCATATATCTGAAGGTACTGCGTACAACATAGCAGCTAGTAGGTGGCCTTTTAAAACGCTCCGTGGTCTTGTTCTTCAAGACCCTTTAACGCTTCCTTCGACACACTGACAGGCTTGAGAGGCACTTTACAAAAAGCAGGCGTTTGTACTCTGGACCAACACTCCTGCGTAGAACCGAGCCTGAACAGTGTTTCTGAAACAGTAAGTGCGGCACTTATGGGGTGCTCCCCACGTGCCAGGCATGGTTCTAGATGCTTCACAAACGTTAGCTCGCTTAATGCTCACGACAGCCCCTCGGGAGGCCGAGGCACCCAGTGACCTTGCCTAGGGTCTCCCAAGCGTTCAGGGGCGGGGCTGGGATTTGAACCCGGGCAGTCTAGGTCTGTGGCCTGACTCGGCCACTCTGTCACTTTGCCTCTTTGCGTGAACCTGGGGACACAGGTGTCAGCACTTTAGATAGCCAGCGGAAGAGCAGGGGGCCCAGAGGCAGGATTCCTCCACGTGGCTGAGGTTCTTTGTACCATGAGAGGACCTGCCACCCCTAGGAAGCCGAATACTTTTCATGAAAGCATCTGGCCCTGAAGCTTCCGGCAGCTCCAGATAGCGAGACAGGGAGAGGGAGCGAGAGGGAGCGAGAGAGGCAGAGAGGGAGAGAGAAGGATGGAGGGAGGGAGAGGAAGGGAGAGGGAGCAAGAGAGGCAGAGAGGGAGAGGGAAGGATGGAGGGAGGGAGAGGAAGGGAGAGGGAGCGAGAGAGGCCGAGAGGCCGAGAGCCCGGGCGGGAGGGAAGGAGCTGAGAGGGGTCACAAAGGTACTTGGCTTCCAGCTCGTCGTCCTCCATTTGCCTCTGCTTGGCCAGGGCTGCGTGCAGCAGCCTCTGTTCCTCCACTCTCTCCTTGAGAACTTCTTCGTGCTTGTGCGCTTGGAACAGCGTGTTCATGAAGAAGACGCACACGTTGCCGAGCCACGTGCCGAGCTTGTCCTTCTCTTCATCCTTGGGTTTTTCTTTTTTCTCTGGAAGAAAGTTTCATTAAAGTGAGGCTGCACCCAACTCAGCAGTAACTTGGGAGCCTTTTTTCCGCGTTCTGGTTCTGCCCGTTTGCCTGGCGGTGCCTGTCCCCGTACGATGGGGCGATGGGGCGATGCGTCCTGCGTCCGTCCCCTCAGGCTTGCCAGGGTTCACGAGGTGCGGCCTGCTTCAGCTGACTGCCTGGAGCGAGGGGACAGCAGGCCTCAGCTGTGGCGGCAGCATTTCCTGCAGCCTCCTGGGACCTACCTGTACTTTTTTTCTAAATCGCTTAAGTAGTTTGGTTTTCTCACATTTTAGAAAGTTTGCAACAATTTTCATGTTTGGGGGGCGGAACTTGGTTTTTGCATACATTGTCTTTAAAGGCAGTTTTCATAAAGAAAATAATAAAAGAGGATTTTAACTCTGACTCAAATAAGGTGAGTACTTTCCATCGCATCCTGTCTGCGATCTGAGACCGTGCGGGTTTTGTAGCGGTTGGTGGTCTGACTCTGTCCACTCATATTTCAGCTCTCATGGTGACACCTTGTCACAAAATATGGTCATGTGCGCGGTTTCTGGTTTCTCGGGGGAACCTCGAGAGGTGGGAGGACCCACATCAGTGCCGCCTCCGCCTTCCCAGAATCCCGCCCTGGGTGGGTTTCATGTCTCTGGGGTGAAACAGCCGGTCTATTATCATTTTTAACCTCTATCAAGTTTTTATATATTGGTTATGCTAATGTTAAATGAACAAAGCTTTATGCTTGAGAATTTTTTTAAAACGTAAGAATAATTCTTAGTGTTTCTTTAAACTTTTTAAAGAACTTGCTCATAAAAATTAAATTTGGGGAAGTAATTTTGACAGCTTTTCTCCCATGATTATTCAGGTTTTCTATTCTCTTGAGTCTACTTTTATTAATATCTTCTTTGAAAACCAATTAAAATTTTTTTCAAATTTATTAGCTTAGAGGTATATGCAGCCTTCTTTTACCATGCTTAGAAAACGCTTATCTGGTTACTTTTTCCTCCTTAGTTAGTATGTGTGTTTATCACTTTTATTCCGACTGTACTAGGCTGAGGATATCTATTTTCTTTTTTTACTTACGGAACCAGGAAGATCAATTTTAGTATTTCTCATATAATTTGTGAGTTTGTTTTTTCTAATTAATGCCTTCTTCCTGCTCTCCTTGTATTTTTTTTTATTCCTGCCTTCTACCCTTTTGGACGGAATGTTTGGGTTACCATATTTTCTTATTTAATAGTGAAAACATCGAGTACTATAAATTTTCTCTGGTTATCATTCTGACCATGTCTCATAGGTAATGTTTAATTTCCTAAGTCGTCTCGGAAATGCAATGTGTTTTTTCTCTAAGAATTATTTAGAAGAATAGAGGACTTCGTTTTTGGTGGGGCTTTTTGTTGTTGTTTTTGCTTTTAATTTCCAAGTAGTTGGATGCTGTTTCACTTTTCAAATCAACATACCTGGTTCTAATTTAAAAGACAGTGAGGCATTGGGGAATGCTGACCAGGAGAAGGGGATGAGGCTGGAAGCCGGTGTGGACAGCGGTGTGGACGGCGCCAGGAATCAGCTGGGAGCTAAGGAAATGGAGTCTGCAGGTGGGATGCTAGAGGGATGTCACTAGGAGAAGGTTGATATTAAAACGAATCTGAGGGCTTGAGGAAGGGTTTATTTGTTGTTTTAACTTGAGCATCTTAAAAAAAACAAAGAGAGTGAGACTCTGAAGGAGAACTTGACTGTGTAAGGATATAGTCAACAGTAACAGGCCTGGGAGGTGGACATGTGGTGCCCAGGGGGACGTCCAGCTGTCCTGATCGACTGATGCAACTCAGTAAGATCATGCCTTGAAAGTGAACTCTGAGAAGTGTCACCATGATGGTGACATAGGTCATTCCTAGCTTCACTCCCCCTCATAAGAAGAACGAACAACTCTGCATGGACAAGACACCGCCGTGTGAATCCTAGGACCCGTCTGCACCGCAGAGGGCGAGACACAGCACGGCGGGAGGGGAGGAGGAGCCGCCACGCACTGACCACACTGCCCCTCTCTGTGCTGGCACAGGTCTCCCCTGAGCCTGTACTTCCAGGAGGAAAAGAGCCCATGGTGGACATGGTGGGTCACTTCTTGGGAACCTCCACTCCAGCCTCATCCCACGAGAATGCTAAAGGGAGCTCTTTGAGTAGAAATAAAAGGCTGCTAATGGTCTTTCTAAAAACATGAGAAGGTAACACAAAACTCACTAGTAATGGTTATACACAATCAAAGCTGGATTCTGTAATAAGGTAATGGCAGTGCATAATTCACTTTAAAAAGCACAGGAGGATAAGAAACAAGGAAAAATGGATGTCCAAAACAGCCAGAAAACAGTTAACAAAATGGCAGCTGTAAGTCCTTACCTGGCAGTAATTACTTTAAATGTAAAAGGATTAAGTTTTCCAATCAGAAGACACAATGGCAGAATGGAAAAAAAGACAAGACCCAATAATATGCTACCTATAATAACTTCCTTTAGCCTTAAAGGCACACACCGATTGGGAGTGACGTTACAAGCGAATGGTAACCCCAGAGAAGCAAGGTAGCTCCACTTACATCAGACAAAACCCTTTAAACTGAAAACAGTGAAAAGAGAAAGGAAGGTCACAATCATAAAGGGTTCAGTCCATCAAGATGTAACAATTGTAAATATTTATGCACCCAACATCGGAGCACCTGTACGTATAAAGCAAAAACTTACAGAGCAAAAAGAAACAACAATAATGGTCGAAGAACCCACTCTCAACAAGGACTGGATCATCTAGACAATAAGGAAACAGCAGATCTGATCATCGCTTAGACCAAATGGGCCTGACAGACACATGAAGAGCATTTTGTCTGACAGCAGATTACACACTCTTCGCCAGCGGACATGAAATGTTTCCTGGGATAGACCACGTCAGGCCGCAAAACAAGTCTTAGCAAATGTACTAGAAAAGATTAACAAAACTAAGTTTGTTCTTCGAAAGAAAAAATTGATAAACTTTTATGTAGACTAAGCACAGGAAAAAGAAGACCCAGATCAACAATTATAAATGAAAATGGAAACGTAAACTGACAACAGACATACAATGGATCATAAGAGGCTACTATGAGCAGCTATATGCCAACAACCCGGAAAACCTAGAATAAATGTAAAAGTTCTTAGTAACATACAATCTACCAAGACTGAAGCAGGAAGAAATAGAAAATCAGAACGGACCGATTACCAGTAAAGAGACTGAGTCAGGAATCAAAAATCTAACAGATAGTCAACAGGACCCAGTGGCTTCATAGGTGAATTTTACCAAACGTTTAAAGAATTAAAATGCCAGCCCTTCTCAAACGCTTCCAAAAAAGCAAAAAGGAGGGAACACTCAAACTCATTTTACAAAGTCGGCATCACACTGATAGAAATGGCAGACCAAGACACTACCACAACAAAAAACTGCAGGCTAACATCGCTGATGAATATAGGCGCAAAAATTCTCAGTAACATACTAGCAAACCGAATTCAGCACACGATCAAGTGGGATTTGTCCCTGGGAAGCAAGGGTGGTTGAGCACATGCAAATCAATCAGTTTGACACATCACATTAATAGAACGAAAGGAAGGATCACATCTCAATACAGAAAAAAAGCATGTGACAAAATTCAGCATCTGTTCATGATCAGATCTCAAGTATAGAAGGAACATACCTCAACGTAACAAAGGCCATATAAGGCAATCCCACAGCTAACGTCATACTCAATGGCGGAAGACTGGAAGTTTTACCTCTAAGATTAGGGACAACAGAAGGGTACCCACGCTCACCACTCCTCTTCAGCATAGCACCGGAAGTTCTAGCCAGAGCAGTTAGGCAAGAAAAAGAAAAGGCCTCAGAATTGGGAAATAATATGTAAAATTGTCTCTTTGTAGATGACATGATTTCATGTGTACAGAATCCTAAGATTCCACCAGAAAGCTGATAGAGCTAATGAATGAATTCAGTAAAGTTGCAGGATACAAAAATCAGTAACATTCTATACACTTAACAAATTATCTGAAAATGATCTCATTTACAATACCATTAAAACAAATAACATAGGAATAAATTTAACCAAGGAGGTGAAATATCTCTACTCCGAATATTAGAAGTCAACAATGAAAGAAATTAAATGGAAAGGTATCTCATGTTTATGAATTGGAAGAATTAACGTTAAAATGTCAATACAAATCCAATGGAATCCCTATCAAGATTCCAGTAGTGTCTATGGCCATGCTACCCTGAACATGCCCGAGCCCGTCTGATCTCGGAAGCTAAGCAGGGTCAGGTCTGGTTAGTACTTAGATAGGAGACCACCAAGGAAGACCAGGTGCTGTAGGCATAAAAAAATTTTTTTAAAAAATTTAAAAAAGGATTGTAAGATGACAAGGGCCTTGTAATCTGTGAGGTCAACCAACGGTTGCCTTGCCTAAAAAAAAAAAAAAAAAAACCAATGGCATTTTTTATGGAAGTAGAAAAAACAATTCTAAAGTTTATATGGAACCACAAAAGACCCAAAATAGCCAGAGCAATCCTAAATCCAAAGTATCACACTTCTTGATTTTCAGCTGTGTTGTAGAGAACAGAATTGAGAGCCCGGAAATAAACCCATGTGTATACAGTCAGCTAATATTTGACTAGGGAGCCAAGACTACTCTGTGGAGAAAAGACAATCTTTTTAATAAATGGCACTGAGAAAATTGGATATTCACATGTAAAAGAATGAAATTGGACCCCATCTTACACCGCTCACAAAAAATTATCTTGAAATGGTTTAAAGATTTAAACAT
>NW_011888871.1:2963938-2968914 GCF_000151845.1 Pteropus vampyrus | reverse complement strand
GGATATTCACATGTAAAAGAATGAAATTGGACCCCATCTTACACCGCTCACAAAAAATTATCTTGAAATGGTTTAAAGATTTAAACATAAGACTGAAAACCATAAAAGTCCTAGAAGAAAACATAGGAATAAAAAGCTCCTTGACATGGGTCTTGGTGACGATATTTTGGATATGACACCTAAAGTACGAGCAACAAAATCAAAAACAGTTGGGACTCCATCAAACTCAAGAGCTTCCATATGGCAAAAGCAAGCAACAAAATGGAAAGACAACCTATGGAATAGGAAAAAGTATCTTCAGACCATGTATCTGATAAGGGTTTAATATCTAAAATATATTTTCATACGACTCAATAGAAAAAAATCCAATTAAAAAAATGGGCAAAGGATCCCAATAGACATTTTTCCAAAGAAGATATACAGATGGTCAACAGGTACATGAAAAAATGCTGAGCATCACTAATCACTAGGGAAATGCAAATCAAAACCACACTGCAGTATCACCTCATGCCTGTCAGAATGTCTGTCCTCAGAAAGACGAGAACAAATGCTGGTGACGATGAGGAGAAAAGTCTACCCTGGCACACTGCCAGTGGGAACGTAAATTAGTGCGGCCACAATGGAAAACATGGAGGGTCCTCGAAAATTAAAAAACAGAATTACCACGTGATCCAGCTATCCCACTTCTGGGTATTCATCCAGAGAAAAGGGAAACACAATGTCGAAGAGATGTCTGCACCCCTCCGGTCAGAGCTGCATTACCTACAGTAGCCAAGACATGGAGACAGCCTCAGGTCCATCCACGTGTGAATGGTTAAGGAGTCGTGTTAAGTACACACAATAGAATTCTGCCATAAAAGAGGAGGAAACCCTGCCATTTGCAACAACATGGACAGACCAGGGTATTATGCTAAGTGAATTAAGTCAGAGAAAGACAGTTACAATATCGTCTTATTTAGATGCGGAACCTTAAAAAATTCAAAAAGAAATCAGATTTGTGGTTATAAGAGGCAGGGGATGGACGAAAGGTACCATCTTATTTATAAGATCAGGAAGGACTAGGGATGGATGGAATGTACAGCACGACTATCCTTTAAAGGCTGTGTGGTTTCTATGAAAGGTGTTACGAGGACATCCTGAGTCCCCATCACACCACAGTCATTTCATGATGTATGTAAGTCAGATCACTGTGCTGCCCATCTTCAACTTACACAGCACTGTAAGTCACGTATAGCAGTAAAACTGGGAAAATGCCCAAAAAGCAAACCCACCTCAGTAAGGTCATACCTTGAAAGTGAATTCTGTCAAGCCAGGAGGCAGAATCGAAAGCAGCAGCCTAATTATATGTATATTTTTAAAAAGTTGGTTGTACATTTTTATAAACTTTGTCACTTATAGGCAACAGTTTGTAAAAATTAAAAGTCTTACAATTAAAATATTCACCTTTTTGTGATAAAAAAAAGGTCAGCCCCTTTCCTGAAGATTTAAAATTCATTTTGGCAATTCCTTCATCACTTAGCGACTTGCTGACCTGGGCCTTTTATGTTTAAAAAAAAAAAAAAAAAAAAAGCAAAACATTATTTATGCATCATTAGGGACTAAAACTAATTTTATATAAGTAATTAGAAAACTGTTAATGAGGCCATTTTCTTTAAGCTCATTTGACTTTTTAAACTGCATAAATATTGATATTTTTGCCATTAAGTTAATAAATAACAGTTATCTCTGCTGAAAGACTGCCCCCAAGAAACCAAAGATTTGAGAAAGTATTATTTACTTACATTCATATATTAATGGCTTTAATTACCATATATAAGCTGTTAACTCCCACATATGTCCCCAGCTAGATCTCACCTTTCAACTCCAGGCTTGTGTATCCAGCCGTGCCACTTGCTGTCACCACTGGTATGTCTCATCAGGCACCTTAAGCCTAACATGTCCCAAACCAACGCTTACTTTTGCCCCAGTCTTCCCTTTCGTAGTGAAAGGTAATTCTGTTCTAGTTCAGGCCAAAAATTTGGCATTGTCTTTGCCTTCTCTTTCCCTCCCAAATTCTACAGGCTTCAAAATAGCTTCCAATAATTCCAAAAGCTGCCTGACCTCTCTGCTCAGGGGGCCTCCCGCCTCCCCTGGAGTGAAAGCTGGGCCCTCCGTGAGGCCACGTCCCCTCCTGGCCTGGCCCCGCTGCCTCACCCAGCATGTCCTCCTGAGCCACTCAGGTGGGCCTCCCTCGCTGCTACCCCCTTTCAGCAACCCAAACCTGCCGCCTCGCCTCCCCTCCCAGGCCTTTGCATGGGACAGCCCTCCCCCAGGGGATGATACGGTGGCTCCCTCACTCCCTTCAGGTATGCGAAGTGTCACTTCATCGGAAGGCCCTCGCTAGCTGCTCCACACTGTCGCTCGGCCTCCCTGCCTGCCTTCTCACCCTAAGCACCAGGAAGCAGAGCGTGAAGGATGCGGTGCGTGCAGCCCCCCAAGGTGTGTGGGGTGCCAAGCGAGCTACTACTGCCTGGGAAGCTCATGCCACCTGCTGGACACCTGGAGGGTTCGCCATTCCTGCTGCTCACCCGCCGCCTGGCCCCTCACTGGAACTTCACGTCCACGGAGGACGGCCCTGTGCCCACTGCTGAGTCCCCAGCACACGGAGCGCTTGCCATGCAGCAGGCGCACAGTGGCCGCTGCAGCCACGCACTCGATGTGGTCCACTAAATACAAACCTCTGATTTCTTGATTTTGTTAAAATCAAACAAGAGTCCTAACTTGCTTGGCAATGACTTGGTGCTGTCACAGTGCACATCGGATCCCTGGCTTGTTGCTGTACTCGGACTCCTGTTCTGGATGTTCAAAGCGAAAATGAACACGTGAGAGACTTTCTGGTTTCCATGGAGATACACATGTATGCACATAGGGTTTTGATGAAGTATTACTTACAGTAAATACACACAAAGTGGCCTGTTTGATGAGTTTTGACCTCTACACCTGTGAAGGCATCGCCTAGGTAAACAAAACTTTCCTGTGCCCCGTGGTAACCCTCGTCCCCCAGCCCTAGGCTACCACTGTCTGCTTTGTCACCACAGGTCACTCTGCACTTTCTAGAATTGTATGTAATTGGAGTCACAACAGCATGTACCCTTTTTTGTCTGGCTTTTTTGGTTCATCCATGCTGCTGCACGCATCATGGGTCATTTCTCTGCTACGTCATACTCTGTGCTTGTGGGTATTATGATTTGCTTATCCTGGACATTGGGAATGCCACGTGGAAAACCAGAAGGAGATTTGATCAGACGGTTTCTGAGGACGGTCCCTAGACCAGAGCGTTCACACTCAGAGTCCATGGTGATGTCACCCATAAAATCACGGATAGATTTAAGGTGCACATTCATTTCCCTCAGAGCAGAGCCCCAGACTGTGGCCAGTGGCCAGGCTTCCCGGTGACCCAGAGGCCGTCGGTCGTACCCTCCAACTGGAGGGGGCCCCTCTGGCTGACGGCGTGGCCTGCAAGGTGCTGAAGGTGAACGCACAGCTGTCAGCACACGAGGAGCCCAAGGCGCAGCCCTGGTCCGTGGCGAGTGTCTCCGGAGCCCGGCAGAAGGCTCCTGTGCCTCTGAAGAATCTCCCAGCTGTGGGCTGCTGCTGGCCCCCACGACTCGCCCTTGTGGCTCCAAACGAATGGCTCAAAAATCAGAACTCCTTCGAGCCCACTGACCTGAGACCGCCCCCTGAAGCTGGTGCGTCTCAGTTTGCCTAGCAGCTGGATCCTGCAGTGAACCCCCGACACGGCGCTGGCTCCCCCAAGCTCTCGCGGCGAAGCCTCGTGGCTAGCCGGTGAGCAGGCCCTGTCCCCAGACCCCGCTAACATCTCGGGCACACTCGGCAGCTGTTCTTTGGCATCTTCACTCTGGGACAGGCTTTCCACCCTCGCGAACGCCAGATCATATAACAAAACATTCCCTAACAAAACATCTGGGGTGTTCCCAGCCTCGTGGTCCCCCCAGCGTGCTGCTAGGCACTCCGACCTTTATTACACTGTCTCCTCTACTGTGGCTCAGAGTCCCCTTCCTGGGTTGTGACCAGGAAGGACATTTTCCCTAACATAGAAAAGGAAAACAAAATGTGAAAAGTCCTTCTTCCCGAAGGGTTACAAAAGCCCGAGATACTTTTGATGGTGGTTTCACCAACGCACGATAAAACTGTGCTCTGTAAACTTTAAGATGTTGTTACCTGGTTCGTCGCCGTGGAGGTGTTTCCCTGTTTGTTTCCGGATAAGACATCACTTGGAAAATTTAAATAGGAGTTAGACGTTTGGTCAGTAACAGAGATGAACGCAAACCTTAAGAGAGCTTCAAAGAATTCCAGGAAAACCAGCTGAAAGGAAAGAAAACACAGTCATTGATTCTGGCACACCTCCAGCTCAGCACGCCGTCTCACTGATCGGTTCTGTTCTCCAGAGACTACTAACACCTCACACCAGTTTGCAGTAAAACCTACAGCATTTAAAAGATTTACCATGATATATGTCCCATCATTAGATTTGTAAGTCATTTTTCTATTTCGATGGAAATGTGTTATATTAGCTGATTGAGGATGGTCATTTTCCAAAGTGCTTCCTTTTTTTCTTGAATGGCTAGAAAAGTGGCACCTGTAAACCCAAGTGACAGGTGCAAGTGGTACCCACTCAGCAGCTGTGCCCCTTCCCCCCACCCTTGTGTCCCCGACACAGGCCTGGGGCGTACCTGCGTGTGGGGCGGGCTGGCTTAGACTGTGATCATCCACCTGTCCTGTCTATCCATCTGGAACCCAGGGCCCTTTCAGTCTGAGCCAGAACAGGCCCACTGACTTGACCAGAGGCTCCAGGCCAGCCTCGGCCTGCTTCCGGGGTCTGCTCAGCATCTCCGGCAGCGCCAGTGTCCCCCAGTCTAACAGCTTCCTGAGACCCACCAAAGATGGGTCTAGCTGGTAAAGTAAGACATTTTCCT
>NW_011888871.1:2960417-2962983 GCF_000151845.1 Pteropus vampyrus | reverse complement strand
AGCCTCGGGAAGCTCCTCCCTCCTCGCTGATCCCCCCGAACTCTGCTCTGAGAAGTGTGAAAACCAGGTTCATATCCCCCAGGAGCTAGGAGTGAGCAGAAATCTTCTCGAAAACCTAACCGTCCGAGAGAAAAGATCTCTCAGGAGGAATCGTTGGCTACGGAGGAGCAGGGGAGCGCTGGGGCGTTTCCTGGCTCGGTTCCTCCATGTGACAAGTGCCATTCTTCTTCAAGTCAGCTTTACAGCGCCACAGTCTCACATGTGAGTGGACAGCAAGGCTCACCTCGTTCTAGGGAAAGCTTTCATGCAACGGCGAGGAAACAAAACTTGGGGGAGTTGTTCCCCCAGAGGGGATGAAAAGAAATTCCACTGAGCTCCCCTCCCCCAAGTCATTCATTCCCTCAGGGGAGTAAGCGAGGACATCCAGAGTTTTTTTAAATAATGCTTAAAAAGGAACAAAAAAGGAGAGCTTCTGGAAATTAGAAATACAGTAGCAGAAATGACACATTCAATAGAAGTGTTGACAGATATCACAGAAACGCTCCTAAAGAAGAAAAGGACAATAATATGGATGATCGGAGAGAAAAGACTGAAATAAAATGAATATTGGTCCAGGAAGTGAGACACCCAAGTTCCAGAAAAAGAGGGTGGAGAAAACGGGCTGGAAACATTGAACAAGCAATTCGAGGACGTTTCGCAGGACTGAAGGCCGCGGAAGCTCACACCGTAAGTGTCAAAAGGCCAACGCCAAAGCCTCATCGCTGTGAAATTTTAGAACGAAGATAAAAGTAGATTATAAAATATTTCAGCAAAGAAAAAAAGTCACATCAAAATGATGGGGAAGCAACAGGAATCAGGACAGTGCGGTACTGGTACAAGGGTAAACGTAAACAAACTCAAAAGTCCAGAAATAAACCTATACATCTGTGTCAACTGATATTTGACAAGGATGTCAGCACTGTTCAGTGTGGGGGGGCGGGGAGTCTTTTCAACAAACAGTGCTGGGACACTGAGTGTTCATGTGCCAAAGAAATAAGCTAGACCCCTACGTCTGACCAATCTATAGGGACAAACGACCTCATTTCTTCTATAACGAGACCAGGAAGAATGGGAGAAAGTGAACAAATCAACAACTGTATAATATTCCACCCCCCAAAATCACATACGTTTAAAAAAACCTGTTTTCCTATATTTAGACACTAGGTTATTATCAATTTTTCATAAGTATACAACACTGTTAATTTTCTCAAAACATTTCTTAAATTTCTTCATACTATCCCCTATTAGCACTGAGTTCTTTGATCATTTATCTTCCCACAAGTATGAAAAATACCATGAAACAAAACTACCAATAGTTAATATGAGATAATTGTATAAAACAGACATCCTCACTGTTTTCCACACTGGTAACTTTTTAAATTACTTTGATGAATGATAATCTCTAAACATGACATTCATCCTCCCTCTTTAAGCGGCAAGGTCTGCGTCAGTAAAGATACCAGAGGCCCGCCAGCTGTACCCCTCCCCTAACTGGGGGACGCGGGGGCAGGCGTGACCCCCGTTTCCACCCTTCCGCCACTATAGACCACTGGAACTACTTTTGCCAAAAGAGACCCAGTAAACATGAATATTTTGCCTTTAATTAAAATCAAAACGCCCATAAATATAAAACCAAGTATCGATCGCGAGCGCTTACTTTCAGCATCCAGAGGAAGTGCCTCATCTTCATCGTAAGCTCGTGGGGAGGAGCCGGATTCGGTCTGCAGTAAGCCGTGTAAATCTCCCAGCACTTATCAACATAATTCATCAAATAGAGTGCCTGCTGTTGCCCGTTGAAAAAATTGCCTAGAAATGGGATGAATGAATGAATGAATGTTCAAAAAGTAATTACAAAATTCTATTTGGAAAAAAACAGCAGTAAATGTAACCCTGCCGGTTCGGTGCTTACCTTTCACGCGGCAGGCATTTGGATGAATGTTCTCGGCCATCAGTTTTGTGAAACACAAAAACAGCGATGGGCTTCTGTTCCTGCGATTACAAAGATATCGCAGTCACTCCTCCCTCCAGAAGGTGGGATGCAGGTCACCTCCTGGAGTCGGGGGGGAGACTCAGCAACTGGCTTCTAACGGGTAGAGTATAGAGAGGAAAGAATAGGAAGTTTATAGGAGAACCCTGGCTGACACCACTTTAAGCAGGGACCAAGGCTAATACCACCAGTAATAAGATAGATCGAGGTCACATACCCTGATACGAAGTGACGAGAAGGGCACCTCCCCTCCTTGGTACTCTTCCCCTAAACCCGCAGTAACCTCAGTGCAATAATGCGAAAGCAGACCAAAATCAAGGGACATTTTACAGAATAACTGACCGATATTCTTCAAAAGCATCAAAGTCATAAAAGACAAAGTCTGAGAAACTATCACGGGTTGTAGTGGACTGAGGAGATGTGACAACTACCTGCAATGCGGGATCCTGGATTAGATCTTGGAACAGAAAAGGGACATCGGTGGGAAAACTCAGGAAACCCTAATAAAGTCTGTAATTTAGTTAATGGCGTTTTGGCCAC
>NW_011888871.1:2954376-2960367 GCF_000151845.1 Pteropus vampyrus | reverse complement strand
CAAACTCAAAAGTCCAGAAATAAACCTATACATCTGTGTCAACTGATATTTGACAAGGATGTCAGCACTGTTCAGTGTGGGGGGGCGGGGAGTCTTTTCAACAAACAGTGCTGGGACACTGAGTGTTCACGTGCCAAAGAAATAAGCTAGACCCCTACGTCTGACCAATCTATAGGGACAAACGACCTCATTTCTTCTATAACGAGACCAGGAAGAATGGGAGAAAGTGAACAAATCAACAACTGTATAATATTCCACCCCCCAAAATCACATACGTTTAAAAAAACCTGTTTTCCTATATTTAGACACTAGGTTATTATCAATTTTTCATAAGTATACAACACTGTTAATTTTCTCAAAACATTTCTTAAATTTCTTCATACTATCCCCTATTAGCACTGAGTTCTTTGATCATTTATCTTCCCACAAGTATGAAAAATACCATGAAACAAAACTACCAATAGTTAATATGAGATAATTGTATAAAACAGACATCCTCACTGTTTTCCACACTGGTAACTTTTTAAATTACTTTGATGAATGATAATCTCTAAACATGACATTCATCCTCCCTCTTTAAGCGGCAAGGTCTGCGTCAGTAAAGATACCAGAGGCCCGCCAGCTGTACCCCTCCCCTAACTGGGGGACGCGGGGGCAGGCGTGACCCCCGTTTCCACCCTTCCGCCACTATAGACCACTGGAACTACTTTTGCCAAAAGAGACCCAGTAAACATGAATATTTTGCCTTTAATTAAAATCAAAACGCCCATAAATATAAAACCAAGTATCGATCGCGAGCGCTTACTTTCAGCATCCAGAGGAAGTGCCTCATCTTCATCGTAAGCTCGTGGGGAGGAGCCGGATTCGGTCTGCAGTAAGCCGTGTAAATCTCCCAGCACTTATCAACATAATTCATCAAATAGAGTGCCTGCTGTTGCCCGTTGAAAAAATTGCCTAGAAATGGGATGAATGAATGAATGAATGTTCAAAAAGTAATTACAAAATTCTATTTGGAAAAAAACAGCAGTAAATGTAACCCTGCCGGTTCGGTGCTTACCTTTCACGCGGCAGGCATTTGGATGAATGTTCTCGGCCATCAGTTTTGTGAAACACAAAAACAGCGATGGGCTTCTGTTCCTGCGATTACAAAGATATCGCAGTCACTCCTCCCTCCAGAAGGTGGGATGCAGGTCACCTCCTGGAGTCGGGGGGGAGACTCAGCAACTGGCTTCTAACGGGTAGAGTATAGAGAGGAAAGAATAGGAAGTTTATAGGAGAACCCTGGCTGACACCACTTTAAGCAGGGACCAAGGCTAATACCACCAGTAATAAGATAGATCGAGGTCACATACCCTGATACGAAGTGACGAGAAGGGCACCTCCCCTCCTTGGTACTCTTCCCCTAAACCCGCAGTAACCTCAGTGCAATAATGCGAAAGCAGACCAAAATCAAGGGACATTTTACAGAATAACTGACCGATATTCTTCAAAAGCATCAAAGTCATAAAAGACAAAGTCTGAGAAACTATCACGGGTTGTAGTGGACTGAGGAGATGTGACAACTACCTGCAATGCGGGATCCTGGATTAGATCTTGGAACAGAAAAGGGACATCGGTGGGAAAACTCAGGAAACCCTAATAAAGTCTGTAATTTAGTTAATGGCGTTTTGGCCACATTAGTTCCCTAGTTCTGATAAGTACCGTGGTTCTGTAAGGTGCTACCAGGGCGAAGGGTGTGTGTAAGGAACTCTACTAACTTGGCAGTACTTCTGTAAATCAAAAATACTTTCAAAATGAAAAGGTTTTAAAAAGATACAATATCAGTTTTGCTCCGAAAAAGACAGGAGGACATCCTGGCCTAAGGAAGGGTTGGTTGTGGCTGTTTCTGAGTAAAACCCCGAGAGCTATTTGCCGTGCTGAAACATGACTCGGATCTGAAGGGCTTTGGGAATTTTAAGCTGGTGTCGCATGGTTTTGCGGTTCATGCTCATGGAAAACTTTTGTTTCTAGTCTTTCGTTTCAAGAGTATGTAAAAATTACGATGAACGCCCGCCCAACGAAAGAGGACGACATTATAGTCAGAGTGATGGCTAGCTCTGCCCGCATCCCGTCACGGGGCTGGGGGCGTGGGGGGCGTGTCCAGAAGTCGTACTCACTGGTATTCTTTGTGATGAATGTGGTAAGCCAACTGCAGGAGGTAATTCAGGAACGTTCTCAAAAGTATCGTCGTATATGGAGAATGAATTTCTTCAACTGGTATGTTCATACTGGCTAGAATAAGAAAACCGGAGAGGTTGCTTGCTGTTTTCTAGAAACTTTTCTTTTATTTGCTCCTGGTATGCAATTCGAAGAACTGAATCCAATAGAGTACTTTTTTCCCCTCAAGAACACTCTGAACGGTACATATGCATCCACCTAAAAATTAAGCACCATGCACAACACCTTCATCGCTTCACGAGAAACTTTCATGAGCCTGTGTCTCTGTTTTTCAGAGTGGTCCGGGCCACGGTTTGATTCATGCTGCCGATTCTACGTACATTCTAAGTGGAGTCTGTTTCAAACGCTTAAATTTGATGTAAACAGGTATTAGTTCTAATATTTGACTTTCCAAGTAGATACTTTGAGGCTTTTCGATCCTGCCGCCCAGAATTCAACTGAAAGGAGCAAAACCTTCAAAGTCATTCAATCTATGGCATGAATTTTCTAATTTGAAATCAAACCCAAGCCCAAGGCTACCTAAGGCCTTTTTCAGGCCATTCCAACCTCTCCCTGACCCTCTCTGCTTCTGACCTGACAATTTAGGGTGTTTTTACTATAGATCAGGGCTAGGCAAACTTCTCTGCCAAGGGCCAGGCAGTAAATATTTTAGGCTTTGTGGGCCAGCAAGTCTCTGTCACAATCCGGTGTTGCAGGGCCGAAGCAGCCACAGACAGGATGTGAACACACGGGCATGGCTGCATTTCAATAAAACTTTATTTACAAGATCCCAAAGGACCTGGATTACTCACCGCTTAATACCCTGTCCATATCAGCAAGAGTTATTTTATGATGATGAAACTTGCAATCTTTTAGAAACCTCCAGAAGTGAAGCTTTGTCATCAGAAAGGTGTTATCCAGGGAGCGATCGCATCCTAGGCTACTGTAAAAGCTATAGATTCTCCTTAATTCTGTAATGTTTCTTAAGACAGCATATTCTACCTGAAAAGAGAAAGCCGGGCATATCTTACTCTTACCCAATAAGAACAAAAGCAAAAGAAACACCTGTTTTCTACATTAAATGAGATAACATGCAAAGTAATAATATTTACCTCTGTAAGAGCTCAGTAAATGTTACTGACCCATCCACAGGTCAATAAAGTGCAATTTCTGAATTATAGTAAAAAACGTGCTGTTAGCTAGACAATGCAATTCTTAGTGCTATGTGATAGTTTCCTATGTGAACGGCAGGCCCGACCCTGCTTAGCTTCTGGGACCAGATGGGATCGGGCTCGTTCAGGGTGGCGTGGCCGTAGACTGAACATTTTTAAAGGGATTCCTAAAGTATGGAATTGCAGAATCTTTCACTTTCTGTGTCATATATTTCTGTGTGAATTTTTGTGAGCACATGAGTGACTTTTGCACTTATAAAACAGGATATGTTTTATAATAGAGTTTTTAAAAGACCCATGTTTTGGCATAGAAAGAACTCTAATGTAGAAAATGAATGATATGCAAGTAAAACAAAATATATATATATGCGTACAACTATCTAGAATAATATAATGATTCCTTTTTTGATAAATCAATATGTATATGTATTCGTTTGAAAATTATTTTGTAGGAGAATACTTAATGGCTCTGAATAGTTGTCATTAACTACTACATGCAGATAGAGAGATTATATGAACAGAACGATCCGTTTCTAGATAGGTTTGCACAGGGAAAAAAAACTAGAAAAATGGTCACGAGATTTCGTCTGGGTGGAGTTTCTCTTTTCCTGATCTGTATTTTCTAAGTATCATGTACGACTTTTGTAACTAGAGGACGTAATAAAGTTTCTTGTTTTTAACAAGAATCTTGCAGCAGATGAGGTGAGCCATAGGGTTGGCCGGGAGACAGAGGAGGGGAGGGCGGGCGATGAGGGATGATGCTTCAGAGGCCCAGAGACGGGGAGCCAGGTGAGGTGGCAGTGAGGAAGGCAGCAGCGACAGGGATGCCTTGCCCTTCTGAGGTCCCCGCGGCTCTCGCCGCAGACACCGTCAATAGCAGTTTCACAGAAGAAACATACGAAGCCCCGGTCAAAGCTGGGCCAAGACACCAGAGCGTAATACGGTGTCTCTGATTTGCCGCATGCTAAACATATGAGTTCCAGGTACAGGTAGTTTTTTTGCCTCTAAGGATTTCTAGATTCTAACGATTTCTGAGGGTTTGAAGGTCTTTGAATCCCGTCGGCCCCGTGATGACGCACAGCAAAATTAATGTCCTGCGGGGGCAAGGTGGCCCCAAGCTAAGCTCTCAGACAGGTCTGGGAGTGGAGGTGACTCGATCCTTTGGGCTCTGAGGCTCTGAGTAAGTCCCCAAGTCCCACCATCGGGTTTCCGTTCCCTCACAAAGCCTGCTCACTCCCAGGGTTGCCATGCAAATGAACTGGAATGATAACGCTCAAAGCATCCGTCAGGCACGTAAAAGTCAGTACATGAAGGCAGTCATCAGCCTTATTTTCCCAGGAGTGTGGCGAATATTTAAGCCTGTAATATAAACTGATAACAGGACAAAGGTTTTTACCTGCTTCTTTTCCTCCGGCTGGTCTTTCTTAGGGTACGTGCTCAGCAGCAAATCTAGGTCCAGCTCGATGTTCGATCCTAACACTGAATTACTTTCACTGCCATCAAGCTTTCTGATGATTTCTAGCAAATAAAGGCAGATATAGGGGATTACTGTGAAAAGCACTGTTAAAATTTCTCCAGCGTTACGTTATGTCGAAATAATTTTCCACACAAGTGTGACACGAGCGTATTCAGGAAAAAAACCTACTGAGAAAGCAGTTGCTCATGGGAAATTCCTGTTTTCTGAAGTATCAGGTATATTTTGATAGCTGGATACCACAGATAATACAGATTAATTTACTTTCGACCGACAGGTGAACACTCCCTACCAGCACTGGTGGAAGATGCTAGACACTGGCTCCAAGAGGCAGGTTCTGAGGACAGGTCTGGATAATCTATCGGTTCAGCGTCGAGGTTTGGGAACTCCACTATGTGGTCGTTGGCAAACAGGCCGTCATACACACGCCCGTTCTTGAACGTTAGTCGGCCCTGCAGAGAGAAAGGTGACCTTGGAAGGGCAGGAAAAGTTCTCTTAGAAAACCGTTGGGAAGCGGACGTGGACAGCGTTTTCAAGGGTTTGGGGGTTTTGTTTTTAAGATATGCACTTAGTCCACAGGTAATCGGGTTCCTGGAGTCTCGTGTCCCTGTGTAAACCCTCTCTCCTCCTCCACCTCCTGATTCTCCTTCTCTCTCTCCTCTCCTCCCCTCCTCTCTTCTCGCTGTATCTGCCCCACGTCCTCTCCCCAACTTTAAGCACCCGTAGGTCACAGAATGTATATTAAACTACACTAGCGACCAGCAGAATGCCCATCACAGTCTAGGGATTCTCTTCAGATTTGTCAAACCCAGGCCAATAGTGAGCCTGAGTCGGAGACGGGCAAATGACCCAGTTCAGCTCAGTGACATTCAAGACATCTGCGGAAAGCTTCTCGAAAAAGTTTCTTCTCTCCTTCTACTTGGCGTGGTGTGTGGATGTGAAGTCTGGAAGCACAGCAGCCGTACTGCGATCATGAGGGAGGGGCAGCATCAGGGTGAAGCTGACATGGCAGGGGACATCATCGATACACGGAGGAAGAACCTTGACATCACCGAGCTGCTGAATCAAACCAACCCGGAAGCCCACGTTGTCATCATTCAGGGAAGATTAAGCTAGATTTCCTGTTACTTGCAACCAAAACCACCCGAA
>NW_011888871.1:2950375-2953516 GCF_000151845.1 Pteropus vampyrus | reverse complement strand
AGTATGGATTAAATGCACTGACTCGTTTGAAGAGGCAGAGAACGTAGACCTTGGGGTCATACAGAACTGGGTTCAGTCTTGGCTCAGCTACTCACTAACCAGCCTTCTGACCTAAGGCAAATCATTTAAATCCTCTGGATTTCACCTGTAAAATGGAAATAACACCAACCCTGAAGGTTGGGTATAAAGATTGAAGATAGTTCATAGCAAATGCCTGGCTTGGTACTGATTATTTTAATTATCATTTAAAATTTTATTTATTTTTAACATACAGATTGATAGAAATACCCCCTCCTCAATTCCACTGTCCAGAGTGACCACTGCTTGGGTTTGAGCATTCATCTGTATTTTCCCCAGGCATATATTTATCATATATACTAACTCGACACATTATATGTGCATATGAATATACACACAACTTTTTCAACAATGGAATGATTCTATATATACCATTCTGTAACTTCTGGGTATACAGCAAAAAGTATTGAAAGCAGGGAATTGAACAAAGTACTAACAGAGAGCAGATATCAAAGTGAAAACTGAAAAACATCAGAGAAAATCAACTAAAACTGGCTCTTTGAGAATTTTAATGAAATCGATACATCTCTAGCAAGACTGATGAAAACACAAGTTACTAATATCAAAAGAGGGGGGAACATCCGTATGGATCCCACGTATGTTAAAATATTAAGTGAATATTCTGATCAACCTTACGCCAATAAATTTAACAATTTCTATGAAGGACCGGGTCCTTCAATAACACAAACTTCCAAAGCTTACTCAGAAGAAATGGATAACTTGACTAGCATATTATTTATTAAAGAAATACATTTTAGTTAATATATAGTTAATTCATAGTTAATCTTCGCACGAGGATAACTCTGGCCCAGAAGGCTTCACTGGCATATTCAGCTAACCTGATAAGGAAGAGATAATACCAATGTAACAAACTTTCAGAAAACTGAAGAAAAGAGAACACTCATTTTATGAGGCCAACATTATCCTGATGACTGAAAGCTGACAAAGAATACTATAGCTCAAAATCCCTCATGAACAGAGACACAAGAATTCTCAGCAAAATATTAGGAAATCGAATGCATCAAGATATAAAAGAGATAATATCATGACGAAGTTGCGTTTATCCCAGGAATGCAAGGATGGTTCAACATTTGAAAACCAATCAGTGTAATTCAACCCATCAACAGACTAGAGGAGAAAAACCACACGATCGTCTACCTAGAAGCAGAAAAGGCATCAGACAAAAATGCAACGTCCATTCATGATAAAATAAAACTGTAAGTAAATTAAAAACTAACAAAAACTTCCTCGATCTGATTGATAAAGGGCATCTATGAAAAACCTACAGCTAACATCACCCTTCATAAAAGACTGAATTCTCTCCCACCAAGATCAGGAATGATGTGAGGATATACACTGCCCACTCCTATTCAGTATCACACTGCAGCTCTTAGCCAATGAAGAGGCAAGAGAGGCAAATGGCACACAGGTTAGAAAGAGAGGTGCAAGGCTGGCTATTTACAGACAATATGATTGTCTACATAAAAAAATCTCAAAGAATCTGCAACGAAATGACTAGAACTATCATGAGTTTTGCAAGGTCTCTGGTTACCAGATTAATACACACAAGATATCATCAGAAGATCCTAGCTATACAAACTGTATGTCATTAACTACATAAAGCTTTTCTGTGCAAGCGCACAGCTTCTAATGAGTAAATCACGGTGTCGGTCCTTACGGGAGCCCTGTGCATTATGGCTTCACCAATGGCAGAACCCAGCTTGTGTGGAAGACCTCTAGAGAGAACCAAATAACAAAGCAGCACCAAGGCTGGCTGAGACCAGTGAATCCTAATTGAGTTTCTAAATTTAGCAGACCACACTCCCACCCAATAACGGACGTGCTGCGGCGCAGCGGAGCGTCCGCCTCCGCGTCCGCGCCTCCAAAGCCAGCGGGCGCGGTACCTGGATGCCTCGCTCCCACCGGCCAGTGTACTCTTCGTTAGTGGTCAGCCACCTCATCCTGCCTTCCCCGTGGCGCATGTTGTCTTCCCACTGACCCTCGTATATGTTTCCAGATTTGTAACTAGGACAAAAGAAAAGAAAAAAATAATAATTGAAAACCATCAGTTATGTCCTATGCAACATTTACCTTCAAGACTTTCTTTTAACTGTTCTAGATATCCAAGCCAAGTATTTAAATTCGATGGGTGGGCCTTGTGGTCGGTAAAAATAATCATCTTAGCGGGGAGAATTAAGCACTGAAACTTTCTGATCATTTATTAAATTGACAAAATGGGTAGGAGCAGGGATTTAAAATCTTTTTAAAAGAATTCCCTGGAATGCTATGATTAGTTAATATTTTGCCCCCAAATATTTTAATCTTGAAAATATCTGACTCTGTTAGCTCAATCTAAAATCAAGCAAATGTGTTAGCATTCTTCAGAAACTATAAAACTAATCAGAGAGCCCTGATTAACACAGAAACTGAAGAAAGGCAGTTTCTACACACCATACAGTAAAAACAGAACGATTAGACATCATTTATTATGATGCTTTCCTAAATTTTCCGTAGAATATTTTCATCGCCATGGAGATTATATTGGGGTTAATTTAAATATTCCAGCCTGCCCACGTAGACGACGTGCTCCCTGATTTCTGCACCTCATCTTTAAACAGCCTAAGTGACACCGTTTGGGCCCACACCCCAGACGAGAAGCGATGGTACCTACCATCTTATTCCCCAGCCCTTTTTGATGTTGTAGACCCAGTCCCCTTCGTACCAAGAGGTACCCTCTTGATTGTAATAAATGGAGCCCTAAAACAAATAAGATCATTTTAAAAAATCCTCATAAAACAAACGCTTTTGTAAAGGTAAAGATAAAATATATATACGAATCTAAGGAGTCTAAACTATGCGTTTTTATCTTATCCACTTTGGCAGCTTACTTTACTGCCTCCAAGGATAAGTGAACACGGCATAACCTGTCTTCAATCACCTGTCTTTGATGGCTCCCTCGTAAGGGACCAGCCACGGGGCAAGGTATTCAGATCTGCACTGAATGGCCTCAAATTGCTTGTTTATTCACTGATTTATCTCTGAGTGAGTGTGAGTGTGAGTGAG
>NW_011888871.1:2947194-2948715 GCF_000151845.1 Pteropus vampyrus | reverse complement strand
AACGGTTGAATTTTTCTTATGATATTCTCGAAAAACATTGCCGAGCATTTTATCATCCCATACAAAAACTAAACGACAGTACCAAAAACAACCACGTTGCTTAAAAGGGAATTTAAAGAACCTGCATCGCCAGGAAAATGTAAAATGGTGCAGCCACTGTGGAAAAGAGTTTGACAGTTCTTCAAAGTGTTAACCGCGGAGTCACCATGTGACCCAGTGATCCCACTCCAAGGTACCCGCCCGAAAGAACCGAAGGACCTAGACGAGTCCTTGTCCACATTCGTAGCAGCACTAGTCACAGGCACCAAAGGATGGAAACAGCCCACACGCCCCACAACAGATAAACGTTGTTATTATGAATAACAATTATTATTCAGCCATAAAGAGGGATGACATGCCTCCAGCCTGGGCGGAAGAAGTGGGGGATGGGGAACCGTTTCCAGGACTAGTGGCGGCGGTCAGGGACGCGTCTCGGCGTCAGGGGGTCTCTCCACACGAAAGGTCGCCTCTTGTACGATTCGAGTCACGTGAAAGGTTCAGAATGGGTGAACCCGTGGAGACTCGCACAGACAGAAAGCAGGCGGGTGGGACTGGAAGGCGGGGGGTTGGGGCGGCGCCACCTCACGGTCATGGGTGCGGTTCATTCCGGAGCGCCGAAATGTTTGGGGGCCAGACAGAGCCGGTGTTTGTACGACACGGTGAATGTGCTAAATGCCGCTGACTTGCTTACGCTAGATGGTTAATATCATGGGATGTGGATTTCGCCTCGATAAACAAAACAGTGAATTTACGTCAACCGCCCGCACTTCCCGCCCTCCGTGACCGTCCGTTCCTTCCCAGCCGGCCGTCGCGTGGCTGCTTCACCCACCTTCCCGTGTCTCCTGCCATGGCACCAGTGGCCGATGTAGGACACGGGCTGCGTGCTGCACTTGAACATCCCGAATCCGTTCCTCAGGCCGTTTGTCACTTCCCCTTCGTAGGTGCTGCCGTCCAGCCACGTGTACACACCGTGGTTCATGGGGATGTTCTTCACGAATTCCCCCTAAGCCAAAATGGCCATTAGAGTGACAGAAAGGCAGCAGTGGAGAGACCCCCCGACGCCGAGACGCATCCCCGACTGCCACCACTAGTCCTGGAAACAGTTCCCCACCCCCCAGCGGCCACCCTCCCCCTTCCTTCTCTGCATGTCCCGTCCAACGCCTCCACTGGGGAGAAGTCGGGGCAGAAAGAAACACCTGGAAGGCTGTATGCAGACTGAGCACTGAGCAGCAAGCAGGTGACATGCTAAAGTGGTGGCTTCCCCTGCCCCGGCCTTGGGAACTCCGATCCTTGGAACTCCCTCCGAGGAGGCCAATTCCCTCGGCCAGGCTTAGTGACCGCTGGGTGCCCGAGTTCCTGCGTGGGGTTCATCAAGATGTCCTGTGGACATGTCAGTCAGTGGCCTGCCCCCCGGGCACCTTCCAGAAAATCCGCTGTGCTGAAGCCCAGGGCGCATGGGGCCCCCAAAGCTCAACGCCTCAC
>NW_011888871.1:2941374-2945834 GCF_000151845.1 Pteropus vampyrus | reverse complement strand
CATGTCAGTCAGTGGCCTGCCCCCCGGGCACCTTCCAGAAAATCCGCTGTGCTGAAGCCCAGGGCGCATGGGGCCCCCAAAGCTCAACGCCTCACGACCCAGAGCCACCCAGTTCTCCTCCAGAAGTGAACTCGCCCGAGGCGGCCAGTCAGCAGAGGAGAGAGGACGGTGTGGCAGGGCCCGCCCGCCCACGAGGCCAGCTGGCCTCCCGGGAGACGCCTCCTGACCACCGCTGTGAGGGGCCTGTGCCTGCGAGACCAGCAGGGCTGTGGGGGAGGGGGCTCCCCAAGAAAGTCTGGCCCCAAACTGTTGGGGCCCAACCCTCGGGGTCCCCAGGGCCTTGGCGGTCCCCTCCCCTCCCCTCCGTGATGGCAAGAGTCGACCTCTCTGCTCCCCCTGTCCGGCTCCAGTTTGCTGCCCACGTGTCCCAAACCTGCCTCGGTTTCCCTCACCTGGCTGTTATTTGAACGTGTGCTTTAAACAGCTTCACTACCACTTACAGACACCCCCAGGGGCGGCAGCTTCGCAACTGTGATTCCTAGAATAGTGGTTCAGGCGCTCACACTGTGGGTGGGAGCTGAAGCTGGGGCCCTTTCTTGGGGGGCAGCTTGGTTCTAGCAGCCAATTTAAAAATACGTATTCCCCTCAGCCAGCAAGATGGATTCCCCATAATGAAACACAAGCAGACAGTAAAAAGAGGGAGGTCGGGAGGAATGGATATGGGGTGATCTCTGCAAAATGAAGGTACAGAAGAGAATGTATAGTAAACTATTTGTGTCTGTAAAAAGCAGGCGAGGCCAAGCACATGCACAGAACCCTCTAGAACGTACAGATGACAACACCAGAGGGCCCCAGGTAGTAGCGAGTTACTTTTCGCATATGTTCTTTAGTTCTGTGGCTTTAACCTCTGTGCTGAATTACTTTTATAAAGTCGTATGTTTAGTTGTGGGGACCTGACCATTAAGTCTCACAATGACAGTTCAGAACTATGACGTATGACACGCTTTACCTCATACTTCAATCCATCGGCCCAAATGTAAGTCCCTTGTCCATGCATGAGTCCTTCTGAAAACATGCCCTTCAAAACAGAACAACAAACCCTTAGGAGCCATCGCCAGTTTCACAAGACAACGTGTAAAACACCAGGCCACCCGTGGGGTCAGCCCCCCTTCCCCTTCCATCTGTGCGACATGCTTGTCTACTCATTCAGCGACGGCAGCAGAGCCCTCTCTGGAGCTGGCACCGCACCGGCGTCACCCCGTTCTAAAAAGGATCTGAGGAGGAGTTAGAAAAGCCCAGCTCCCTAAACCCGACACCGGGCAGTCCTGTGCGGTTGCTAGACGTGGGCTGTAAATCCAGTCCGCGTCCATGTTTTTTGCAGTTTTTGTGACACGGGAAAATGAACGTGTTGTATGTTAAAGGGGCAAAAAATGGGTACTAAAACCCATGCCACGGCCTCAACCACAGAGAGGCGTTCTGTGATAATCACGTATCGCTTTGATGATCTGAAGGAATCCATTATTAACAAAGGCAAAAAACGAAAACACCCCCAAAGTATCCCACGACAGTTGGGAATAGTGAATCAGAACACTATATGCACCGTTTAAAATGACGGAGGCGGGAATGGGGCGCTGGCTTTGGATGGGTCTGGAATGAGCTCGGGACGATGCAGAAGGCCTGGGGAGGGACGGTGGGGACGGCTGCACAGCATGGTAAGGGCGCTCACCGCCACCAAACTGGGCGCTTGCAAATGGTCCAAGTGGTAAGTTTGATGTTATATCCATTTTACCACAATAAAACAATTTAAGTTATGAAACCACGTGGCAATACAGAGAAGGAAAAATTCTTGGAAAAAGATCCAAGACGATGCTATCTACAAAATGGATATGCCCGTGTGAAAATACTCTGATACCTCCGTTCAGGGACTACAAGGAACATAGCAAATCGAAAACATTTACGGCAAAAGGCTGATGATACTGGGATTTTACTCTTCGTTATTTACCGCAGTGTCCTTAGTGTGGTTTGCGCAATAAAATCAGGAAAGAAAAAAAATCTAAAATGACTACTTCGGTTGTACTGAGCCATGTTTTTAACTCAAAATATATAATCGGTTCAAAACAAAGTCGGCATTAAGTACTTCTAATTTCTTTCGAAGACTCAGCGGACCTTTCTGAAGACACAAACCTAAAACGGTCACCCCACACCTTCCTCCCCGCCCACTCCCCGAACGCCGAGCTCACTTGGTAGGTACAGCCTCCTTGGAAGACGGCAAAGCCTTCTCCCTCGTAGAGTCCGCGGACTTTTTCCCCTTCGTAGCTACAGGGAAATAAAGAAAGTTCCCGGTAACGAATGGTGTGCGTACATCTAAGTGACAGCGGGTTAAGATGCACCAGTAACGGGAATGAAGAAGCACATCTCAAACTCATTCACTCAACACACACATCCCCCGCCCGCCGAGGGCCACCCCATGCCCGCCCCCTTCTAAGGGCCGGGACTAGGGCAGTGATGCTGGAAAGTTCTTGCCCTCGGGAGCTTCCGGCTCACTGAGGAGAGACAGACAGTCAACAGAAAACGAGGTGATGCCGGATCGTGTCCGATTTTTGTGGAAGCGGGGAGGCCTCGCCAAGGACACGAGAGCCATACTGAGACCGAAAGGACTAGAGACAAACGTCCATGGGAAGATCCTTGGGAAGAGGATCCCAAGAAGTGGGAACAGCAAGTGCAAAGGCCCGGAGGCAGGAGAGCCTGGCGGCTCAGGTTCAGCCAAGAGACAGGAGAGCAGCAGGTGGAGGGAGGGAGAGAGGGCAGGGGACAGTCAGAGGAGGCAGCAGGAGGGCAGCCCCAGGCAGGGCGGGAGCTGTGGGCTGGAATGAAGACGGGCAATAAAATCCAAAGCTATAGGAGGAATCACGAGAGCGTTTTAAGAGGTGAGCTGAACAAGATCAGATTTATTTCTTAAAAAGATGACTCCGGCTCCTGCGTGGAGGAAAGACTGTGGGCAGAGCAGCTGCCAGGAGGAAGCCGTGGGGCGCGGGGGGCGAGGGGCGGGGGGCGGCATGGAAGGTTACCGTCTATTCTGGGCAGTTTCTCTGGAGTGAAGAAAAAGTGTTTAAGTGGATAGTTGTGATGGTTACACAACATGGTAAGGGAACTTAATGCCACTGAATTGTACACTTAAAAACGGTTAAAATAGTAAACTTTGTGTTATGTACATTTGACTGATTTTCTTTTGATTTTTCTAATATAATATTCTCAGCACGGAGCCCCAAGGGCTTGCTGACGTGCTGGCTTGGGGCGAGGCAGGTACCGAGAACACTGACCAGATTCTTAACTCGGAACTGACTGGATGATCTGTGATTGGTCGCCTAGCTCATCCCTAGGCTCTGAGGTAAGCGAGCCTGTGACAGCCATGAGCAAACTGGGCTCATTCCGAGAATACAAGGAAGATTAAACACAGAAAATCTATACATATAATTCATTACATCACTAAATCAAGATGCCAGAAAGGTATTTGATAAAAATTCAGCAATCGTTTCTTTAAAAATTCCAAGTAAAGAATATCATGAGGAAAGCATTTAAGCAAGAATAGCCTGTGAAAACACAATCGCATACATGATTTTTAAGAGTAAAATACTGAAATCAGTTTCATTAAAATCGAGAACGTGAATGGGATTGCCTGCTTTTATCACCCAGGATTCAATATTGTTTTGGAGGTTCTAGTTAATGCGGAAGGTCAAGGAACTTAAATATAGACCATATTTCATACTTTTTAATATCCTTCTATAGTGCTCAACCCAGAGCCGGCGTACAGGAACTCATTGATAAACCAGAAATGTTGACTGAGTCCCTGCAGGGCCTGAGGTCTGGCGTTTGATACTCGGGGTGTATCTCTGCTATGAAGGGAATTTCAGCCTGGCAGAGAAGTTGAGATTTATAGACAAATTCGAGTAATTCACACATAATATACATGTAATAGAAAGTAATATATAGTAGGTCTATAGTTAACGCATAATAGAAAGTGCTAAGTGTAAGCTTTGAGGACAGTGACTTCCTCTTGGGAAGAATTCATGGAAAAGGTTGGACCTTGAAGAGTGGGTGAGATTCAGGGACAGACCTTCCAGGAAGGGCGCTCTTTGTGAGCAAAGATAGAAATAAATGGGACTGTGGGGCCAAGTCCAGCCGCATTCTGCTCCGGTGTTTGGGAGGAGAGAGGCCGGCTAAGGCGTTTTATTCTGTAGACAATGGAAAGGAACTAAGTGTTTAAGAGGAGGGTGCTGGTCAGCCTCCAAACAGCTCCCAGGATTCTCCCCTTGGGTGAGTCACGCCCACGTGGAGTCAATTCCCACACAGGACAGAGATGACCTCTGTGACCACCGGGATGTTGCAGCAATGACAGTGACATTGAGACTAAGTCAAAAAACACGTGGCTTCTGCTTTTGCTCTCCCGAGCCATTCTCTGG
>NW_011888871.1:2935572-2940434 GCF_000151845.1 Pteropus vampyrus | reverse complement strand
CTACAAGTAACAAGTACCACCCATTTATAAAAATGCAGCCGTAATATTGCATCGGTTGTTTCTAAAATTTTTTAAATTGGAACCACATCTACCATTTTCAAACAGTCTTTCAGTGAGATCGGTAATCCTGTCCACGAAAAATGGCTACTCATCCCGTAAGGTCCTACATGCTGGCAGTTCACACTTTACAAGCTTGTCCCCTAATATGTCAGTGTGGCCAGGTGCTCAGAGCTGGACTCAGGCTCCACCCTTTAACAGCGGTGTGCTCTGGAGCAAGTTACTTGATGTCCTGCTTCAGATATCAAAAAGGAATAATAGACCTAGTTTCCTTATAAGAGTTAAATAAATTGAGGCACAAAACATTTCTAAAGCATGGAAAACCACACACAATCACAGAGTGATTACTTTATGTCGCTTTCCTATTTTTGAACTTGAAATCCTCGGCGCCTACTCCCCATGCCAGCACTGCCGCTGGCTGAGTGCCTCCAGTCCCAGACAGGAAACTGCGTGCTTGCTAATCATTCGCCCAAAGTCAGAGCTGAGGGGCGGGGCTCCGAAGCCACGGTTTCCAAGGCCCTCTAAATCTGGCCTCACGGAAAGCCTCCCAAAGCACAGGACGCACAGATGAGTCCTGGAGGGCAGGGCGAGGTCCCTCTTCACTTGCCCCAAGGGTGCAGAGGGCTCCCCATGCCCCGCTCGGGGTGGACGGCATCCTCGGACGGCCCACCTGCCCGCTGCTCATCGCCTCCTCCAGCTTGGCTCTTACACTCATAGTCCTGCTTCTCTCTTCCTTCAAAACCCCGATACTCTTTCCAGCCCACCCCCCACTCCCGCCCCTCGCCCGTCACTGTTGGGCTGCGAAGCGAGCTGCTCTCACCTCTCAACTCGGGCGGGCTTTCTGGTCCCTGATCAGAGACATCTGAACTACGAGTGAGGCAAATTTCGTTTCTCAGGGCATGTTTCCTATTAACTTCTTTCCTCTGTCCTCCCTGGCTTGACACCGTATTCTCGTGACTGTTTATTCTCTCCTGAGGCAGCGCAGAAGGAGCCGCATTCTGAGCCTGGGGGTCCCCGCACTTTCTGCCCCTCCCCAAAGCCCTCCTCCACCACCATGCACCTGCCCAGGAACTGGGAGTCCGGTCAGCTAAGCGGAGGAAGAGCCGGCACTGGCTGTCACTTTGGCCGTGGCGGACAAAGGACCACCAGCCGGGGACGCTGGGACCCCGCTCCGGGTGCCCACCAAGCTCCAGACGCTCAGCTGGCTCCGCCAGGCCCAGCGGTGGCGATGCGGGACCTGCGCGTCCTGACTGGGTCGGTCTCCAGGCAACCGCGAGCCCCGCCCCATCCTTAAAGGGGCCACCACGCCTCCAAGAAGCTGCCGAGCATCAGTGCTCTGTGCCCTTCTGATCCAGGCCAGATGGAAATCTGGAGCTGGACGCACCTGACCTGGGTTTTTCTGGCTCTGCTCATTGCCACGTGGCCTCTCTCAGCCTTTATGTTCCCCGTAACACGGGAATAATTAACTCAGTCAGGCATTAGTCTTCCATTGCCGCTGTAAACAAACTACCCCGAACTTACTTGGTGGCTTAAAGCGATTCAAGTTCACCACCTCACGGTTCTGTAAGTTAGGCGTCCAGCAGGGCTGGTCCTCCTGCCAGCTCCAGGGGAGAATCTATTCCCTTGCCTTTTCCAGCTTCTAGAGGCTGCCTTCTTCCCTAAGTCAGCCACACTGCATCTCTTCGGTCCAGCTGAGAAAGGTTCTCGACGTCATGGGATAGGTTGCCTCCCCGCCTCGCCCCACCCCAGCAATCCAGGACACTCTCCCCATTTCACGGCCCATCCTTAATCACACTTACAAGCCCCTCTTTGGCCGTTTAGGTCACATATTCAAGGGTTCTGGGATTAGGCCACTGCCATCTTTGGAGGGCCTGCCTACCAGAAACCCATTTGCAGAGTTCTTGCAAATATTAAATGAGACCCTGCAGACTGGCACAACAGCCTAGTGCTTAACATGATACCTGGTAATTACTACCTGGCTGTCTCCTTATACCCAAGGAATTCTAAGTTTGTAACTGGAAGCTCTCTCTCCAGGAGGCCCACTGTGGGGGCAGGGGTGTAGCGTGCACCTGCCACGTTCCCTGACCCCTGCTGGGACTCAGGGGGCTCTGCAGAGGGCATTTTTACTTGCATTTTTTGCAGAGTCCATGAAAACTCATTTGACATATCACAAGGGGATCCTTCTATCTCCAGTACCACTCAGCCGGTAACTAGAATCTCTCACAGGTCACACCCCAAGGAGACCACATCACAGCATCAAAGTTACAGGCAACAGAGAACCTTTTATTTCCTCTCACCTACAACAGGGCTGTGACGCCCCAGCAGCAGCAGCAGGAAATATTTAAAAACCATGACTCCAGCGCCACCAGGTCGTTTTTCCCAGCCAGGCAGAGAGTCCCAGTTGAGTTTTCTGGATTCTTCCTGGTTTTGTTTTGTTTTAATTTAATGTGTCTCATGATAAAAACCACTAACCTCAAAAGACCATAATTTTAAATTTGTGAAATTAAGCCACTGCAAATTTAATCATCAAGTGCTTAAAACAGCAGCCTAAAATATGCCGGGCCAAAGCAAAGGCCTGAGTAACTTCCAAAGTGCTCTTCCTAGTTCTGTAAAACATGCTCTTGCCTGAATGCACATAGACACACACAGACACACACACACGCACACGCACACGCACACACACTCAAATGCGGAACAGAAAAACAAGGCAAGCCATGCTCCACACGGTTCTAAAAGGTTCGCGAGGCCATTTCTAAACGGCTCTGGTACTTTTTTTAAAGTAGTCAGTTAACTTTGAAACAAAAATAAAAGACTAAAACCCTGCCTTTCAAAGCAGAAAAATCTGCAGTAAGATTTATAGTTCAATGAAAAACATGTCAGTTTTGGGAAATGACATCCAGATTGGCAATGTGTCTCATGGTCGGCCTTCCGTGGGGACAGTTCCAGGGATGGTCCATCTCACCCATGTGGGTGATGAGTTTCTTCATCTCACCTGTGTTAAGAGCAGTTCCGATCATCACCTGAATATGAGAACAACGGTATAAAGTGTGACTCCGTTCTGATTAGAATAGCAACTCTTCAGACATCTGTTTCTCGAAAACAAAGCTGGACAAGATTGCAACTGAGAAACACTCCCTGGAAAACCTTCCCGCAGAGAGCCCCGCCTCCTAATAGCTCAGCCCCCCACCTTCCCGTGAGGTCCCGCCCCTCCGAGCTCCTTCGCAGCAGCGCACCTTTACCAGAGACGCTGACCACACCTGTTCAGAATCCCACCGGCCTCGGCGCCTCCAGCTCTCCCTCCATCCCAGCTGCCCTGCCTCTCACCTGGGCTACCGACACAGCCTCCTAACGGCCTCCCTGCTCCCCACTCCCGTCCTCTTCCACGGGTCTGCATGCTACCGCCAGTCATTCCTCCTAAAGGCCTGTCAGGTCACGTGGCTCCTCTCCCCGGCCCTCCCCTCTCACCTGAATAAATGCCCAAGTGCATCACCTGATTCAGCCCTCACTGGCACCCCTTTCCTCTTGCACAAGTACATAAAGCGAGCACCTCCTCAGGACCTTGGTCCTGGCTGTGCCCTCTCCCGAGGAGACTCTGCCAATATTTGCATGTCTCACTTCCTCTTCGTTCAGGCTTCTGCTCAAATGTCCCTGCGGCCTCTCAAGCTCTCCCTGTCTGTTCTTCTAGCGCTGTCCCTGCTTTTTCTCCATAGCACATGTCACTATCAGACCTATACACAGAGATGAGCAGATGCCACAGCGAGCAGAGAAACTGAGACCCTCTAGACCAGGGAGGTGGTGAGAGATGACAAGCCTGAACCTGCCACCTTTCTTCCATGTGTCCTAGAGGCAAGATATATAGGGCAGCAGGATACAGGGTAGGGCTCTGCCACATTGGAGGAAGACAGACAACAGACAAATTAACAGAAAAACAAGACAAGTATAGTCCAGGGGGCTGAGCCCGGAGGGGCTGCTTCTTCCGAGGACAGGAGGAAGCCCGGTCCGTGAAGGTCTGTGGGGTGAGGAATCCAGCAGACAGACAAGCACAAGGGGCCTGAGGTGGGAAGGAGACCAGAGCGGCTGGTCGGCAGACAGGCACAGCAGACGGGATGAAGGGCAGGAGGGCTGAAGGGCAGGCGGGCCAGACAGGCCAGAGCACAGGGCCCGGGGCCCAGGGCCCGGGGAAGCCCACACCAGTCAGCAGGTGTACCCACTGGAGGTCGGAGGAGAGCTGCAGCAGGATGGACCCGCCAGGGTGGGGTGTGAAGGAGCAGCCTGTGGCTCCGAAGATCTGAGTCACATTAAGACATAATTTTAATTGCCTGGCTATTGGCACAGGCCAGTCCCAGCTCGAACTCTCACTCGTAAGCTCCAGGATTAGAAGATCAATATTAGGTCTTTTTCAAAGAAGCCTGTGGCTGACAGTCAGATGTGGGGCCCTAGTCTCTGCTCGAACTAAACTCTGCCCTTGGGTAACTTCGTCCAATCCCGTGGCTATAACATGCACCTAAAATTTTGCTCCCAGCACGGACACTTCCCCTGACGGTTTCAGACACGTCCGCTTATCGTCTAACCGAATCCCAACTAGAACTTGGCTGAAGCACGAGTCTTTTCCTATATTGCTTCAGGGATTCGGCATGATGGTTAGACACTTATGTGGTTACGAAGTGACCCCTGATCACTGCAGCACCCACCCGGCACCACACAGCCATCACCATATTAGTGACTATATTCCTATTCTGCACTCCCCATTAGAACAGGACTCTTAATCCCACCCACCCCCCCAATGTAAAAGAGCTGCTGCTTTT
>NW_011888871.1:2924149-2934492 GCF_000151845.1 Pteropus vampyrus | reverse complement strand
AATGCTGACCGGTCAGGAGAGGAACCGAGGGCCCCTTGGGGACCACACGTTTGCGTGGACCCCCAGGCCTGGCGGAGGAGCTTCCTCTACTTACCGACTTCCGACAGGCTCTGGAGGCAAACATCTGCCTGACGCGGGAAGGCCGGCACATAACCCCGGGGCTGTCGCTGAGCATAAAGATCAGCTCATCTATGTCCTGCGGTCCAAAGGTCCAGTTTTTACTAGTTGGCAAGGAAACCAATTTAGCCCTTTCAGTGACTGGAGCTAAAAGAATAAAATTGGGAGAAAAATCCATTATTTGAAAACCGCTGCGTGCTGCTCGTAATGAACGTTTAAAAGACAGGGCAGACCCAAAATGCTTTTGGGAGAACCATTTTCATGTCTTATAAAATGCTCTGATCTACGTGACTGCAAAGATGGTCCCCAGCTCTAAAAGGACACAGTTCTATAGTTATAAGTAATAACTTACCGCTTTCATCGATAATAAAATCAAAACCGTTCTTTCTGAATATCTCCAGATTTTCTATCAGAATAGCTTCATTGACAGCAGTTAAGTTGAGAATCTGAGGTCTGAAAAACAGAGGAGAGACTCAAACCATATCTTGAAACCAAGCATTTAGCTATCAGGCAGAAAAATAAAGACAACACTGATTCCTTGAATTCATTTCAAAAAGTACCATGAATAACAAGACTTCATTGAGCTGTGTGCCTTTCCTGTCACACAAGTCTCTGAGAATTTCCTTTTAATTTTTTTTTTTAAAGTTCATTCCAGAAGTAACTACAATCGATAGTAGTTTGTTGTTCCTCAGTCTGCCCACCCACCCCGGCTCCCAGTCCTGTTTTGAACCCTCCTCTCCTTAAAGATAACAATAGAACATAAAAATGCTATTTTTCCTCCTCACAATAAAGACAATTGGAAAAGCTGGGTTAGGTCACTGCATCGGAAAACAGAATAAACCACATTTGTTTTGCCATCCCGCTCCTTCCTCTGCCTGCATTATTTATCCACCCATCCGGCAGCCCAGCCATCTCCCCTCCCGGATATACCAGTGCTGAGTAAGACAGACGCTGCTCAAGGGACGCGACGGGCCGGTGAGCCCGCAGAGACCCGCCCTCTGTCCTCACGGCCTAGTCTCGTGGAGGAGGAAGGCGCCGATCACGCAGCCAAATGCACTGTAACTGCAAACTGCACCAAGAATCGCGCCATGAGCGCAAAGAGCAAGAGAAACTCAACCTGGAGAGAGAGGGACTCGGGGAGCGCTCCTCTGAGGCAATGTCATAAAGCAGCTTATGAAAAGCCTTTACTATCACCATTTATTCCTCCCGAAAATAAACACAATGAACACATTCCAGAGGAAATAGAGAACTCGGGAACCTAGGAGTATTCGCCTAGCTGAGGGGCTGCTTCGTGCCAGGATCTGCTTCTGCTGGGATCTGAGTTCATTTCTCTATGTAGTTTAATTTCCCAAATGAACATCCAAGACCTCTTCTTATAACTTTCCTTAAGACTTCTGGTTTACAGGACATACCATCACCCCACCTGTGACATCAAAATCTGCAGTGACTACCAAGTCACCGGAACCGACCTACTATAGCTGAGGACTGACCGGCAGCGCTGTCTCTCTGAACACACAAAGTCTACGGAGACACGTACTGCGCACTACAAACTGCCCGTCAGCAAAAGGATTTTCTGGCCGACCCGCGATCGACATTTTAAATAGCTGAAAAGGTTTGATGTTTAAGTTGAACCTCTCTGTGCGTGCGCCTCAGTTCTGTCACCTGTGAAATGTGGTAACAGTAACGACCTCTTAGGCTGGAGAGAGTTAAAAGAACTAACACACGTATACTGCTTTGACAGTGCCTGGCACGCGATAAGCACTCAGGAAATGGCAGGTACAATTATCATGTAAAAAGGGTAAAAATTTGCCGTAGGGGATGCTTATGACAAAAAAAAAAAAACATTTATCTATGGCCATGCCACCCTGAACACGCCCGATCCCATCTGATCTCAGAAGCTAAGCAGGGTCGGGCCTGGTTAGTACTTGGATGGCAGACCATCTTGGAAGACCAGGTGCTGTGGGCGTAAAAAATAAAAAAATAAGGGATTGTAAGCGGACAAGGTCCTTGCAATCTGTGAGGTCAACCAAAGGTTGCCTCGCCTAAAACAAACAAACAAAAAAATTATGTCAATATATGTAGACACACACGTAAGTCATTAGACCTCAAATTTGGGGGTTGAAATGACCCTGAAAATTCTAAACACCGAAATGAACTTACGCTATAAGCCTCTGACCCTGGAGAACTGTGTGCTGCTGTAACATCTCGAAGTTGTATTTCTCGTCCGTCGCGTGTTGGTCCACTATGAAGATATCCGCGTCCAGTTTGGTGATTATAAATCCCAGGTTAAACTGACCAATGATTTCCATTTCTGCAAACATTGTTTTACTGCGTGTAGAAGATGTTAATTATAAGACATTTTAAAAGATGATTTTTCTGATGAAAAAAAATTCAAGAACCATAACAGGTGATGAATAAACGGTTGTTGATTAAAATCTCTATTTTAAAATTATAATTAATTTCTCTCACTGAGGGGGCTAAAAGAATTCAAGATAAAAGACGACCAGCTTTAATTTGGGTACCATACATGTCTTTCCCTGTCAAGCACATACTTTCTATGAGTGTGAGTGAGCATGTACAAGTCTAAAGGAAACTGGATCTCTTCACTGGATCTGAGTTCACAGTCCTCAGATCACACTCAAAGTTCACCTCCATTAATTATACACTTTTTAAAGGAACTATTTCCTGAAGACTTTTCTCAGTGTAAACTAGGCCCTAGGAATATCAAAGGAATTACATGGAATAACACTCACTGTTGAAGAATTTATCATCTAGCTTAGGCAAAGCCTGTGTGGTCCAGGCTGAAAATGCTATAAAGGTTCAGAGTACTTAGTGGGTTGCATTGTGTACAGGACACGGCATATCTCAGTAAATGACCAAAGTTTTAAAAGATAAAAGTTAAATATTTCAAGAGGATTCAACATTTTAACAAGTCACGATGCCGTACATGATTATGGTCAAAAAAGTGGCAGTGTTTTCTATCGGTATTATTAACATTTTTCTTTAAACTGACTCTTTGACTTAGCCTTATCCTACGCAATCTTGAAATCACAGGGTTGACTATGTGTTATAATTTTTCCTAATACACCTTGAAATAAAAAGTGGGAAATCCACCAAAACTGCCATGAATTCCTTGCTGGGAGAAGACACTGTGGGCTGAAAGCCTTTAGGAAGAGACGTCAAGTCGGTGTCAAGAAGGCATCGATTAATTCAGATGATGGAAAATATACGCTAGGAGAAATCTAAGGAAAAAACTGAAATGCTTCAAGCAGCAGAACTGCCCAGTAAAATAGTTATTTACAGGAAACGTGAGAGGCAATGAAATCGAGTTGAGTGGAGAAAACCTCGCCAAGGACGCACTGGTGAGGCTGGTGACCAATCTGTGGAATCAAAGGTGACTCCAAATTTAGAATCTTCCAGAGGGAGCAAGAAGGGAGCAAAAGAGGGGGTAGGGGAGGAAGAGAGAGAGGTGCTGGCAAGTCTGACGTTCTGGGATACGTCAAGTCTGCAGTGCAGGGAAGACCCCAAGTAGGACCACCCTGACAGGCAGAGGGGCCAGAGGACCAGACCCTGGTGCCAAGGCAGAGCCACACCCAGCCCCGGGCAACGAGATGACATCGCAGCAGAGCAAATGCCACCGGAGGAGCGGAAGCAGAGTCTGGAAGGATCGGCCTTTGGCTCGCACGGCAGCTCAATGAAATGAGCAAAAATGCGCTTCGGAGAAAACTTTACCTTATCTCTTTTCTCAGTTCATCTTCTGCCGCTTGATTTTCTCCAGGGCAAATCTTTGCCCTGAACTTCCTGTAATTCTGTTCACTCTCTCTTTGCTGTTCTTGGTGATGTAATTGCTTTATCCGTTTCACCAAAGAACTCATAGAAAAGTCAAGGGGCACCATTTTCTTATTAATTTTCACAGCCACATCAACCTGAGACACTGACACGTCCTGAGTAGTAACCGACTCCCGAGGGATGTCGGAATTTAAAGGAATTTCTTCTTTTTTAAAACGCTTCGTGTTTGATGGGGAGACATCAGCTGGCTGAGGCAAAGCTCTAAATTTATAGCCATTATCTTCTTGGCCAACATGGCATTTCACGTCTGAAAAACGATGCTCGGGTTCAGGTAACTTCTCACAAGACTCTGCATTTTCTTGTGAAAACCTGTCATCGGGGGAGCTGGCTGCACGGTCCCCGCTGGAGTGACTGCCCGTTTCTGGGGTGCTGAACCCCTCCTCGGAGCCGACTGGGGTGCTGCTGTGGCCCGAATCCTTCCCCGCGTCCACTTCGCCCCCATCCGACCTCATCGCCTCCACCCGAGGCCCTGAGGAGCCGGCGCCGGAGATGGGCATCGGGGGGGACGGGGAGCCCGAAGGGCAGGGGGCCGGGGCGCTGCTCTTCTGTCCCCGAGGAAGGCGGCTCAGGTCAGCAGGCCTCAGGCCCCGAGGCTGCTTGTCTGCCGAGTGACGGAGAGAAAAGGCCTCCCGCAGCCTCGAAACGGCCACCGCCCTTCTCTCTTCTCCGCGAGTCCCGAACGGAGCGGGGGTGCCCTGCACCTCGGCCGGAGGCTCCTCCACGTCCACCGAGCGCGGTTTTATGGCGTTACCTGAGCAGGTGCGAACAGAAGAGGGGGTCAGGGGCCGCGCGGGAACCGAGTGAGAGGGGACAGGACCCTCGCGAAAGCGGAGCTGTCCTGGTCAATCGGAAGGCGACACGAACTGAAAACAGGCGCCACATCCTTGCTGGAATGCAGAATTAAAAAGCAGCTCGCGTGAGGACTGAGCAAACGCTGCTGGTGGCCGTGAGCCCCGTGCAGCCGCTTTCAAAGGCCACGGCGGGCATCTGCTGAAGCGAAAGCACGCGCGCCTGTGGCCCAGCATCGCTTCTCCTGTCGCCAACGCCACGGACCGGGGTGTTCGCGACACCCACAACCGGACATAACCCCAGTGTCCGCAGACAAATCGCGGCGTTAAATACGACGGAACTCCTACAGCAACGACGGTGAATTGCTGCACGTGACTCGGGGGGACTCTCACAGACAAAACATAAAAATAAAAAAGTAGACTGGACGGCTTCAAATTAAAAACAGACAAAACTAATCTAGGTGCCAGAAGTCAGGAAAATGGTGCCCACAGGGGTTACTGGATGCAAGGAGGACAAAGGGGTCCTGTGGGTGCCATTTCCTGGCTTCAGGACTGATACGCTTATAAGCCACATGCTTCAGATGAGTCAGTGTGTGCGTGACCTGCTACACTTCAATACAATGGCTGAATGAAGGGCGCCTATTCAACTGCGCTTCAAGGTGCACAGCTACGCTGAGCAGTTTCTCCTTCTGGGGCAGGGCCTATGAGTGAGCTCAGAGATGCCACCGCTGGCCTCTTCCACAAGGACGTGTGGGCTACCGGCCATCCTTCCCCGCCCCACACACGCATGGCGTCCCACGCACAGAAGCGCCAGGAAAGATGTGGGCCCTACCGCCTGGAAGTCAACAGGCCTGCCACGTGAACGTCAATGTCCCCAAGCTCCTCTCTCGCCACCTAGCAGTCCCATCCCCCACGTCCTGGGCCCACTGTGGCACTCTACGAGTCTTCCAAGTCGACCCCTGCTGAGCCCTGGGGTGTCGGGAAATGCTAGGACAGAGCCACTCTGTACCCCGTGCCTCCCCTCTCCTCCTGGCTTACAGCTCCTGGTCCCCTCGGTTTACAAGGCCTCAGCCCATAGCAGTTTCCTCTCGCAGGCGTAACGCTCATCTGTCACCTCAGCCTTCCTCGGCAGCGCTCTGCTCTTCTCTCTTCTGAGGACACTATGACGGGCACCCGCCACCCCCGTCTCTACCCACAAGACACGGAGATTGGGGGCGGGTTGGCTTAAAAACAGCATCCACCCCAAGGAGTGGACCGGGCCGTCGGAGGGGGTGATGGCCAACCCTTCCCTCTGCCAACGGAGGCAGTTTGGGGCCCCTCTCCCAGATGGCCCGAAGGCACTTGGTTTGGATGAATAACTTCGATAAATGGCTGATAAATTATGACCAGGGAAATAAGGACTGTGCATGCTATTATTACAGATGGCAGATCAGCTTTGCGGCAACTCTCATTGCAACATGACACTCAGTGAAGAATGCACAGGGGTGACACGAGGAACATGCAGAGTAACAGCCTCCAGAAATTCCCTCCTCTATGAAAGGAATGGGAAAACTGGCCAAAGTCGTCAAAACTCATGTTTTCAGAACTCCAGAAATTAACAGAAGGCTTGCAGCAATCAGCTGAGGCTCAGTACTAAACCCACGTGTACTAAACGCCGTTGTTTGCGTCTCTTTTTAAACAGATTACCTGAAATCTGCGGCAGCAGACTTTCTAGCGTGAGACGTCCTTTCTTTTTTTATTGCGCATGAAAACAGACAGACAGACAGACAGAGGATCGCAACGGTTGCTGCAGAAGCTCGCTCTGAGCTTGCTTTTTCTCACCTTCGCCATCCAGCAGAGGCTGCTGACTGACGTCCAGTTTGTTGACAACGCTATCGAACATTCCTATCAGAGACGTCTTTAAAATCGCCAACAAAAGTTTCTCCTCTTGTAGTAAAATTTGCCTTTTATCCGGAGTAACATTGATATCAACACATTCTAAGGCAAAAAAGAAAGGAAACTTATTGTGTTTAAATTCACCTTCGACAATAGAAATTTCCCTACCTGTTTTATTCACTTGTACTTACTAAAAGTACTATTGAAAAAATTACAGTGTCCAGACTCTTATTCATAAACTGTAAAATGCACTCTTTCAAATAAACATGGAAAAGATGAGCAATCTTTTAGATAAACAAAGTATGCGAGGATTTGAATGGGTAAACTTCAAAAGAAAAAGAGCAAATAAACACATAAAAATATACAACACAACTGCAAACGAAACGTCATTTTACCATCTACTGAATTTGGTTAAAAAGTATAATTTTAACCAAATAATTTTCCATTGTTGATAGATGTGTAAATTGGTACAACACCATCACATTCACTGACATGGTGATTCTAATTCTAGGAATTTATTTTAAGAAAATAATCACAGATATAGATAATGATTCCATTATAAGGACGGTATTTAAATTTCTAAGTATTTAAAATTAAGGACAGTATTTAAAATTCTAACTTAAATAGCTAAAAATAAAAAAGTTTAAAACCAAAATATATCCATCGTTGGACTATGATCAATGCAGCTGTTAAAATCATGTTTCTGAATAATTTTTAATGACATGGAAAAGAAAATATTCATTTCTAAGGATAAAGAGTACTATACAAAATTACTAAAAATTATTTTCTCATCCCAAAGGCTATGGGTAGATATCAATCATTATATGTTTTTTAAAGTGTGCACATATGTATTTCTAAGTAGATAAAATATTGGATAAGAATAAACCAGAATTTCAACGATTAGAAGAAAAATGTGAAATTCATTATTTTCAAAATCAGGAAGAACATTTAGGATACTTTTTCCCTGAAATGCCATGAAAAAGTCACATTTTTCAAATAACGCAATTAACCAAGTTTAAAGTAGAAAGCAGGAAAATCTGTATTAAAAAAATAAAAGTCCCTAAAATAAAATTAAGTCTATAAAAAGAAAATACATTTTTATTAATTGTTACTATAAAAGTCTTTTCCCAATCATATCAGAGCTTTATAATTTTCTTTTATTCTTTTAGGAGTAAGTCACCAATTTTACTGAAATCTCAGTGCAACTTACCTGAATCAACAGAAATGTTAAGAACAACAAATGGGTACTGATGACGATTATACGTGTGATAGACCTCGTTCACAAGTCTGGAAACCTACATACAAAACAAAGATCAGAAAAGAATAAATGTTCCCTTCCCCCAGTGTCCTAACAACATGCTATTCTAACCAACCACTAAAAGGATACATTTTTAACAACTTCATTGAGGTGTAACTGGTCTGTAATAAATTATACATATGTAAAGTGTACAACTTGCTAAGTCTACAATCAAGATCAATGAGATTACCATCAAGGGAATGAAAAGATGTATCACTCAAAAGTTTCCTTGTGTCTCTAAAAAGGGATATTTTTAACCAGAGAATCTGATTAATGACGCTTAATCATGGAATCTTTTTCTAATCTAAAGATGCTCCTGAAGAAATGCGAAACGACGCAGGTGCAGTTTAAATGCTCATAAAACACATTCGAATGTACACAGAAATACATTTATATCACTTTATAATGAGATTATGAAATGGCATTAGAGATAAACCATGAAAATCACACTAATTACAATACAGGCTAAAAATTTACAGGTTGAACCGTATCTGATAGAAGTAATTTTCACATGTCACTGGAAAACAAAATATTACTGAAGTACGATGTTGCTGAAGGTACAAAGTCAAAGCTGAACCACTAAAAATCCATGTAACCCTATCAAGATGATCAGTTTCAGTCTGAGATGGAAGTAATCTGAACCCTCATTTTCTCGAAAAATGAACAGAAGGAAGGGAAAATACAGAAGTCTATGCATGTGCATCTACACTGAAAAGTCTAGGCGATGATAAATGTTTTGAAATGTTTATTTTCTTCAAAGTGTTAACTTTTATGATAATAAATATGTTGGTTGTTAATGTATACTTATATGCACATGTATATAATTGAAACAACTGTGTAGTAGACTTCCTTAAATCCCTAAAATTAGATCACTTAAAGCCATGTTTCTAAATCAAAGTCCTAAATTCCATGTGAATTGCCTGTGTCAGAAAACGTTATTAAATAATAAATACAATAAAAAGTTAAAAGGAAAAAGAAAAAACTTATACAAAAAAATTTTAAATACCTTTGCTGGGTCACAAGGCCGCCGATTGATAAAGAAAAACTGTCTGTCTGTTGAACTCCTTCCAACGCCATGAGTACAGTGAGAAATGAAACCTGAGATACTATTCAGTGTTAACAAGGACAGGATGACAGAGTGAGAAGGGTTAGAAACGCACATCATATGGAACATTCTTAAAGTAAAAAGAAATAAAAACACCTGCTGACGTGCTGATAAGTACTAACATTTCGGTTAATGTGCATCTGTGTTCCTTTCTGATGACTCACGAAAAGAACACGGACCTTCTGGAAAGCTCTAAAGCTCCTGTAGAGCAAGTCCACCATGGGCAACGCTGTGGATTCAAAACTACTTGCTTCAGCTCCCCTCCTGCCTTCCCTACTAAACCCTTAGCCTGCAGTAAAGAAGGGGGTCTCACCCCAAACTCACTCTAGAACCTCTGTGCTCTCCTCACCTGCAGTCCAGGAAATCCAGCTCCCTGTCATTGGGATCTTTGCCCGCATTCTCTGTCCTTTTAGAGTCTGTTCCGGGTTAGCAAACTTGTACCTCCTAAAGTATTGGTAAAATGCTAATTCCACCTGAGATCTGCCTCGGGGATATCTGCATTTCCACAAGAGCGATACCCTAATACAAAGAAATGAATCCCCATCTTTAATTTCGGGCATAAGCCAAAGGCAAGTGGAGGGTAAGCTATATGCACCATCGCAGGCCCAGTCCCGCTTATGGAAAATTTATTTTTCTTACACTAAAAGTAATGATGTAGACTGGGTAAGGAAACAGCCTCTGCTGCCTCTGTCAGATTCCAATAAAGTGAACCATTATGTATAAAATAATTTTTAAAAGTTATTCTAATTCTTCACTAAACAGAACCTTTACTACAAGTATTACTTTAGAAAAGTCCCTAAAACGCACCAGTTACCCAAAATATTCTTTGAATTAAGTAACTGCCTCCTTTACATAAATCTTTTCTCAGCAATAATACTTCCTACAGGTTTATAATGGACATAAGAAACCAAAAGCCTGAAATCATAATCATTAAAAACAAAATAGTCAAGAAAAAAAAAGTTTGTGATTTTCCTGGCATCAATCTACTCACCAAAACAGATTATGGAGAGAATCAGAGCAGCTCAAGCCGAACTCTTCACAGACGCTGTCACTAGGGGGCAGCTGAACAAAAGGAATGAGGCTTTGCAACTAAAAAAAGCAAGATTCACAGTTAGTTCCCAGCACAGACAAATGGACCTAATTTCAGAAAGCAAGCTATATTGCGGTTGTCTGTGTGTTTCTTTCCTAGTCGGCTATCCACATTAACAGCACAAAGAATCTTGACAGCTGCTTTATGCAGTACTATAATCATTTTGACTTTTCAGTAGAAAAGTTGAAACACTTGAGCTTCTACTTATCCATAATTAATACA
>NW_011888871.1:2920095-2923959 GCF_000151845.1 Pteropus vampyrus | reverse complement strand
AAAATGTTTTTAGCTAACTGGCCGCCACTACCTGTTTCTGCCCAAACACAGATCCGATGTTTTCCTTGATGCTGGAGCTTCCGCTCGTGCCAACCACGAGCTGGCGTTTCCCTTGTGCGACCTGGTTGGTGCAGCTGACACGGACGCCTACAGAAATGATGCAGTACGCGTGGAAGACCTGGACCATCCTGGCATACTCCTGTTCAAAACACACACGCGCAAGACTCCGTGCTGCTTAATCTTGCAGGAATTACATTATTCAGCTTAGAACATCCAATTCGAAGTTCACCTATCAGCTCACAAATAAGGTGAATTATTCCTGGCAGAATGACCCAGGACATGGTGTAAAAGGGAACTCGGAGGCTTAGGTTTTTATCACAATTCTCCCACTCCTATAAAAATCGAAAAGTCCATTCCCTTTGACTCTGTAATCCTCCTCTAGAAAAGTATCCTTGTAGAAAGACCGGCACAAACAATCAAAGATATGTTACAAAAATGTTCACTAGAACAATCTGTAATTGGGAAAAATTAGAAAAAAACCTCAGCCACCGTCGATAAGAGGCTAATCAATTGTGGTATATCCATATAATGGCAGAATGATAAAGATATCTACAATATGCTATATAAAAAATCAAGTTATAGCACAGTATATATAATATATTAATTGTTAAGAAAGTAGAAACGTGTCTAAAGGTTATATATATATATAGGGATACATTTCAAGTCTAAAGGACATGTGGGAGGTAGGCAGACACAATAACGTTCTACTCTATACAATTCTATATTACTTAAATGTTTCAGACTCTGTATGACTTGATTTCATTATATTACCTTACACACTCACTGCACACGTACCTCACACACTCACCACATGCATACGTCACGCTTTCATTGCACACATACCTCACACTCTCACTGCATGTGTACCTTACACTCTCGGTGCTCTTGGAAGCCAGGATTCTGAATTTATCGTACCTTTTTAATATTCCTTTGAAACTCCTTATGGCGCACAGGTAGAGTATAAAACAACTGCTGTACACTGACCGTCGTCCCTCTGGGTCGCGGGTAGGGGGTTTTCTGGACAATTTTCCCATTGTGATCAAACACCAGTCGAGTCCCAACCTTCGCAGATGAGTGGCAGGTTGAAATAGTGACATCGCTGCAAGAAAATGCCAGGCACGGCGCAGTCGGTTAGCCGCTCATGGGTGCTGGACATCACGAGCTCACCTTTTCACTTCCATGGTCTCAAAACTCTCAGAATAAGAGACAATGATCCTTCCAAGAGAATCGAGAGAGTTTAAAGAGATGAGGAGTCATCATAAACTCTAAGGTCTGGCCCCTAATAGACAGTAAGACAGAGAGCTCTAGAAATGCTGTTTACATAAAAGCTTTGTATATTTGTGTTTCCGGTTGAATTGCAAAATAAAAAATCTCAAAACTTATATTGATGAATAAAGATTTCTTTCTCAGTTTCATTACTAGTGTTCTAACAATATTTTTAAAAGATCCAAAAGATACCATAGTTCAAATGTGTAAATAGATATTTATAAAAATTTAGACTGTTATGTAAATAATTGCTTTAAATTTTTTCTTAAATACTGAAATAAATTAAAAGCAATAGCATCTATAATTTATTATCTACATTTTAAAATTGAGAAGTTATTGTTTTAATAAAGGTAACCATTTTTTTATAATACTATTTGGTTCATTTCATTCATTCATTGCTTACATTACAGAAGTATTACCACTTAGACTGGTAGTAAGATAAAAACAGAATGGTCTATGGCCATGCCACCCTGAACAAGCCCGATCCCATCTGACCTCAGAAGCTAAGCAGGGTCGGGCCTGGTTAGTACTTGGATGGGAGACCACCTAGGAAGACCAGGTGCTGTAGGCGTAAAATGTAAAAAAAATAAAATAGAGATAAAACAGAATGCAGAAGTGAAAAGCTAGGATTCAGATGTAAAAGTGTAAACAATAATGATTCTAATCATACTTTTTAGTTTTCAGAGAGATATTTATAAGGGGGCAAGTTAGCGGATAAAAACATTGCATCACCTCAGTGCACAAAGTGAGCTCAGAGCCTCCCCCCGGAAGCCAAAAGTTTCAACCTGCGTTAGGTCGGCAAACTCTTGAATCTTAGAAGTGTGATGTTTCAGAGCTGAAAGAGAGGTAGAAAGACCCAGGATGTCTCACGTGGTATAGCAATGAATATGTACAACGCCTTCCAAAGTAACGGATTTTAAAAAGCTGTTTCCGTGTATACTCAAAATTTTGAGATATTTTGCCCAAATATTTTAAAATAGGATCAGAAAAATTCAACTTACTTAAACCTTCAAAGTTTTCTTCTTCTACCCCACATCCGTTGTCTGAAACTTCAATGAGATCCACCCCGAAGTCTTTAAGCCTTAGATCTAAAAAGTTTAAAATGTTTATTTCTCAAAGAATAGATCCACGTAAAAGCCTTTATAGTGATAGTATTTATAACTTACGAAATGTAAATTTGAGTCATAACTACATTTATTTAAATGTATTGTTGTCATTTTATATATTTTATCTTTTAAAGTCCTTGCCTATGTACTAGCCCTAATTAGTTTTTTACTTTCTTTCTTTCGTTCTTTTTTCTTCCTCTCAAAAGGATAATTTTAATATAGTTACTAAAGAGAACAGGCTCTGGAATCAGACTTTCTGGGATCATATTTTACCAGCTTTATAACTTCAAAAAAAGGAACTTCCCTATGCCTTAATTTCTTCATTTGTAAAATAAAGGCAATTAATAACCATAGTAATAATTCCTATCTCATAAGGCTATCCTGCAGATTAAATAAGATATCCCCTCTACAGTTCTTAGCACAATGCCTGCCTAGCGCATAGTAAGAACACAGTAACTTAACTGCTATTATTATTACTACCTAGCTAAGTATTAGGCACATATTTTATTAATGAATTTAATAACTAACTTTAATAGTTAAATTTAAGTTAAAAAATAATTTCTTAGTACACCAACACTGACTGGCTTATCACAATAACAAACGTGTCTTGAATAAAAGAGCATAAACTGATTATTTTGTGGCTTAAGTCTCCCAAACTCACCAATGCTAGTGGCACCGGCGTCCACGCTGTTTTCTATCAACTCCTTCACGGCAGAGCTTAGACTCAATACCACCTGCCCAGAGCAAATCTGGTGGACTGACCTCCCATCGATAGGTTTGATGGACTTAGCAAGTTCTGTACTAAAGAAACCAGTTACAGGAAACAAAGCAAGTATGTACTTAAGCATTTTCATCCTGGTTTTAACTGTGGAAAATGATTCATCTCTGTTTATAGTTAATGGGTCTAATGTGTTCATTTATGATACAAACTTATACACATTTAATTCTTAAATATCTGTCAAAAAATCTTCTGAATCAATCCTCAGAATGCAATAGATACTTTAAAATCTAATTATACTGGGATCTACGTGAAGGAGATACATGTACCCCTCAAGCTATGGGTCAATAATGTTTTGCAACAATGGGATCTTTTTGCTTCAAAAATGAAAGCAACATTTCTCACACAATTTGAAAAACCAAGAGTATGCTGGGAAATACATAGCACTTATGTCAAAATCAAGACCATCTCCCGACTTCAAACCCAGGCTACCAGCTGCTGCCTTAACAAAGGCCCTCAAAGTTCTGGCTGTACCTACTTTAAGAGTTTTCCAACTGCTTTGTCTCCACTTTCGCCCTATTCCAATCCATCCACCAGATGGATGCTACCACCAGAGTTACTTTAGACATCACAAATCTGGTCAAATAATTTTTCCGCTTAAAAACTTATTAGCGTTCCACTGTCTGCTATATGAAGTTTAAAAACCAGTCATAA
>NW_011888871.1:2918266-2920045 GCF_000151845.1 Pteropus vampyrus | reverse complement strand
ATCCTCAGAATGCAATAGATACTTTAAAATCTAATTATACTGGGATCTACGTGAAGGAGATACATGTACCCCTCAAGCTATGGGTCAATAATGTTTTGCAACAATGGGATCTTTTTGCTTCAAAAAGGAAAGCAACATTTCTCACACAATTTGAAAAACCAAGAGTATGCTGGGAAATACATAGCACTTATGTCAAAATCAAGACCATCTCCCGACTTCAAACCCAGGCTACCAGCTGCTGCCTTAACAAAGGCCCTCAAAGTTCTGGCTGTACCTACTTTAAGAGTTTTCCAACTGCTTTGTCTCCACTTTCGCCCTATTCCAATCCATCCACCAGATGGATGCTACCACCAGAGTTACTTTAGACATCACAAATCTGGTCAAATAATTTTTCCGCTTAAAAACTTATTAGCGTTCCACTGTCTGCTATATGAAGTTTAAAAACCAGTCATAACTGGACTCAATCTGCTTTATTTTCTCATTCTCTCCAATCCTCCCCTTGACAATTCCTCTACATTCTAGTTGCGGCAAACAACTGTTTTCTGAATATCACGAGCTCTTTTAGACAACTGCGTCTTGTCTATTATTAGGTCTCTGTCTAGACCGCTCCCCTCTCCCTCATCTGCCTCACCCCAAGAATGCATTCCACATATTCATTAACTTAGCAATTTCTAGCAAATGGTTTAATTGATTACTTGGATGTAATGTAACACAGGATCCAAAGGTTACAGGTCTATGTCTGATATTTATTGAGGAGTGGGGACAAAACCTTACAACACAGTGAATCTAGGTTCAGGAATCCGACCTGAATGCGACAGAGCCAGCAGATGATTCGCTACCCCGAATTCAGTGAAGCTTACTAGCCAATAATCGCAAACTCACGGAGATGCTGCATTTTTTTCAAACTGCGGCTATGCAAATTAGAACGTGTCTTGAAGCTTCCCCCAAAATAACCTCGATTTTGTTTTCAAAAAGAGAAACCAGGTAAAAAGAAAACGATTTCAGTCTGCGGGGATGTCATGCCTGGCCTCAGTTTCACGGACGTGTGGCGGCGCCCGGGCAGCCTGCCAGGGAGCGGGCTGCATCTCCACGGACCTGACCTCAGCGTTCACGCAAGTGGCGGCGGAAGGAGCGCTGAGGAGCCCGCTCCGGGGCCTGCGAGCCGCGGCCTCGCCAAGCGCCGTGGTCGTTTTCCCCTTCTCTGCAGGGCTTTGGAGCGACCGCGAGAGGAGACTGCAAGCACCGCTCACCTCGGCCCCTCGGCTGGCTCCATGGATGCAGAGCGGGCCACCCGCCTCCGGACTCGCGACAGTTCCCGCCGCCGCTCCCACGGGTGCCCCGCCTCCTAGCCGCCCATTGGCTGCTTCTGAAACTGTACCCCGCCCCTTCCGGGTGAGGTAGAAAACGATTCCCGCATTTCCTTCCCGCTGATTGGTCGTGTGAAAGGTCGCAGCCGTGACGTCAGAGAGCCTGAGCCAATTAGAGCAAAGGGGCTGCGCTTTCCTGAACGCAGCTGTGGGACCAGAAAAGACGTGGCCGCCGTCCATAGTGGCGTTTCACGGTTTCTGACCGTTCGTGTCCCTCACCCGCCAACTCCTCTCCTTTGGCTCCCACGATGCCGATGTACCAGGTAAAGCCCTATCACGGGGGCGGCGCATCTCTCCGTGTAGAGCTTCCCACCTGCATGTACCGGCTCCCCAACGTGCACGGCGGGACCAGCTGCCCCGCGCCGAATGCGGGCCACGTGCAGGTAGGAGAGAGCGGTCCCCGCCCCACCCC
>NW_011888871.1:2909262-2918216 GCF_000151845.1 Pteropus vampyrus | reverse complement strand
CGATTCCCGCATTTCCTTCCCGCTGATTGGTCGTGTGAAAGGTCGCAGCCGTGACGTCAGAGAGCCTGAGCCAATTAGAGCAAAGGGGCTGCGCTTTCCTGAACGCAGCTGTGGGACCAGAAAAGACGTGGCCGCCGTCCATAGTGGCGTTTCACGGTTTCTGACCGTTCGTGTCCCTCACCCGCCAACTCTTCTCCTTTGGCTCCCACGATGCCGATGTACCAGGTAAAGCCCTATCACGGGGGCGGCGCATCTCTCCGTGTAGAGCTTCCCACCTGCATGTACCGGCTCCCCAACGTGCACGGCGGGACCAGCTGCCCCGCGCCGAATGCGGGCCACGTGCAGGTAGGAGAGAGCGGTCCCCGCCCCACCCCACCCCGCCCTTCCATCTGTTCAGTGCGCAGGCGCCTAGGCCTCCCTCCCGCCCAGCGGAAGCTGGCGCCTTGGCCCGGCTCCCTAGATTCGGGGCCTGGGAATCCGGTCTCTCCAGGTCTGGGTGGTGGGATACGACCTGGCTCCGTCATGCGGTGGGGACCCGGCCTGGCCTCCTGCCCCACCCCCGGCCTCCCGCGCCCACCGGTTCCCTAACTTTTATCTGTTGAAAGATCAATCCATCTTGCATCTATTTTCTTTTATCGCTATGGTTACTTAAACTTTTTTATTCCGAAACTTTACCCACAGAAAAGTAAAGAACACGGAAATGCTCATTTTAAGAATAAAAAGAACCCCAGTGTCACCACCACCTAGGTTAACTAACACACATTGTTACTGCCCCCATTAATCTACTCCGAAAGGTCCCAGATTTCCGTGATCATCATATCCTTCCTTTCTCTCCTATTGGGCCACCTAAGTCTACATCCCTGAACCACGTAGTCTTGCTGTAAATGGAAACATGCTGTTTGTGTCTTGTCATGTCTGGCTGCTGCTTCTAGACATCATGATTTCAGGACTCGCTTTGTTGTGTGAAATGACGAGTGGCGGTCCTTTCTGCAGTCTGCTGTTCAGTCGCATGACAGTATCCCCACGGTTTATCCAGCCCACTGCTCACGGTGTCCGCTGGTTATCGTATTGTAAGCTGTTTCAATCTGCAGTGAATATTTTTGTACATGAGCCGGCATAGGATATTTACCAAGGGATGGGGTTGCTGACTCAGTAGGCAGGTCTGTCTTTAACCGTATGTACTCGATAATTTGCTTTCCAAAGTGGTTATGCTGATTGGTGCTCTCACCAGCAGTATATACAAATTCCTGATGCTGGCCCCCTCCCCAAAGCCTCTAACTTAGAAGACACACAGTCCCACTTCTCTAGTGAATGATAACAATGTGGATAGACAGATAATTAGAAATCTAGCATATCCAGGATAACGAGAGCGACACAAAGAATAAGCTGCTTCTAAACTCTGTTCCACCCAGAAGTCAATCATATTTCTTTGCTGTTTGATCTTAAACAAGAGCAGCAAGTGAGGGGAGGTGAGAAAGTGGTGATTCACCTCTAGGGTAAAGAGGACTTAACCAGATGAGAGAAGAGCCAGGAATGTTGCAGATGGAACGAATGAGTCAAAGTCCAGTGGCAGGTGTATGGTCTTTGGGAGTCCAAAGGACAGTGTGGCTAGAGCACAGAACAAGGGGAGAATTATGTGAGAGGAGGCAGCCACAAGACAAGTCATACACGCTGTCTCTCAAGCCAGGTTAACAGCTTTGCTTTTTTGGCCTAGAGGAGGTGAAGGGATCTGCCTTTGTTTTACTCTCTCTGGCTGCCATCCTAGGGATGGATTGGAGGGGTGGACCAGAATGGGTGCAGGGTGACCAGTGGAAGTAGGCCAGTGAAAAATGTGTCTCGGGCTTGAGCAGTGACAGTGGAGGCATGCTTAGAAGCTGATGGATTCCAGAAAATTGACAGCACCAGGCAATGAATTGGATCAACATGAGAAGGCAGTGTTCCCAAGAACATTAAACTTACCAGCACACAAATGTGAGCAAATCCTCCTCCTACACTCGTAGTGTTGTGAGTGCATATTTATAATACACTCAAAGTCATTGACATATTCTTGATTGTTCTGTCTAGTTATGACATGTTCTCAAGTTTTATGTATTTTCTTAACTCGAAATGGCTTGTCTGTTGTGAGAGCTGATGAATCTGGAAATAGGCTGTACAATGGGATTGTATTGGGAAGTTTATATATATATATGTATATATTTATTTATTGATATTTATAAGGTAAATCTATACAGACTGAGACATTGTGACTATTATTGGTAACTTATTACGTACCAGTCACTGTGCCAGGCAAGAAAGATGCAAAGATTCAGTGAATGAAGGATATAAGTGTTCCGTATTTATAAAGTTGAACATATCAGCGGTGAGAAAGTTCTAGATGATTCTGAGAGTGCCAGTACTGCCGAGATAAATGATTTGGGAAATTGATCAGTTGACAGACTTCCCATGGACAGACTTCCAAGCCAAAGGACACTTTTAACTGCGTGCTACCTTTTCCCTTCTATAAATTATTGAGTTACATTTTTGCTGCCATCTTTTTCTATTTGGTTAAGCAAAGTGTTTTGAACTAGCTTGATATTAAGAATAGAGAACAGTTTGTGTTTATATCCTGCCCCTCTCTGTTCTTAAATTACCTGAAATTAGAGTCATACAATTTCCAGGTGGCTTTCGGTCACATTTTTTGTTTTAAAGCATTTGTGGATCGATTTGCAGGACCTATTGTACTGTGGGGAAAATAAGATGATTCTGCCACTTCATTTTAACGTCTTCTAAAAGGTGGGAGGTTTGATGACTTTGTGGAAGTAGAAGACAAGTGATCAAATTAAACAGACTGCCTCGATGTTAGAGGAAATGAACACTGGTGTTGGTTTGTTTAGGGAGAGTCTTACCCATCTCTTCAAACTCTTGAGTCCCGTCAAGATGATATTTTAAAACGTCTGTATGAATTGAAAGCTGCAGTTGATGGTCTCTCCAAGATGATTCAGACGCCAGATGCAGACTTGGACGTAACCAACATAATCCAAGCCAGTGAGCCCTCTGCGTTATCAACCAGTGCATTAGACTTAAATTCAGTGCTTGGAAAGGTAAGTTCTGAGTTCTTGGACAACTAAAGAACCACAGCGTGCTGGGTGGTCATTAGTGGCGGAAAATTGTGCTGCTGAGTGAAGCCTCGCTTTCCCGGTTTTCAAAAGCGGTACAAAGATCATGTTGTTTTTCTCTCTTAAATGAGTGTGCCTTTGTGCGGAGCATGTTCCCGAGCTAGGAGTGAAGCCAGAGTAAGCTCTAAGGACTTTGCAGACCTGGTGAAGAGCAGGGCAGAGAAGGAAGTCGAATTACAGCTTCTGACTGTTTGGGCAGCATTCCCGCAGCCGGAGCCCTGGAGAAATGGGTCTATGTCCTTCGCTCAGTTCGGCACAGCCGACCTGGACTCTTCGAGAGTTGCCTGAATTTCAGAGCTTTGGCTGCCCCGGCCAAAAATCCCACCAATCCTTTCAAAACATATCACTAAAAGCCAATCATAGTCTCATAGTTCAAGTGTATTTTGCTTAAATTCAGCTTGCTTTATGAAAATTAAGTTGTATGAGCCACCTTTAATGATCAGTCTACAGGCTTCAGCTAATTTAGGGTATAATCTAATAAAGGATGTCTTATTATAAAGTGTTATTTATTGGAGGGTGCAGAAGCGTTTTTCCCAAGAATCCCTGCTAATAACCCCCTCCAGATTTGTCGATGGCAGTGGTATAGCTTAAGGTCCTAACAAGTAGAGGCGGTCCTAGTGGCTCCCCCAGGGACCTAACCTCGTTACCTCCACCCTTGTGTATTCCTTTAGCACCCGGTACACGTTTGCATGCACCGAAGACCCAGCTACCTGGCCGTGTCCCCAGGGAGCCATTCTAGTTGATGAGTCGGTGACCACGCACAGCTGTGCCGGTCTTAGGGCGCTGGGAAGCCTTCCCAGCGCATGTGGTACTTAAGATGAATTTTGATACCTCAGAAGGCACAGCGCCACGTAACACACTGTGCTCAGAGAGCTGCAAGGCATTTGTTGCAGCTCGACACGAAGGGCATTGGTCAGGAGAGGCCACCAGAGGACGGATTGTGGCTGGCTGGGTACAAGTGGCATTCATTGTGTTCTGCGAGTTCATTTGTTATCAAGAGCGCACAGAAATAAAGTCTGCATCTTTAGATGTTTTGCTGTGTCAGTTAATACCTCGTTTTTCATACTCTCCCACCTCTGCCAATGATATCTTGAGCCGACACCATTTTTACTCAAACACAAAGGACACAGAAACGATCAGGTCAGGTCTTAGAAAGGTTTGGTAAATGGAGCTGTCACTTGGTATCTGCGGGGACTGGTTCCAGGATCCCTTGCAGATACCAAAATCTGTGGGTGCTCAAGTCCCTTCTGTAAAGTGGCAGAGAACAATGCATCCACGGGTTCCCAGCAGATCGAAATAGTTTTCAGTCCCCAGCTGGTTGAACCTGCAGGTGTGAAACCCGCAGATACAGAAGGCCGACTGTAATTGCATGTGTTTGTTTTTTTTTTTTTTTTAACTTAGGGACAAGTAGAAGTGCCATTCTAAATCTGTTATTATACTAATTTGACAGTAAAGTCAATTTTTTTGTCAGGAGCTGGCAGTACAGGCTTAAGGGGTTGGCGTCAGCTCGCAGCCCAGCTCTGCTTCATACTGAGCTGAGTGACCTTGGTAAGTCAAATACCTTCAGGACTCATTTCTTCAGGTGTGAGGTGGGATCATAGTAGCACTTTCTTCATGGGACATAGGTTCCAAGAATAGCACCTGGTACAATTACACATATTCGAATTGCTGTCACTATTATTTGCTCTGGGTTTTCCCCTCAGGATTACGGGGCGCTGAAAGACATCGTGATCAACGCGAACCCCGCCTCGCCTCCCCTGTCCCTCCTCGTGTTGCACCGGCTGCTCTGTGACCACTTCAAGGTCCTGTCCACTGTCCACACGCATTCAGCAGTCAAGAACGTGCCAGAAAACCTTCTCAAGTGCTTTGGCGAGCAAACAAAAAATCAGTCTCGTCATGAGTATCAGCTGGGTTTTACTCTAATTTGGAAAAATGGTAAGTAAGGGGGACCGGGTTTGACCCACATCCTGTGTCATGATACGTGCACCATGATTTTACTAAGAGGCGGCAAGGGCTAGGACAGTGACGTTTCTGAGCTATACAGACTCTTCAGCCACTTGTGTCAGGTCACTGTAAGTCTGGAAAGCCTGTGGAGTGGCTGCATGAGAGGAGCACAGCTGAGTCTTGCCCCAAAGGTGTCTCCTTCCCCTGGGAAGCCTCTGGTCTCTGACGGAGGGCACAGTTTTAGGGCCGATCCCATCTGACCAGCCAGAGCAGGGAGTAGTGGCTATCATAGTCATCTTGCCCTCACATTCCAAAACCCGTCATTACGGGGACAGTGATGTTACCTTTTCAGGTGGCCATAAAAGGATGGCAGGATGTCGTTTTATTCACTCTCCCACTCTTCCCTGGTTACGTTTACACAGAGGGAAGTGAGTTGGTGTCGTCCACCCAGTAATGCCTGAGCTGCCCTCGGCTACACCCTGAGGCGACTGTGAGGGCCCAGCGCCTGCCTGGGAGACAGGACTCCTGGTTTCCAGCCCTCGCCCTGCGAGTCCTTAGGTGCAGGGCCAGAGACGATAGTCCGAGGTCCCTGCTAGCTTGCAGACTGTCATCGTCAAATACCAGGAATGGTTACTTTTTGACAGTTTGTATTCTCTAAACATAGTTTAAACTTTCTTAAATATTATACCTTTTGGAAACAGATTGAAAATGTGATTTTCTTCCTGAAAATACCCTTCCCCTTGCTGCCAGCTCCTGCCGTCCGTCAGTCCCCTGCCCACGCTGTGCAGGCACTTCCGGGTGCTGTTCTTGCTGACATTGCATGGGGTGTTTTTCCTTTCAGTGCCAAAGACTCAGATGAAGTTCAGTGTCCAGAGGATGTGTCCCATCGAAGGAGAAGGGAACATTGCCCGGTTCTTGTTCTCTCTGTTTGGCCAGAAGCATAACGCTGTCACTCTAACCCTCATAGATAGCTGGGTGGATATAGCCGTTTTTCAGTTGAGAGAGGGAGGCAGTAAAGAAACAGCCGCCGTGTTCCGCTCCATGAACTCCGCTCTCGGGAAGAGCCCGTGGCTCGTCGGGAGCGAGCTCACCGTGGCCGACGTCGTGCTGTGGTCTGTGCTCCAGCAGACGGGGGGCTGCAGTGTGCCGGCGCCGGCCAACGTGCAGAAGTGGCTGAGGGCCTGTGAGAACCTGGCCCCCTTCAGCACTGCCCTCAAGCTCCTTCAGTGAGTCTCAGTAGCTGATATGAAAGAGTTTAGATTTTCAGAATGGTGCTGTTTCATGCCTGTCGTTGGTAAAGAGGCTTGTACTAAAATAAAAGGATTTAGGCCAGTTGTCGAGTATCAATAAAAGTACCATGTAATTTGTGGTTTTCGTTTTATTTAAAATCCAGCAACATTATGTGCAGTATACCATGACAAGTGCCAGCTACGTGGGAGGCACCTTTGGGGGAAGAAAACGAACATCACATCGCTACCTCTGAGGAATGTCAGCTGATGGGCAGTCAGTTGCTGTAGTAAGGAGGACACCAGGGGGACAGTGCACGAGCACTGACAATCAGCTACTTTGGGATCATTTGGGAGCAAGAAGTACAAAGCTTCGAAAGGGCATGATTCTGGACTGACGTCAAGGTGAAGGTGGAGAGCACGGAAGTGGGCTGGATGGTGGGCACTGATGGGAAGCTGAAGTTCTAGCTTGGAGGCGGCAGGGAGCCCGTGGAACCTTTGAGCCAGGGCATGAACTGAGGCGTCTTTCTAGTGACTGACTGGCAGCAATGTGAAAGAGTGAGAAAAAAATGGCAGCTGTCAACAGTCCAGTGAGTGCAGGCCCAGGTGTGGGCAGTGACGGGGTGTGGGGTATGCTTAGGTTCCTGTAGTAGAAACTTCTAGAGGAGGACTTGGTGGTCAACAGACAGAATTCAAAGGGAAAAAATGAACTGAGGATTTTTAAACTTAGCCTGAGACCAGATGGACAGAAATATTAAGAAATCCAGGAAGAAGAGCTTGTGGGATAGGACAAGGGAAACAGCAAAACGGGTTTAGTTTAGAGCAGTCTAAAATTCAAGAACGCTAGATCATAAAGGAACTAGTTAAGGAAAAGGCAGTTTAGGGGTACTTTTACAAACTCACTTTAATAGGTCACATACGAACTAACTAAGTACAATTAAGTATTCCACCACCTATATCCTGATAAAGTTTAAAAAAATACATTCCAGTTGACTTTAGTTTAAAAGAGTGGAGTCCACTTTCATATTTATGGCACCTGATTAAGGCCAGGCGGGCTCACCCCATTTGTCACGTCCTCCTTAACCCCTCTGTCCTGAGAAAGGAGGCTTAGCTGCTTCTTTAGTTCTTCGATTTCTTTTTCTTGCTCTAGTATCTTCATCTGTAGGGTGAGATTCACCTGTAAAAAAATTTTAAGCTCCGTTAAAATGGCTTCCTTTTAAATATACAGGCATGCCTCACTTAACACAGTTCCAACATGCATGGATCCCAGATATCAAAGATTAGGGAAATAAACATGGTTCAAGTGTCAGTCACCACGGTATAGTAAAAAAACGCTTTAGTCTATAAGACACTGAATAACCGACACGTCACGATCCGGGACCAGTCACATTACTTCTGTTGGTCATTGGTCACTATACACCTGTTAGTTCACACACAGGCAATGTAGTTGTGCTGCCTCATCTCCCAGTGATAAACTCAAGTGACATTTTTAAAAAATGGACAACTGAAAGGGAACTGGCCAACAAAGATGGCAGCTCAGCAAACAAAAGTGGAAATGCTGGGTGTGAAAATCCAATCAACCGGAAATAGTGTCACAAGAAACAGCTGACATGGAAATGCTAACCCTGCCGCCACTACACAGATCGGGTGGGTAGCCACAGGACAGTAAAGGTGACCTGTCAACAGAAGGGATGCAAAGGATGAAGAAAGTGATACCAGCAAAAACACTTCTCATTAAAGGAACTCAGATTTTATAACACCGAGAGTGCAAAGGATGCTGGAAGCCGATGCGAAACCAGAGAGAAGTGTGACAAGTCACCACCCGAGAGGTACTCGCTCCGTCCCCAAGCTGAAGGCAGGCACTGCTCACACCACCCTTGAAGCGCTTTGACTCTCAGCAACAGCGCGCTGAATGTTAGTTGTACAGTTTTCTTACGTCCACATACATCCATAACCGACACTAAGAGTTTTAATGTTGTTACAAACGTTTTGAGAGGTCACAGAATAATCGTGACTTTCCCCACTGATTATTAAGCGTGGCCTGAGCTTCGCACGGTCATTTTTACGGTCCTCCACTGCGTAAAGCGAGAACTGCCTGTACATACGCGTTTTATCTATATGGCTATGTACAGGTTATTTTATAAAAAGTTCCACAAGACAGGAGAAACCCTTATCATAAACACCAAGTACCTGGTCTCTAACAGCTACCTTAACTGTGATCCCATTGGAGGAGATCACATAGTCACGTCTGCCATTTCAAAAGACTCAGAGTACTCCACCTACCTGTTTACTGTTCAGGCTAGTAAAAAATTCACTGTTTTACTTGAAAATTAATAAGTCTTAAATAGAAGACAGTCAACTAAACAGTTACCACAAGAGGTTCCCACACCAGTGGGCACCGGAATCGCGTTGAGTTTCTGCTCAGGCGGGCCGCTGCCCCGTCTCCCCGAGATTGCCTCGCTAGGTGGGGGGCAGGGGAAGGGCCCAAGAAGTCTATCCAGTCCCGGGGATTTCATGCTGCTGGCCTGGAGGGTACAGGTGAGGACCACTGAGTTCATGCCACCCTGCTCCAACGGGGCCCACGTAAATCACAGGGGCTTTGAAAGATGCAGATGCCGTCTCTGTGTCC
>NW_011888871.1:2900246-2909212 GCF_000151845.1 Pteropus vampyrus | reverse complement strand
ACCTGTTAGTTCACACACAGGCAATGTAGTTGTGCTGCCTCATCTCCCAGTGATAAACTCAAGTGACATTTTTAAAAAATGGACAACTGAAAGGGAACTGGCCAACAAAGATGGCAGCTCAGCAAACAAAAGTGGAAATGCTGGGTGTGAAAATCCAATCAACCGGAAATAGTGTCACAGAAAAAACAGCTGACATGGAAATGCTAACCCTGCCGCCACTACACAGATCGGGTGGGTAGCCACAGGACAGTAAAGGTGACCTGTCAACAGAAGGGATGCAAAGGATGAAGAAAGTGATACCAGCAAAAACACTTCTCATTAAAGGAACTCAGATTTTATAACACCGAGAGTGCAAAGGATGCTGGAAGCCGATGCGAAACCAGAGAGAAGTGTGACAAGTCACCACCCGAGAGGTACTCGCTCCGTCCCCAAGCTGAAGGCAGGCACTGCTCACACCACCCTTGAAGCGCTTTGACTCTCAGCAACAGCGCGCTGAATGTTAGTTGTACAGTTTTCTTACGTCCACATACATCCATAACCGACACTAAGAGTTTTAATGTTGTTACAAACGTTTTGAGAGGTCACAGAATAATCGTGACTTTCCCCACTGATTATTAAGCGTGGCCTGAGCTTCGCACGGTCATTTTTACGGTCCTCCACTGCGTAAAGCGAGAACTGCCTGTACATACGCGTTTTATCTATATGGCTATGTACAGGTTATTTTATAAAAAGTTCCACAAGACAGGAGAAACCCTTATCATAAACACCAAGTACCTGGTCTCTAACAGCTACCTTAACTGTGATCCCATTGGAGGAGATCACATAGTCACGTCTGCCATTTCAAAAGACTCAGAGTACTCCACCTACCTGTTTACTGTTCAGGCTAGTAAAAAATTCACTGTTTTACTTGAAAATTAATAAGTCTTAAATAGAAGACAGTCAACTAAACAGTTACCACAAGAGGTTCCCACACCAGTGGGCACCGGAATCGCGTTGAGTTTCTGCTCAGGCGGGCCGCTGCCCCGTCTCCCCGAGATTGCCTCGCTAGGTGGGGGGCAGGGGAAGGGCCCAAGAAGTCTATCCAGTCCCGGGGATTTCATGCTGCTGGCCTGGAGGGTACAGGTGAGGACCACTGAGTTCATGCCACCCTGCTCCAACGGGGCCCACGTAAATCACAGGGGCTTTGAAAGATGCAGATGCCGTCTCTGTGTCCGGGGTGGATCCCAGGACCCCACGTTTCTAATGAGCCTCCAGATCCACTGCTCCGAAGGCCACACTGTGAGTAGCAAAGCACTACAGAATCTGTGGCCACATCTTTGAAGGACCTTTTGTTAATGCCCAGAAAGTTTATGGAAGAAGAGAATGCATGAAATCGTGTTTCCAGGACATGTAGACTGGACATTATACTTGGCACTGTAACGACGTGCCAAGGAGGAGGAAGAGGATGGGATGGGACGTCACAGGATGGAACACCAGAATCACATGCTCGAATGCTGAAGGTCTCAGACTGGCTAAGGTGGTCTCTGCCACCGCTGCACCAATGCTCCCTGGGAATTACTGCTGACTTTTACCCTTTGCTACGGTCCCTTTTCAAGGGTAGGCACATTACGATAATTTATGAAAGGTTACATGCCACAGTTGAAAAGGAGAACAAAAAGCTTTTGGCTTAGTGAGAGAAGCCTAGAAACTGGAGCCTGTCATTTTTAGAGTAGAAGTCGGCGATGGTCATCTTGCCCACTGGGACCACGAAAACAAGTGTGCTACTGGGGATGCCGAGAATGGGTTCAAATACTTTGTTTCCATAAATCACTCTAAGCTCTACTGTTCTGCATGAAATAGGATTCACCATGTAAACAAATTCATTTTAAGCTTCATATTTTCCCTAGCATTAAAAAAAATGTACATACACTTCCAGAGCTTTGGAAAAGTTCACTTTGCAGCAGCTGCAGAGCAGACGGTCTCTGGGATGCGTTCTTTCTGGTCAGCTGCTGGATGTACTTGGCCTGCACCGGACATCTTTTACTGAGGGACTCGGGTATCTGACCTGTTCTTACACCCGTGAGAACTTGTGCTCGCTCCATTTCCGTTCCGAAGGGCTGAAAGAGCTCTAGCAGGATCACACCCAAGCTATACATATCCGACTGGAAAAGGGGGAGCAGGAGGGCACTTTAGTAATGAAACACAAAGTGAGTGAGCATAACAGTTCCACCGCAGTGCAAACACAACAGGATTTGTAAGAAAGGACGATCTGTACAGTGAAGAGAACCCAGCAGGCTGGCTCATCTCTCACAGAGGCAATTATCTACCAGCCTGGTCTACTGCTCCGAGTGAGAGGTGACAGGTACTGCCACAAGGCCCACCTCTTTAATACCAAATGGGTTCACCACACCAAGGACTGATGGCCAGGTGAGAGCAGGGATAACCCCACTATCCACGGCAGTCACTACCACACGCCTGACTCCACCACTCCTTGAAAGCCCAGGCGTGGCACAGCCAGAGAAACGCAAGCTCACATGGGCTGGTGCAGCTACAGAGGGGTCACAAGAGTGTCCTGGGGCCTACCCCAGTCTCGCCTCTTCCTCTATTCATGGTAAAACATTCTTGGTAAAGTTTAAAAATGCTGCACAAAATCTGTTACTTTTCCTAAAAATAGTTTTTTTTAAGGAGGTCTTTACTAGACAGGATTTTAGGAGCGGCCATGGTTTTTTTCTGGCAGCTCTTTCCCAATAACTGAAAGAAGAATGATTTTTTTTTACGAGGCAACCCTTGGTTGACCTCACAGATTGCAAGGACCTCGTCAGCTTACAATCCCTTATTTTTTACTTTTTACACCTACAGCATCTAGTGTACACCATCCTAGGTGGTCTCCCATCCAAGTACTAACCAGGCCCGACCCTGCTTAGCTTCCGAGATAAGACTTGTTCGGGGTGGCAGGGCCGTAGACAGGTTTTCCTTTTGAGAAAAGGATTTACTTAACATTCCTTCAAGGAACGATGTGAATTAAAACTGGTATCTTCATCCTACTTCAAAGGGAGTCAAGTGGCACTTCCCTGTAGCATTATTTAGCATTTCTTTAAGCTTAACAACAGAAGGATGAAAGGCTGAAAACGGGCCTCTATGAAGTCCAGCTTCCTGGGATGAACAGTGACGTTGCAAAAACAATTTGTTAACCACCGATTTAGAAAGAATAAAGTAGCTTAAAAAGCAATGCAGTCAGATTCAGCTGAAAAGTGAGGCTTCCTATTATGGCCGTTTGCTGTAACAGATGACCTGCAGAACTATTATCTCTAAAAAACACCTCCACATAGGAACTCCCACTGCATTTATTGTACTTTTGGTTACTTACCATTGCAGAGTAAGTCTAATAAAAAGGTAAGAAGTAAAAAATACTACCTTGGCATCATACTCAGATCCTTCCAACTGTTCGGGCGAGGCGTACAGACAAGTTCCCACTCTGGAGGTATGTGTTGGGGTTCCTACAATTCAAAAAGCTAGATATTAAACACTGCCACATTACCAGGGTCGACATGAAAGAAGCAGGCACCGTAGCTCCCAAGGGAATGACGACTATTTTCCGTCTTACCTCTGCTATGAAATCTTTACAATTCCCTTTAAGTATTGACACCTTATTCTTTAATAAAAAATAAATAAATAAAATAAACCACAACAACCACTCTAAACACTTACTCTTCCCATTCCTGTTGGTCCAGCCTATGTTCGTCTGGATGATGTCCGTGCAGGCCAGACCAAAGTCTCCTATTTTCACTTGCTGATCGGGGCCATGAAGAAAAATATTTCTGGGCTATGAACAAACAGAACAAGTCAATTTCTTAAAACGAATAGTAAAAATGTGTGGGTGTTAAAAGAGTTTTCGACTCAGGTGCGAGTAGCCCCTCAAACATTAAAAAATCAGAGCAGTGGTTCTCAAACTAAAGAAAACTCAGTGTCTACGCCATTCCCAAACCAAGCACATAGAGACTCCTGGGCTGGATGCATTCATCGGTGTCACATAGCAACATGGGTTATTCCGAACCTGAGGACCGCTAACGGAACATGCTTAGACACGAGTGCCCCTCAACTGTTACTGGACACTGGATTCCTGCACAGCCTTTAAAACCACTGTCTCATCTACGGCCATGCCACCCTGAACGTGCCCAATTCTGGCTGATCTCGGAAGCTAAGGCTGATCTCGGAAGCTAAGCAGGGTCGGGCCTGGTTAGTACTTGGATGGGAGACCACCTAGGAAGACCAGGTGCTGCAGGTGTAAAAAAAATAAAAAAATAAATAAGGGATTGTAAGCTGACAAGATCCTTGCAATCCGTGAGGTCAACCAAAGGTTGCCTCGCCTAAAAATAAAATAAAAATAAAAAAATAAAAACCACTGTCTTCACCAACAAGTCAGAGACTTTAATTTTTTTTAAATGAAAAAATACTTTATTTTTTAAGCTCCCAGGTGTTTCTTATACATTAGCCAGGCTGGGAATGACTAGTCGCATGATAAGGGTGCACACTTACTCCATTTAAGCAACCACCACAGCCCAAAATGACCCTCAGTGGTACTATTCCTGAGTCAGTGAATAACTACGCCTACACTGTGTGTGTGGGGGGGGCGGGGGGCGGGGGCGGTTCCCACTAAAATCTAAAAAATATTTAGGTTAAAAGTTGGGTTTACTTACTTTAAATGTAATTTTTAAATGTTTTTTGTTTTAATGTACAAAGTCCTCTGTTTGAGCTTTGTTATTCTTTTGATCTATAGCTGAATAGATAAAGAAAATAGGAAGAATCTTATGTGTAAAAGGACAATTTGGATATGTTTTTGCGATTGAGTAGAAAAGTCCTAAAAACTGTGCTTGTATTTGGCATCACAAAGTTAGAAAAAGTTCGGCTCTAATGCAAAAATGAAGCATGTTCACGGACACAATCCTCAACAATTCTAGAATAGTTCTAGAACTGAACCAAAGGAATCATAAACAGACTGAAACCGACCAGTTCCATCACGAGTTCCCCTGGCGGCTTCGGTCCTCGCTCTTAGGGTTTTCTCATGGGAAACGTAACCGAGAGAGGCTCCAGGGAGCTGGTCGCTGACGGTGGCAAGTTGTTGGAAGAAGGCCCACATGCAGCACTCCACACTAAGCTCTACGATGCCATCATGAGAGAGGACTGCGCCGTCATCCAGGCACTGCTCCGAAGCCACCCCGTCAACCAGCCCGTGACCGTCCCCGCCAGCCCTACCAACTGCAGATTACTTCTGAACCAGGTATTCTCTTTGCTCTGTGGCTTTTAGAAAAGAGTCACGTGGTACTTCAGCAGGCACACACCCCTGGTTCCTGTGAACTCATTACACCGCCTCGCTGCCCCTGCCGTGCTCGAGGCTGGGCAGTACATCTCAGGCACACTACAATCCAGAGCAGGGTTCCCTTCCGGTTGGCACTCAAAGTCACGAGAGAAAAGACGAGAGCGCATGCAGTTGGAACACTGACGTCAGCATCACAGAAATCCCCACCATGACCACACACCCCCGTGACGGCATTAGTTTCTCCCTTCTACATATACTTTTTCTTTATCTAAATGTTTATACAGTGATCATTACCTTTATAAGTACTTTTTTTTTTTCAAAAAGTCACCCTCTTCTTTACCCCGCCCCCTTCCCTTATCTTGCTGTAATGCCACAAGAGCCACTGCTTAGTTTTTGAAGAACTGGCATAAACAGCTCTGCTAATCACACAGAACATTTGCTGCGTCATCTCCAAAACTCTCAAAGTGTAGGTTTTACTACTGATACTATGACTTTTACAAAATCTTAAAAAAGCACAAAGCCTACTTGACAATCACTCTGTGGGTTAACTTAAGGACTAAGTGGCTTAACAGCAATTACCATTAATTTTACACTATGAGCTCTTGACAAGGATCAACTTTCAAAAGTATAAGTTATTTCTCGGCCTTGGTAAATTTGCATTTACATAACACACAGATTTAAATCATCATATAAAATTCACTGGTTTGGGGTCATTTAAAACAGACAAAAGAAAAGGAGATTTTTCAATGTACATACCAGAAAAATACTGAACCGAGATACTAAATCCACTTATTTCCTTTGAAATGGCAAGTGAACACAACTATTACGTCTAACTGCATGAGGCTACTTATGACGACCTCGGGTTTTTTCCCTCCAAGCAGACGCAGTCCATCATCCCCATTCACCTGGCTGCCGAATACCACAAGCCACAAAGTCTGCACTGTTTGTTAGAACACGGCGCTGACCCAGAAATCAGGTAAGCTAACTCAACAGGCGACCGCTTCTAAATGGGGACATCCATGAGTCAGATGTTACTTTTCCCAGTCATGCCTGGACTTGTCCGCTCTTCACGGGTTGTGGACTACAAATCATCATGTTTTGAATGAACCAATTTCTTTACTGACTAAATAAGATACTCTGAAAAGAGGAAAAAATGCAAGAACACAAATCAGTCACACCACTTATGGCATCCTGAATTTAGTTAAGCGTTCAGCGATGCTGTTATGGAAGATCCATTAAGTCCTGCTCACAGCACTCAGGGAGCATAAAAACCTACGTTAGAAATGAAAACTAAAACAGGCAACAGATCTTTATTACCACCCTCCACTAGAAGGCATGCTTCATGGAAGAGGTTTCTCTTGCTCACCAATGTACCCTCACCACCTAAACCAATGCCTGACGTTCGTACGTGCTCAGCACTATCTGAATGAATGGAAGAATCACACGGTATAAAAATTATAACCTCTTGCACCCCAACGTTAAAAGAAAGTTAAGCCCCAAATCTTTGCCACTCTCCAGAAGAGCCCACCTGACCTGGCCTTGCTCTCGCCTCTCCCCGCACATGCACACACACCGCACACGCACACAGCCCGCGCACACGCACGCATCCACCTGCCAGCTTGGCAGGTCCTCTCGCAACCTTTCCGGGACTGGACCATCGTCACGAACTCGCCCATCCTCCTCAGGGTTCCCCAGCACACTCCTTCCTACCTCAAGCCACGGGCCGTCCCTGGGTCAGGCTTTCTAGAACTCTGCCCATCTGCGAGTCACCTAGTTGTTTGAGTGTTTCATGTCTGCCACACCAGACTGCAAGGCCTGCTGAGGCACGGGCTTCTTGCTATTTTGGCACAGCCCTAGCACGGGCCTCACCAAGTTTGATTTCTGTGGAGCAGTGTTTATAATCAATCTTCCCCCTTTCTCTGTCAAAAGAAAGGAATTTTGGAGGCGCACCTGAGATTTCAGGAAAGGAGTAAGTAGATGAGGACCAAGCTGTGAGACAGAGCGGGAAGGAAGAGAAACTTGCTTCCCTCACTGCAAGGTGACTGCGGGTCTCCAGCCTCAACCCTGCCCTCTGTTCTGCCCCCACACATGAGTGAACACACGTGTCAGGCAGAGGAGCAGATGCGAGCCACTGACTGAGTCGGGAGGCCTTCTGGCCCTTAGAGGCTCACTTCTGTGCGAACGCCAGATCGCACTCAAGTCCACACAATTTTACTGAATGGCTAACTCAGCTGAGCCCTGCGTCAGCGGCTCAACGCAGCCCTGAAGAAGCCACAGACCTAGCAGGAGTGACAAAGTAGAAATAAGTTGCTAGAGGAAGGTGGACCCCTCCATGCTGTGACGCAGACCACCTTGTCTGCCCAAAACGCTGGGATATCCTGAGAATTTAAACAGCAGTGCAGATTTGCAAACACTTCTTTACAGTAATTAAGGGGGATGACTTTAAACTGAAATACATGTTGCTTTCTTAAGCAGTAACTCTTTGCGTAGAGCCCTTACCACTGCGAGCTGAATGTAACCGTGACCGCTGCCTTTCCAGGGACACGAGGGGCCTCACTACCCTGCACCTGATGCTGCTGCACTGGCCGATCACTTCTACCACGTGGACGAAGCCGGGCAACAGAATCCAAAGGCTCCTGACAGATATTCAGGACAACGCCACGGCGTGTCTCCGTGTTCTGTGTGAGCACGGGGCTCAAGTGAATGCTCGCGTGGACAACAGCAACAAGCATTCGCCCCTCCACCTGGCCATCACGTATGGGACCTACCCAGTTCTCTCCATTTTAGCTCAAAACGGTGCCCATGTCAACGCTATCAATGAATCCAGCATGACACCCCTCCACATGGCTGCAGATATACTGAATAAGGAGATGATAGAAACACTCATTGCCTGTGGCGCAAACGTCAACTGCGTCGTCTCGTCGACTGGGAACACGGCCCTTAAGCTGGCGGTGTGTACTGCGTCGAGCAAAGCAGGCCGCCTGCTGGCGGCGGGGCTGGGCTGCATCCGGCTGCTGCTGACCCACGGGGCCAAAGTAAACGCCCAGGACCATGAGGGCCAAACAGCCATCCACGAGGCGTGTTTCGGAGGCAGAGAGGCGATAATCCACCTCTTGCTTGAATTTGAAGCAAATGTTAATATATTAACGAGAAACGGGGAGTCTCCGATGTACATGTACCTTCAGCGCAGCTCCAATATAAGAGACACGGCCCTCCTCGCCAAGCTCCTCTACCGCTCCTACCCGCTGAGGCTGACCAATCACCAAGGAATTCTCCCGGCAGGAATCATGCTACCAGAATTCCACCTCTTAAGGGAGACCCTAATCAAGTTATCCCAAAAACCCTTATCCCTAGAGGATATCTGTAAAAGAAGCATCAGAAATATTTACGGTGAGAGATACAAACAACACGTGAAACGCCTTCTCCCGGTGAAGATGTGGAACTCCGTGTACGGTTGTCACGACTTAGCTTGCCTCTTGAAATGAGACCTCAAATTTTCACAGTGCCCAAGAATTTCGGTAACTTCAATCGCATGTTCTGGCTAGATGTGTACCCAGAAAATACTTAACCCATCGCCTTATTTCTCTCCAGTGTACAAACTACTGGTCCTTAAACCTTTTTTAAAAAGTAAAATGATTTGCATATTCGCTTTTCGTTCCTAAATATTCTT
>NW_011888871.1:2886988-2899061 GCF_000151845.1 Pteropus vampyrus | reverse complement strand
TATATAGGGAAAAAAATGAATTAATTTATATGTTAATATGGTAACGTAACATGTGAACTTAAGAGGGTGGAGGTTTTATAGGACCAAAAACAAAATTTGATAAAAAAAAAAAATCCTGGAGTTTTTCCAGCCAAATAAGTTTAGTAATAAAGTAGAAACATACTGATTCCTCTGTCATTTTAAATCATAAACTTATTGCTGACCTTCAAGCGCAAGAACGCTACCTGCCCCCTCCTTCTCCCTGAAGGAGCCCACGTGGCTCTGCAGCACACTGTCTGCAGCACCTGCTCCACACTGTCCTCTGACACCAGCTAGCATGTAACTTAGGGACCTCAAGCACCTGAGAGACAGAAAAATGTGTGTGTGTGTAAAAGCAATGGTTCCACACAAGTACGTCTGCTACGGCTGCCCTCACGCCGAAGGGACCAACCTCCCTCCTGTGGAGAAACGCAAGGCAGGCTTTCGAACTCCCCAGCTATTGAGAATGGCCATCTTCCTTCGTCTCTCATACGGTTCCCACCTAACCCACGCCACACATCCAAACGGCCGGCAACCTAGAGCCAGTAACCACACACGACACCAGTTTGCCTTCACTCAGTGCCACAGCCTTTAGCCTCACTGCTTTAATCCCCTTAAAACAGGGATGACCCACGTATCACAGGTGAGGAAACGGACTGAGGGCAGTCACTGGCTCGCCCCTAACCTTACACCTGGCGAATGAATATTAGAGCCGCATCCAAACCCAGGTCCACCACTCACGGGACTACCAGAATGATTAACGTAAAATACAAGTGACATAAGGCTATCCGCACCGCACCGTGCTGGAATACGACAAAGTTAAAACATTTTAAAACGTTTTGTGAAGAAAAATAAACATCATGCTAGCAGTAGCATCATACACATCCTGCCCTCGCTGCTCCGACAGGCTGTCTGTGTGGATGGTACAGGGTTTCCAACCCATGCCATGAGGGCCTCCTCTCCCACGCGGGTTACAGGGCAACCACACACACGACTTAGACCATTCTCCTTTTCAGACACTGGCAGAGCAGGGCTCACGCAGTAGGAGACCACCTCACAGGGCGCTGAAGACCCCCCCGACCTGCCACGAGTGAACTGAGCAGCCTGACACATCCTAGTCATGCGGTAACCAGAAGCACAGGGGTGTCGAGGAGCTGCTGGAGGGAGACGCCATGTTTCTATCTCCACTGGAAGCTAACCTGAGACGTTGAGATTAACAGACCTATATTTTAGACCAAATAAAGGGTTACAGCGTCATCACGAGTGAACAGCAAATGAGTCATGATCTGTATTTCATTGAATCTACTTAAAATCAGGTCACTCATATCCTCTATTTTGATAATCGAATTCAGTGAATTCCGACTTTGGCCACACATTAGAATCTACAAGAGAACTTTCAAAAAAAACCAAAGGCCAACCCTCTCCAAGACCAATTATATAAGAATTAGTGGTGTGGTCCCAGACGATAACCTTTTAAAAATTAAATTTTAATTTTTAGAACAATTTTAGGTTTACCGAAAAATCAGAAGACAGTAGAGTCCCCACTTAGCGCACACCCAGTTACCCCTGCTCCTAATACCTTCATCAATATGGTACAGCTGTCACAACGAAAGCACAAATATAGATATAAGTCCTCAGTTAAGATTTCCATAGTTTTTACCTAATGCCCTTTTTCTGTTCCAGGATTCTGTCCAGGACACCATATTACATTTAGTTGCCATGTCTCTTGAGGCTCCTCTGGTCTGTGAGTGTTTCTCAGACTTTTCCTGCTTATGATGACCTTGACAGTTGTGAGAAGTACTGGTCAGGTATTTTGAAGACTGTCCCTCGACTGGGATTTGTCTGTTTTCCTCATGATTAGACTGGGGCTATGGGTTTTAAGAAGGAAGACTACAGAGGTGCTCTCTCCACGCCTCATCAAGGGCACACACTAGCGACTTGAGTTTCACTGTTGATGTTGACCTTGATCACTAGCTGAGGTGTTTGTCAGGTTTCTCCACCATCTTCTTTATTGACATCTTTTTAAAAGTTCCTCAAGTGATTCAAATATGCAGCCCAAGTTGAAAACCATATTTTAAAAATATTAACCTAACAATATTTCTAGAAGATATACAGCTTCAGCAAAAGGAGGGAATTCGGACCCTGATGAGACAAACTTTTGAGTGCATACCTTTCTACAAGGGTTTCTTTAAAGATTTTTTTTTTTTGGTAGGAGTACCATATTTTCAGGTTAAAAAAATAAAACAAGTATTTAAATTTCTTCTTTAAAAAAATTTTTAAAGACGGTTTCCACCCCAAATTATTCATCTAAATTCTAGCATGACTGTTTAAATATCAACAAATTACGTATCTATCACAGAGAAAATTTCCATATACCTATTTGTTTTTGAAAAATGGTGAAATGAGCATAACTGTCTCTTTGGTTTAAAAAAAGCAATTTTTTCCCCCCGAACTAAAGCACGTGGAGGCAGAAGGATGCAGGTCCTACAGTGTATTTCCCAGGCCAGTACTTACAGACCCACGTGGCACTTACATGCTGATTCATCCACACACTCCCGGCTCCGCCTGTTTCTCTCCACAATCCAGTCCCACAGCGAGAGCTCACACAGCTGCATCTGGATGTGCAGCATCAGGTGGTACTGCACCTAGGGGGCGACACCACACCGGCTCTCATCTGCGCACGATTTGTTCACATTATCCATTTGGTTAACAAACACTTGCCTACTCTAAGCCAAGCATTGGCCTAAGTAAAGAGAACAGAAACAAGAGACACAGGCCTGCCCAAGACACCCAAAGTCCAATGATGGAGATGGGGAAGTAACGCAGTACTTGAAACGCTGTGTCATAATCCAAGTGGGCAGCAGCAGGACCACTGGCATTAGACCAGCGTCAAAGGGCAGACGCTCTGAGATGGGCCTGAAACTGTTTGGTCTGCTCACTACATAAAGTTTTCGAAGCTAAGGTCAAGCATCAAAAAATGGCTACATGGGATTCTGCATCTCTGTGGATACTCCGAAGTATACACACACTTTGGCTGGCTTCACATTGTATGTAATAACTTGTTCATGGAAAAGAAAAGCAAAAATTAAGCTCACTGTGGCCCATTCATTAGGCATCCAGGACAATTTTCTGAATGTATTAAAGAGAAATAAAACTATTCCGGTTAAAAGTCTCCCAAACTGAACGCGTCTGTATTCAGGTGGACCTGTTCAAAGTTTTGTTTCAAAAAAAATAATCCACACAGAGCCACACATTCCTGGTAACGAGAACTAATTCTGCGTGTACACACACAGTTCTGTAATCCACCGTGACAGGTCATGTGCAGACGCTGTTCATGTTCAAGTTTTTTTAACGATATTCAATGCTGCTGAGGGTACGTGGGAGTCTCACCAGCGTCTTAGCCTAACCCTCCATAAGAGTACCCCAAAAACTGACCTGGTAATCCTACTCGGACTCTCACTAAAGCCATGTTCCAAAATGTGGAAACTCTGCATAAATATATTTTTATAGCACAACTCTACCTATACAACAAAAACAGAAGGTGCATGATGATTTCAACTCCAGGGGACATGTGTGAGAATATCCAAGGGATGGGAAGACCCAGTCGAAAAAGGATGAGCAGGAGTTAATGACATGAAGGACGGAAGACAAAGGCCGTTTGTCAAGGGAGAACACGGAGAGAAGAGCCTGGACACAGAGCAGGAGAGCTAGGGCAGAAAGAGGGAGGAGTCCAGGGAGGGGTCAGCTGAGAAGGCCATATCTGATCAATGATTATGGGTAAACATTAAATCGGTAGGTTCTGAGAAAGCCATCTACCTCTGTCTGCCCCAACCAGTTTAAGTTTTCTTCGGAAGATTCCTCAGTGGAGTTCTCTTCTAAGTCTGAATTAAGCCTAACTGACAGCTGATTCTCAACAATCGAACTGGATGACAAACCAGCCAAGTCGTTTCCTTGGGGCTCAATGGATGACTCAAATTCATCGGCATCTCTTGTGACTAAACTGGTGGTATAGTTCACCAATCTGTTATTCTCATTTTCAGGGCCAGGTTCTGCTAAGGATTTTTCTTTTTCTGAGGTGAACTCAGCAAAGATAATAGATGAGCTGTTACTTTCTTCATGTTTAACATCATGTTGATCTCTGGAGAAAAAAACAATAAAGATAAAGATCAATGTCAAAAAAATTTACTCGATTGTTCCTTAAGTCTTTGAGTCTTACTGGTAAACTCCTAAAAGAAAAAATGGCATCAAATCTGTCTAGCAGCCACATTTATTTAAAATACTGGCCGGAAATATCTGAGGAGAAAATAATTAAACATTTTGTAATGAAAAGAAGCAAAAGGAAGTCTAAAACACTCCTGGGCTCCTAACGCAGGTTTGACAGTAGGTTCTGTCTACCCCGTAAAGTCCACACCGGTCCACATACCTGTCGTTCTCCTGGGTGGAGATCACTTTCAGAGATGGCAACTGAATAGAAATTCTATCTGCTGAACAAAAACAAAGACAAATCGTCAAGCAGCTCGATTTTCTAATGCACAGTCAAAGGCAGAGCTAAAATATACAAATAATACCAAATGAGATAAGTCTAAAAATGTCATGACCTTCTAGCCAAACACAGCAAGCTTAGTCAAATGGCTGGGACATTTTAGAAACCATAAAGCAGAGCAGTGGCACCCTGGGGTGTCAGCAAACTCTCTGTGCAGGCCCTATGGGACTCTGCTGTTGTAACAACAGCTACGGACCACACGTATGGATGAGCCTGTGTTCTCATAAACCACTCGTTGAAACCGAAATGCTAAATTTCATAAAATTTTCACAAAATATTCTTCCTTTTGATTCCTTTTAACTATTCAAAAATGAAAAAAAAAAAAAATTCTCAGCTTATAGGATACGCAAAACCAGTGGAAGGCCCCATTTGGCCCGTGGGTCAAAGTCTGCCAAACCTTCAGCTCCATCACCCCGAGCTTTCGGCTCACCTTGTGGCCGGGCCACGTGAACGTGCTCTATCCAAGCGGTGTGATAGCCCACGATGTTGGGATGCTGCAGACCCGCCAGCACCTTCACTTCACGAAGGACCTGTGGAGGAACCATACTTAGATCCGGCTTTTACTGGCAATTTGTTAAGTGTTCGTGGTATCAAATACTACTTGTTCCAGAGCAAAACAGTAGAAACCCCTCTGTACAAGCCATCGAAACTACGTTAAAATAATGGGAATATTTTTGTGAGACAAATGCAATTGTTACAGCGACAAAACTTAGAAGTAGATAGCACTTTATATTTTGCACAGCTCATTTATAATCATTCTCCTGTAAGTCAGTCCAGTCTGCAGTGTGTATAAAAACATGGTTGTCACCACTATTTCAAGGGTGGGAGACAGAAGCGGCTTAGAGGACTAGGTCATTTACCCAGGACCAAACAGCATGTCAGGGAGAAGACCGGTACCTGAACTGAGCTCATGTTTTTTCTTAACAGGCTGTACGGTACATGAATAATTTACTTAAAAAATTAATTTCCCCAGCAATGACCCTGAAATGTGGTCAATCTGAAATGCCTATAAAAAATTAACTCAAAAATTTAGTTTTGATGTTTATTTTACTATAACCCATTCTGAGTAAACTGGAACTCCATGCCTAGTATTTGCCAAATACACACCCATACACACACCTCTTGTGAAAAACCTACTCGATTATTCAAAGTAAATAAATTTTGAAAACCATACCTTCATGCAATCTGTCTTAGTTGCTCCCTTAATCAGGATTTTTTTAATTGCGTAATACTGACCATCTAATTTATTCCTGACCTAAAAAGTGGAGGAAAAGACAGAGTATATTGAGCCATTAAAGTCCAAAGGAATAAGAAAGTTCTTTTCACCTGAGCTTAGATAATCCAAACTATTCAAAGAGATAAAATTAAAGACATGTGTCCCCTTTACTATGCCCAGGAAAGTCGGCGGTGGTTGCACAGGCCTCTGTAAGGCCCGTAACACAGTAGCACAACCTTCCAGCAATGCATTTTTAATAAAATACAGAACAAACCCTCAAAGTTTCTAGAATCCACCTAAACCATGATTAGGAAAAAAATAAAACCTGCCCACTTCCCCGTAAATGACAAATCTTAATAAAAAGTAAACATACATGATTTCTAGAAATTTTCCTTCGACCATTTTAAATAACGATAATGAAAACAATTCTTCAAAATACATTTATTTAGCGTAGCGAGTCAAAAAGAATGCAGAAAACAACCTTGTATACTCTTCCGTATCCCCCTTTCCCTAAGATGGCGAGCTCTTCAAATTCATTTAAGTAACGTGAAGTCTGTGCTTCGAAGGCGGCTTCCCTTGATCTGAAAGTAAAATACAATCAGTCGATGTAAAAACATGAGAGCATCGACACGTTCCGGGTTCACTGCACTACTCATAACCAAAGCGCCTTTATCACTAAATTGTGCTAATTTGAAAAGGATGAGCTAAAATAAAATTTTTCATTCTCTGTGAAGAAAACATTTGCTAAGCAAATCAACAGTGTAATAAATATTAGCGAGGGGATTGTTCACCTAATTTTAAGTATTTTACCAGTAATTAGTTTTTGATGACTAACAGGCAGAGAAGCTAATTACTGGAGCTCAGTAATAAAGGCACTCAAATTTCTTAATGATCTGACAAGTTACAGATTTTAAATTAGCTTTTTCTTTTTTTTTTTATATACTTCGCCCCGCCCCCAGCATTTCTTAAATATAGCTGAAATTCAATGGTTTTCCCCTGACAGAGACTGGGTATCAATACGTGAATTAAGGGTGGGGCTTATGAAATCCACTGTAAATGGGGGAAATGGGATCAAAAGGAGGGAAATGAGAAGTAAAGCGAATCTTGGAGCAGTAATTAACTGCTGAGAACAAAGTTCTTAATTTTCATAAACTAGCCTAACTGCATTATTTTTTAACCCCAAACAAATTTCTGATTAACTCAGGATTCTTAATCCTGACTTCTTTTGGATAGTTTAATCTTTACATAATCACAAAAGTACTTGATACATACCTGATCTTCTGAATATGAGAATTATCCTCACAAGGATCCTAAAATCAAAATTATTTTTAAAAGCATTTTGAGAATTTCATGGAATAAGGAATCTATCAAAATTCAATGTCATATTAATAGTCCCAAATGCTTAATCAACACTGAAAGCAAAGACTCGATAGTTTTTTCAATATTACCTAAGCGTTTACCATTGAAAATATTTCTTAACCAAAAGATCACTACTAAAAACGTTACGTAGCCCAGTTATCCACTGACAAAGCTGAGAATGTGCCAAGATGCTCCAGCAGCAAATAATGTTTATTTTACCTTCAAAATATATGCAGAAACTGACCACTTCTCCCACCTCCACTGCTACCACCATCTCTTCTCGCCTGTATGGTTGCACCTGTCTCCCTGCCTCTGCCCCTGCCCCTGCCCCCGTCGTCAGTCTATTCTCAACACAGTAGCTGGTGTGGTTCCATTAAGATTTGCCAGATTATGTCACTCCTCTGCTAAAAATCCTTCATTGCTTCCCATTTTATTGAGTGAAAACCACAGACATTAAAATGGTCTCAAGATCGAAGTCCATCCGACCTTCTCGCTGCCCTGCTGCCCCACCTCTCCCCCACGCTCCCCTTGCCTCCTCGACTCCAGCTCCCCACATGCCAAGTGCACTGCTACCTGGGGTGTGACTGTGCCCTCACCTGGAGTGCTCTCCCTCCAGTATCCACATGGCCCGTTCTCTCTACTTCAGCCTCAGGCCTTCCGTTGCCATCCTATGCAACATTCACGTTGTCTAAGCCCCTTCGCTTCCGGATGCTTCTCCTTACCACTTATCACAATCTAAAACCCCATTTATTTTTACAGATTTTTCTTTTTCTGTTTGCTCTTCAGAACAGAAGCTCTAAGAGGGCAGATATTCTATTTTGTTTACTGCTTGAATCCCAGCACCTACGCGAGAGCCTAACACATAATAGTCATTCAATATTTGCTGAATAAACGAATTAAAGTTAATGTTTTTATAAACCTGTATTATAATCAGGATTTCATGACACTTTAGAAAACAGTCCTCTTGAAATCAAAATGTTTCTGTCACATACAAAGTCCGTACTTCGTGCTTACCTGACGAACTCTTTCTTTGGCTGACCTCATTAAATGAGTAATGGCTCTGTTGTGATGCAGTCTCAATGAGCTAAACTCATCGCTACAGGTGAAAGAAGACAGCAGCCCCATTTTGATAAAGGTCTGACAGAGTACTAAAAAAAAATATGGAAAACTATTCTTAGAAAGGCGACAATGAAAGAGCAATTTTAAAGAGTACCCTGTACATAAAGAGTAATAACAGCCGCTATAAGAAAAAAGTTACATGTACACACACATTACAACTTGAGGATTAATCCTCTACTGGCGCAGCGACAGCTGGTACACTCATTGATCAAGAGTCTATCTATAATTATCTGCCACTGAACGGTCATTGGTTTACCGTGACTGCTCAGTCAGTAAAGGACTAAGCGCCATCTTTGAAAAAGGCAGGGAAAAATGTAAACAGAGTGGTCTTCCCGCATTCGAACACATCACACTTTGCTGGCAGGCGCTGAGATAATAAAAGCAGAGTGGAAACAAATGATCAGAACAGACGACGAAGTGAATGTTAATTGTTGTTTTCTATTATGGATATCTTTCACCAACATAGTACAAGCGTGTGTGCGATATGTGTACAGACCAAATACTGGGGGAAAATGAAGTCTGAAGTCACACCAGCGGGCTCCTCAAAAAAAGGAGTTTCTACAGAAGTGCTTGGCTTCTACTCATTCAAGGAATACAGATCCATAAGGATATTTTTCTATAACAAAACTCTGCATTTAAATTATCAACTAACTGAATCACATCAAAAACACTTAAAGAAACTTTAAAAGTTCAGTCACTTAAGAAGAAATTCAAAAGTATCTTAAAATCAGCAGCATGTCTAGATTACTTTAATTAGGAGTGAGATTAAATTAAAATCATTATCATCTGCTTTTCTATACTGAGTCTGATACAATAATGACTAGCTACCAATACTTCAGAACCTACAGAACACGTATAACCCACCTCCCCATCACATATTCAGAAAATAAGTGTACACTGTACAAATAATATTCACAATTTTTCATGTCCCATCAAGCTCATCAAAATGATAATCCACCTTAAAGTAAAAGCATTACATTCCAAGATCACATTAAGGAAATCTATAGGTTTGAGGATTTCTAACACCGAACAAGACTTGGAAAGACTTTTTTGGTAGAACAAGATCCTTAGAACCTGTGGTTGGAGCTATTAAAGAAGGCACGATGGTCTCAGTCAGTGAGATGAACCAGAAACACCAGTCTATAATTCTGCTCACTTCTGTGCTCAAGTTTCTCATACAAATAATTATGGCAGGAATAAAAATAGAAATTTTCAACAACTGTGGTATAATAATAGATTTGGTCTCTGTCTCTGGTTCTTGGCACACAGCTCCTAAAACTCCTATAATTCCTAAGTGCTAGAGCTGCTTGGCGCATCATTTCTAAATTCCTAAGACCCCAGGAATCTCCAGAGTGATGAGTATCTATTTGGATGCTAATGAGGCGGCTGAGGTCCCCTAGAGAGCTTCAAGATGGAGGCTTGTCACCAGAAAGACCAAGCCAGTGATGAGAAGCTTGGAACTTTCAGCTCCACCTCCATTCTCTGGGGGAGGGAAAGGGCTGGAGATTGAGTTTATAATTGATCGTACCAATATGATGAAGCCTTCATAAAAATCCCTAAAATACAGGGTTCAGAAAGCTTCTGGGCAGACATACTGACGTGCCAGGACGGTGACACACCCCGACTCCACGGGGACAGAAGCTCCTGCACTCTGGGCCCTACCAGACCTGACCCTATGAGTCTCTTCACAGGGCTGTTCCTTGTATCCGTTATATATCCTTTATTACACAGTAAACCTGTAAGCATAAGGTCTCCCTGAGTCCCCTAAGCCATTAAAGCAAGTTTTCAAACCTGAGGGAAGAGGGGATAGAGGATATCACAACTTATATCCAAGTCGGACACAAGTGTGGGTAACCTGAGGACCCCCGGGGACCCAGCACTTGCAACTGGCATCTGAAACAAGGGCTGTCTCATGTGACCGAGCCCTTACGCTGTGGGATCCGACACTGGCTCCACGCAGACAGCGTCAGAATTGAACCAAATTGTAGGACACCCAGCTAGTACCCAAGAACTGGTCAGTGCAGGAAAAAAACCCACGTTTGGGTTAAAGGTACTTGGTGTGTAGAGAAAAAGTTTCCTATTTGACAACACAAAATACTGCTGTTCCAGTGTCCGCTGGTCAAGGACTGGTTCAGACTGAACATCTGTAACCTCCATTTACCTGCTAACCGACTAAAGCAGAACGGATCTTCATCAATCACATGAATTATCAAGTTATAGATACAAATGAACTATCTTTTATTTACTTAAATATGCACAATTTTATGGTTATTAATCTTTTGACGCCCCATAATTATATTCATAAGGAGTTACCCAAAGCAAAACATAAAATGAATTTAAGAAATATAAACTAGGAGACCCCCTAGGAATACCAGGCGCTATAGGTGTAAAAAAAAAAAGAAAAAGAAATATAAACTATTAACACTTATTTCAAATTTTTATAAACCTGCTGCTTCCCAGACCCATCGCATTAAATAACATAGTATTTTTACAAGTTTTATTCAGCAAGATTAATTTATTCTTACTAACATTTAAACACCTGTCTTGAACGAAGTGCGTTTGGTTCATGCACATGGCTCAAGTGTTCCAGCAAAGAAACAAGCAATAGCTGGTTGGCAACTGCAAAAGGGAAACTCGGCTGTTGCTGGGGTCCTTGCAACACCTGCAGTTCTGCTGGAACATCGGATTCTAAAAAATTAAAAAAAGAGAAAATTTTAGTAAGCGGTAAACATATTTCATAATGATAAAACAGCCCATTAATGAAACAAATTCTTTAAATTTAAAGAAATAAAAAAAATAACAGTTAAGCTGAGTGGGGTTAATCAAGACAGACTTTCTGGAATCTAGTTTTGAGATGAATTCTGGAGGTTGGAAGACTAGCAGAAAGATGCCATTGGAGGAAGGGAGAAAGTCTGGGTAGCAGTGATGTATACGAAGGTAGAAATAAATGAATGAATGAATGAATGAATGAATGAATGAATAGTCAGGCAAACAGGCAGGAACAGGAAGGCTTCCTTCCGCCGAGAGGACAGCCCAGACCCAGAAAGAAGCCTGGCGGGGGGAGGCAAGATGGGCGGAAACCTGGCTCTGAGCACATGCTATGTATGTACCAAGTGCTTTTTACGCACAATCTCATTTAATCGTCACAAGACAGTGAGAGGTCAGTGTTACCATTCCCACTGCACAGATGAGGACACTGATCACACAGAGGGTAGGGAACTTGTAAGCAGGCAGATCAGAGCAACTCGCAAGTCCATCTTCCTCTTTCCATTACGTAAGACCAACCAGACAGACGAGTTAGAACTTACAGGTGAAGGTACTAAGTTCTGTTTATTTACTACAGTGAACAGACCAAAAACACAATGAAGGGAATATATTTGAGTAAACTGTTCTGGAAACATGTAAATAGGGAGCCTGGAAGGAGGCATGCAACAGTTAACAGGAGAAGTTAGGATGAGCTAGTAAAGGATGTCATAGAAACATGGAAGAAAGAAGAGGTCCCAGAGATATCAAGACAGACATGGACTGGCCAGCATTTAAAACACTAGGAATGGGGATGAAGGTGTGAATAAGTGGAAATTACTAAGGGGGGCTGTTTGAGGAAAGATGAGACGCCTCAAAAACTCTCAATAACTGTTGACCAACTCGGTTAGAAATGCCTTGCAGAAACAGGGGCCGCATATCCTACACCTGCTAAAAATTGTCCTCATTTCAAATATTCTATTCCTAAAGGTCCTGGAAAAGCCAGTTTTCAAATCCAGACTTCATTCAGCAATTTCCTCTCTGACCTGCAGGTGGCCAAAAAAAGACCTGCATGT
>NW_011888871.1:2878047-2885693 GCF_000151845.1 Pteropus vampyrus | reverse complement strand
ATCTTATTTGGACAAAATCACAGAGAAATCTTTAATCCATTCATGATACTTCTGACAAATAGTTTTAAGTGCAAAATTCATCCAATGCATTGTCTTCAGCTACATCAAAATGTAAATAATCTGTGTAATGAAATTATGGTTTTTAAAATTTTTTTTCTATATTTTCAACATATCCTGGAATGTGAATTTTTAAAAAATGTACTGAATAGTTAACAGTGGTGAGAGTATGGTTAGGAGGGCTTCCTAGTAGTTCTTTATACTCACATTTTCCTATTCTCTACAATGAGAAAATTCTACATTTTAATGAGAAAAAATTAAAAAATGGCTGGTCCGTGCAGTCAAATGAACCCAGTAGATCAAGAAAATGACAACTTTAAAAGGCCAGCGGACAAATACTCACATGCAGGCAGGAGGAAAACTGAGAGGAAATGAAGCTGAAAGCTTCCCATCTCCCAGCTCTGGTCAAGAGAAGAGGAAAGTGGCTGAAAGGAAAGATGACGTCAAGTCCTCTTATAAAAGAGTAAGAATAAGAAATGAGATCTAGATCCTAGGTGAATTAGAGTCCCAGACTTCTGCCAAGTAGGAGGGGAGCAGACAAACAGGAAAGGGATCTCATAATTCAGACTCCTCAGGAAAAGATGATCCAAATGGTCCATTATCAAATTAAAGAGGAACCTGGAGGATTCATCTTCGGTAAAAATTCAGGAAAATTCGAGTCAGGTGAAAGAAAAATTAATGAGTCCCACAACGGGCTGCCTGTCGGCCTTCCTTCTACCGCCATTCCACAGGGGGGGAAAGACAGTGACTTTGATCAAAGGCTGACACTGGCTCTAGGAGAATCCCTACACAATAAACTGCAAAACACAGGTTTTATAGTTATACTTAGGTTTTGAATGTTCTGACTCTTGTCATTAACTGGCAGAGTGACCTCCTCACATCATACAGAAGACCTTGATAACCCATTTAGGTATTATTCTGTTTTCACATCTACTACAAATGAAACTACATTTTTCACAGACCTTACTTTTCACATAAAAAGATAAATTATGTCTGGACACTCTGGACCTCTTTGGAAGAAAAGGCAGTATGTAAACAAGAGTATTATTAGTAACCTCGAAGGAAATTTTTAGAAGCTAATCTAAGATCACTCCCTTCAAGAATAATCTTCAGTTTGCAGAAAACCTTATCACTATGTTACAGAAAAGACAAGCTTGCGTGTTTATAGCTGGGACTTTTCCCATGACATAACACTTTATGTATTACAGAGCTGCTGTAATATATATGCCACCTTACATATGGAAAAAAAATCAGTTTTTCCATTAAAAAAATTGTTACCTTGCAAATCTCTTGTTAATGGCCTAGTTATATTACCATCTTTTGTCTCCTTTAGGGTCAAAAATTATTAGTAGTATTGAGGACGAAGATCGAAGAATTTAAGAAATCAAACCTTTTCAACTCAGCTTGCGCTTTTAAATCTATTTCAACATGGATTTAATGTTTTATGCTTCGACTGAATGTGTATTCTCCGTAATTGTCCAATTCGACCGACTCTATAGTAAAAACCTCCCTGAATCATTTTTGACAGTGCAATTTTTAAAACTGCCAAAATAACTGGCTGCAATTAAGAGCCTATTACACTTTCAATACTGGATACTTTGAACTGGTTAGAGTCAATGTTTTAAGAACCTCCCACTGCAAGTTGTTGAAGAACGGGACAGACTCTACGCATTTTCTTCCAGTAAACAAAAACCTCGAAAAAACCTGGGCTTTTTTTTTTTTTAAGCGAAGAGGATGATTTCCATACTGCCTCACTATGAGCAGTCTTGCTACCCTGTCGAAGAAGACAAGAGAAGCTACAAATCAAAACTCAACCCAAATTGTCAGGCGCGAAGGATCTGCAAAGTCCCATTCTAGTAGTTTAAAAAGTTCATGCTCGTCTCCTGACAAAACCACAGGGCCTGGGAGCTGGAAAGCGGCCCGGGCAAGTCGTAGCACTTCGGAAGCCCGAAGTCCGCAGAGAGGAAACCAAAGAACAGAAATGTAAACAAACGAGCGCGATGCAGACACTCGTCTTAATAAAAGATGACCTGACCCGAACGGGCCGCCCGCCACCTCCCGCACTGCACCGCTGGGCCCCTGGCTCAAGCCCGGAATCTGCCCAGCTCCGGGGCGAACCTCGCTACTGCCCGACCCCCCCCCCTCGGGAATGACGGCGGACAGGGGAAAGGGGAGGGCCGCCGCGGCACTCCGGGTCCCTCACCATCATATTTGGGGTCCGAGCCCTCGGCCGGGAAGTCGATGGCAGGCGGCGCAGGCAGAGCCCCCGCCGCGTCGCCCTCCGCCTCGCGCTCCCGGGCCCCAGAGCTGCCCCCCAGCATCGCCCGCCGCGCGCGCGGGCCGCAGCCCAACCCGCCCAACAGCCCAGCGCCACCTCTGTCAGCCGCCTAGCGATGCCCACGAACCCGGAAGTAGCCCCTCGCGAAGCGGAAGTCCCGCCCCGGCCTCCCGCGCGCCGCCGCAGGCTGTGGGGCCTGCTGCCAGGCTCCGCCCCTTCCGCTTCCGGAGGGAAAGATGGGCTAGTGGGCACGGGCGCGCCCCCAGCACAGGCGCCCGGATGGGCTGGTCCTCGACAGGCGTCCGGCTGGGGGGAGGGGCTGGCGTCCCACCACGCCCAGGTGGACCCCGGCCTGCGCTCCTGGGCACCCCTTTAGACCTGAGTACCCGCAGACGAATCAGAGCGCTCAGATCTCACGCCAAGACTTCCAAACTCCTCCCTCTTTGCCCTCTGGAGATGTCGCTGACTACTTGGTCTCCAACACGATGCTGTTGGAAATAATCCTTAGGTCACAAATCAGATAATATAGCTGGAAAACAAGCTTTTCAGATTTGGGGCCTCAAAATCTGAAGTACAACATGCAAAAGTGGTATTGTCAAAGAATTGTATTTGCGAAAAGTTTCCATATAAGTTTTACTGGATGCATTTAGCCTGACGGCAGCAATGCACGGTGTAGTTCTCCAAATAACTCCCAAAGATTAGGCATGTCCCTTTCCATGCCCTGCTGATAGGAAGAGCAGTTTTAAACATACAAATATTTTTTGACTCATCATTTCTACTTTAAGGACTTTATTCTAAGGAACAGGTTAAGTATGAGCAAAAAGATTTAGCTAAAAAAGCCATTAATTTCAATACATTATAATACCAAAAATGAGACTATAACTGACAAGATAAATTATGAACATATAATGGCACAACTTTGCAACCATTAAAAATGTCGGTATGAAATATATAGTTCTCACCACTTTTCCACCACCACCAGAAGGGAGGAAAAAAAGCAAACTCATTCTGATTGGAATATAAAGGTAACCTTTCAAGAAAATGATGTGCAACTTATAGTAGAAGTTTTTGAATAGGCACACTTCTCAACCTACATATAGGCATATATCCAAAAGAAAAAGTAGCAAAAAAAGATGCATCTATAAGAATGTTCATCAGAGTGTAGCTTATAATAGAAAAGCACTGAAATAAATCCAAATTCCAAATAAAAGAGCGGTTAGGGTGCATCCATGCAACTATATAAACTGTAGCACTGAGATCAGATCTTCTTATGCAGGCCATTACAAAAAATGAAAAAGAAAAAAAAAAAACTGGCAGTTTCCTTTCTTGGCTTTCATGATACCACACAATTCTCGTGCTTCTGTATTTCATTGGTCCTCCACCTCAGCATCCCTTTCTGGATCCTCCTTCTTCAAATGTATAATTCTGTAGGGCTCTTGTCATGTCACTCCAAATTCTCTCAGGAGATAACCATGAGCACGGCTATCACTTTACATATGATCTATAAGCTGACAACTCCCAAATGTATCTCTGCAGCACAGACTTGTTCTCTTGGATGACTCAGAAGCATCTCAAACTTATCTGAAAGTACTCTTAATTTTCCTTCTAAAACTTGTTTTCTACCACCCTTCTCCATCCATTTAAATAGCACACAATCCACCCACCTCTACAAGCCTAAAACGTGACAGTCAACCTTTATTCCATATCCAGAATATATCTAGGCTGCCAACAAAGTCATAAAAATAGCAATATGATACAGCACATAAACATGTGCATTAAACATATAGTTAACTGAAAAGGAATCCTAAATGGCCAATAAACATAAGATGCACAAATTTCACTAGTTACAGGTAAATGCAAATTAAACAATGAAATATTTCAAACTCTTATAATTGCAAAAATAAAATTTTTTATACAAAGTATTGGTAAGCACATTGAGAAATTGGAACCATCATACATTGCTAAAGAACTATTTAGTGATATTGAGTAAAGCTGAATAGTGTGTATCCAAGATCCAGTAATTAACCCCTCTTTGGTTTGGTTTGGACATCCCTATCAGTGCCCACGGGTGTATGTATAAGAAAACTTGTAACATTGTAATAGCAAATTTGGAAATGGCCTAATATCCATCAATAGCGAAATAAATCTATATATGCAAACAAGTATTATAGAAGTTACAATGAATCAACTAGATATGAATCGATAAACAGATGTTTAAGTATATTAAATAACTAATGTTTATTATACTGTGTAAAACTGTGGTTGGATACATTTTATCATCTTCCCTGAGTATTTATTCATCTGATGTTAAGGAAACAATACAAACTGTAGCACTGGGATCAGATCTTCTCCAGTTTCCTTAATCCAACAGTCTCAACTTCCTTTATTTCTACTACAGCTCTAGCCACCCTGTAGCTATCTAGGAATTTATCAGTGAGAGTGAGTTTAGGAAATGGTACATCATGGTTGCTACATTCAAGATGGCCCCCCAACGAGCTCTGCTTCCTGATCTTCACACCATTTTCAAGTTCCCTCTCACACTGTACTAATGCTGGTTTGTATGATCATTAGCATATGGAGAATTGATGATATGAGACTTCCCGGATTAGCTTAAAAGACATTTTGCCTTCCATCTTGCTCTCTCCCTCTCTGAGGGAAACTGACTGCCATGCTGTGAGCAGCCTGATAGCAAAGCCTCTATGATGAGAAACGGAGGCCTGCCAACAACATAGAAGTATTTGGAGCAGATCCTCCATCCTGGGTAGGATCTTAAAATGACTGCCACCTAGGACAACGGCTTGACTACAACCTCAAGAAAGACTGAGCCAGAACCACCAAGCTACACTGCCCTCAGATCCCGACCCTCAGAAACCATGGGAGAGAATAAATGCTTGTTTGGGGTGATTTGTTACACAGTGATAATTCATAAGTATGCTACATTAGATTTCGGCATCTTATCAGGGTGAAGAATGGCCTAAGCCAACGTCTTGGGAAATTCTGTTGATCTGACTGGCTACCGAGCAACACTTGTGATGTCATCAGGATTAGAACTCTCACTAATGGGGTCTTGTAGACCATATGACGGAAAGTCCCAGATATAAAGGAACTTTTCAGGTGAGCATATCTATTTCTGCTTCCCTCGTTATGTTCCCTAACAAAGTGGATAACTTTATAAGTAATAATTATCATATTTCTAGTTATGTTGTAAAATATTTCAGCTATCAGGATGCCTATTTGAAAAAGCACTCAATATTACTTAATTCCTTTGAGTTTCCATCCAATGAGCTTGTAATGTAGACCTAGAGCAGTTTTAAGATAACAATAAATTCTTTTTTTTAGCTCCCCGAGACTACACAATGAAATATTGCATTGTTTAAAATGACTTTTAATGTTCTCTTTTGGGATTTCTTGAGAATGCTTTATTTTTATGTTCATATTCTCATAACCCTCAAATCTTCACCCCTTAATGGTGGATTTTATTTCTCGAATTATTCAAGTGTCATTTATACCGGAGCGGGTGCTCAAAGGATAAAATTGTAATTTTTAGTTAACTTTTAAAATTAATCTTTGTTAAAGAACATATACATATATAAAACATATAAATTTTATTAAAGTATCCCTTTTTCTGACTACACCAAAAAAAGATAAAACTGCAGTAATAAGGATAACGTTGTTTTACCATAACTCCGATAATATCTATATCCCTCCATTCCTCCTCTATTTACCGCTATCAGTTTAGCGTATATTATTCCAATTTTTTGCCGATTCATTTACTTGACAAGTTTGTACCACAATAAAACAGCATTGTTTTGAGGGAGTTTGTTTTTGCCCAAAAGAATGCCTAAATACAGATTGTTCTGCAACTTGCATGTGGTTCTCCACTCCAAAATACCTCCTGGGGACCTTCCCAAGTTGGTATACCATAGTATTCCATAACCGGATATTATATAGTTAATTTAGCCCTTCCCCCAGCTGAACGGGAAGTAGGTGTATTCAGCTTGATGTTTACGGGAATTCTACCACTCCTAGCTGTGATTTTAAGCAAAATATCTAACCTGTGCCTCAGTTCTTCACTTGTAAAGAAGATTCTACTCTCACCTAACCCTACGAGGTTGCACTGAAGATTAAATGAAGACATATTTACGGCCAGCTCTTTGTAACCGTTACCCCAAACCGTTATTTTCTTTGGTTAGCTCTGATCCTTTGATCTTGGCTCCGGGGAGACTTGATTCTAGCTGCCGTGCGCTGAGCGTCATCTTCTCAATCAGAGTAACCCTGAGGCCGGTGGCAGTGTCTTCCTGTGACACCCCTTGTTCTCCTGCTTTAAGGCGAGAGGATTTTCTGACGGTTGTGGCTTTCCTTTTCAACGGTTTACTGAGGTGAGCGGGACACATTCTCCAACTCTCTGCTCCTGGTCCACAAGCAGTTCCCTCCGTCCAGATATCCAAACCGGCCCCTCGCCATCACGCCTGGAGTCCGAGCCCTCGGCCGGGTAGTCGATTGCAGGCGGCGCAGGCACAGTCCCCGCCCCGTCGGCCTCCGCCTCGCGCTCCCGGACCCGGGGCTGCCCCGCAGCATCGCCGGCCGGCGGCAGGCCGCAGCCCAGCGCGCCCGCCAGCCCTGCGACGCTGCACTACGGCGCCGTAGTGCTCGCCACCAAAAAGCCGGAAGCAACCCCTGGCGAAGCGGAAGTCCCGCCCTCACCTCCCGCGCGCGGCTGTAGGCAGCGGGCCCTGCCGCAGGCTCCGCCCCTTCCTTCTTCCGGGCGGGAAGGATGGACGGGTCTGGGGCGGACGCGACCCCCGCGCAGGCGCCCTGGTGGGCTGGTTGTCGGGCGGCGGGGCGGCGCGGCGGTGGGGTGGGGGGTCCTCCTCGTCCCGGCCGACTCAGGCCGGCGCTCCCCGGCGCCCTTCCCAGCCGTCTTTGAGAATGCCAGAGGTCCCGGCTGACCCTTACACCCAGTCTCGGCCTTTTTCCCCTCCCCAGAAGTTCAGTGTCCTCCTGATCTTTGTATTGACACGAATACATTATACACATAAGCAATTTGCGGGTCAGTACGTAAAATACCATGCCATAAGACAAAAAACACAAGCTCCAAGTAATAATATGTATGTTCTGTGGGGACTTGTGTGTGTACATATATAAATATATATCCATATTTATATACATATACACACAGAGAAGGCTTAAAAGAAAAAGGTATTACCCACATAACAGTACCATAAATAAAACTGAAAATTAACTGTACAGTCTAACTTACCTTTGTATGGACAGAAACCATCCTGTACTATGGCTGTTTCTATATGAATTA
>NW_011888871.1:2870378-2877802 GCF_000151845.1 Pteropus vampyrus | reverse complement strand
TATGTTCTGTGGGGACTTGTGTGTGTACATATATATATATGTATTCATATACACATGCATATAAATATGTGAATATCTGCATATATTTATATATACATACAATTATGTACACAAACCCAATATATTTATATGTCAAACATGCACATGAACATATATGTATACACATATTTTTATATACACATATTTTTATGTATTTATACATATCCCCAGAGAAGATGCATATTATTATTTGAGGTTTGTGTTTTTATTGTCTTACAGTATGCTATTTTCATATTATTTAGCAATTAGCTTTTTTTGCTGGCTCGTTGAGAACTTTTTCCACCTTTAAGTAGGTTCATTCCTCTTTATTTTTCAGTTTGCTTCATGGTGCCTCTCAATCTGCTTACTCAGCTGTTGGAAGAAAGGTTAAGAACCAGTAGGAAATATTTGGGGATCTCGGGCAAGGGTGGCTTTGTATTGATGGGTAACAGTACGTAAACTCCTGCCTCATTTTCCTAACTGTAAATAGAATTATTAATGGTATGGCACTCCCAAGTTGGCTGTAGGTTGTCAGTGAGTTAAGAAAGATAAATCACATGGAAGAGATACTTGGTTCATTGAGTCTTTCAGTAACTTTGAGTCCTTGCTAGTATTTTTCCAGAAACAGTTCTTCTGAAAGCGTAATTTTGTATCTTCATCACTCATCAAGGTGAGTTAGACACTATGCTCTCCTTCTCTCCAGTTCTCCCCTCTGCTCCTCTCCTGAAAACCTGCAGTGTACTAAAAACGTAAATATTGGATCTGGTCTGGTAGAGCTGATGCAACCACAGGAGGGAATGAGAACCAGGCTTGGAAGGAAGTTTATTAACACTCACAGGTCCCAGAGAAGGAGTCAGCACATGCCATGTAGGGCCACAGGGGCAGCACCAGAATTTGGTCAGGTGGCAAAAGACAGGGGTGAGGGGAAAGCCTGTATCGAGGTTTCCATGGGAAGGGCAAGGCATAGCAGAGTAACCAATTTAGGACTGGCTAGCCAGAACAATTCCAGCAAGTTTTGCGCTATAGGGGTGGTCTCTAGTTGCCTGGTACCTGGCCGTGGGATGGTTTAGGGCAAAAAGCTAGATAAGGAGGTGGCTGGGTCCACTGTGGAATATTTTTAAGTTTAAAATATCACACACCTGAGAATGTAGTTCCATAGTGTAGCGGTTAGCACGTCCGCTTTGCACACACAAGGTCCTGGGTTCATGCCCCAGTGGAGCCACGCTCCATGGTCTACAGCCATTCCACACTGAATAAGCCCAATGTCTGGTCTCGGAAGCTAAGCAGGTTCGGGCCTGGTTAGTACTTGGATGGGAGACCACCTAGGAAGACCAGCTGCTGTAGGCATAAAATAATTAAAATAAAAATAATATATATCACACACCTGGAAAAATGCAATCTTGTGTAGACATAAGATTAGTCCCAGGGAATGATACTGGAGAGCAATAGTTATTTCTATACTATGCATATGCTCTTATGTTCAGTAGGCACTCGATGAAAGATTGAAAAATGAATGAATGAGTGAACTGTTCCAGGGAGAGAAAAGATGTCCAATGTGCATAGCTGTACTCATACCTTACTGTGTTTATTGCCTAGAGAGCATTTACAACACTTTTACTAATTTCCAGAAGGAATTCTCTTGGGGTTCATTACATTACATTACACTTGTTACTTAAAGGTATATATTTACTGTAAAAGCAATTTATTGTGTTTCAGAAGGAGACCCTTTGGAATCACTTTCATCACAGTTACAATCTAATATGGTGACACAAGATGCCTATTCAATATTGAGCTATAGCTCCTCATTCGTCACGTCTTCCTCGGTTACATTTGATCCTTCAATTGTGTTCTTCATCTAAGTCCTACAAGTTATTTCAATTTATTATTTATTATTCGCTATTTTGTTTCAGCTATTTGATGTGTCACTGCTTATAAAATTTTCTAAGTGGTTATTGTTAATATATGGAGATCAGTGGACTTTACATAGGTATCTTTTTAAATCAGACAACCTTTTCTACTATAATTGGGTTTCTATTGTTTATATCAATTCTCTCATCTTATTTTTATTCCTTTTTTTTTTTTTTTACATCGGTCCAACAAACAAGAACTATATTTAATCATTAAGGTAATAACACACATTATGGTTTTGTTCCTGAATAGATAGAAGTTATTTTACATTTAAGATTAATATCTTTCTTTGTACAATCAGCCAGCCAGCTAATCTTTACTTCTTAGTAAACATGTTTTCACAACTATTTCTCATTCCTCGTTTGAAACCTTATGCCATTCAACATCACCGCCCTTTTCCCTGCTTTTTGTTCTGACTTCTGTGTCATTCCTTACATTCATGGGAAGGCTGTAGTCTCTGACTCTGTTTTATCCAAAGTACTCCTTAATCGAAAGTGTGACTCTCAATTTCAACATCTGTATGAATAACAGAAGAATGCAAAGTCACCTGGATATACGATTTTCACCATTTTCCAAGAAAGTGGGGAAAATGGAGTATTAGAATAACCAAAAGGCTGACCATTTGTGCTCTTTGAACCCTCCGAAGACTTCCCAAAGACCGTATTTCTCATACTTTCCATGCGTAGCACCACATGTATATGATGCCCAAATAAAAAACTGGCATTAAAAAAAAAAAAAAAACCCTCTTAAGAATGATGTCAGCAAAAAAAAATAGTAGAGTAGGAAATTTCAGGGACATTTCTGCCCCAGAAACACTGAAAATCCTGGCAAAACAAAAACAAACAAACAAACAAAAACCCTGCCGGAATCAACCTTATCAGAATTCTGGAAGATAGTCCAAGGTTTATGACAACTAAGCAAATGCTTAACCATGAGAAAGGGCACTGAAACAGGCTGGAAGAAGACCCTGGCATTTTTACTTAGCCTTCAAGTGGTCTTGAAGACAGCAGCCATCATGTCCAGCGTGGGCACCAAGTCCAGCAAAGCAGACCTTGATCTGAAGGAATTTAATTGATCTGCCTTGACTTGCCTAAGGGTTCCCTGAAGACTGACACAATAGGCCTGCCTTTGTTTCGCCTAACCCAGAGCTCTTTCAGGGTGAAAAAATGGCTATGGCTTCATGGAGATGTTCCTGGAAAGAAATCTGAAAGCCAAACGGGCCACTGCTGCCTAGGGCAAAAAAAAAATAAAATAAAAAAAAATAACCATTGAGACGAACAATAGACATACCTAAAGCTGGGGAGGAAAAGCTGAGAAGTGAGAAACTGTGGGAAAAGGAGCTTTGAAAAACTCCCACATACCAAAGAACCTAGGCACTCATGTGCATGGCCAGGCAAGGATGCAGGCTCAGAAAAGACGTGGCAAGAACCTGAGCTTTCCCTGCTACTGGCCTTCAGATCTTGCACAAGTCGGAAGTGAAGGCTAAGGCAGAGTTGGAAATCACCTGGCTACGTGTTGAAGGAATGGCCCGATAGAGAGCCAACCTGCAAGAATTAGTTCCTCAGGTATACCAAGCCACATTTCAAGGGCTCAATAGCTGTATGGGACTAATGGCTATTATGTTAGCACAGGACTTCATTATCATTGCAGGAAGTTCTACTGTCCAGTGTTGGCTTAGAGCTTTAAGAACATGGATTCTGTCACTAGCTTGTGTGATCTTGAACAAGTGAATCTCTATTTGCCTCAATTAACTCGTTTATAAAATGGAAATGCTCATAGAACCTACCTCACATAGTAGTCGCAAGAATTAAATGAGTTAAAGTATAAATCCTCAGAAGTAATGTCTGGCACATAATAACTTCTGTTTAACTGTTAATAATTGCTGAGAGTACCATTTGTAAACTCTCTTGAGACTTGAGTCACCTCTCGGTCATTGTCATTCTGGGACCATGTCTAATCATTGTTTAGGACTGCTTGTTTTCTAGGTCATGAATTGGATGAGTATGGACTCTCTGTGATTTAAATCCAGAAAGTGATATTTTTCCTTATAGTCTCAACCAGTTAGAACTACACCTGAGTTTTCCCTTTGACCCAGGTCTGCTGGATCAACTACATGCCAAACTGGTTCCTTGTCATCAACTGTATCATCTGTTTTCACTTTTGCACATTTCCAAGGGCAACAGAGTTCTAAGAGTGGGGTTTTTTTGTTTTGGGGAGTTTTGTTTGTTTGTTTGTTTGTTTTACTTCCCAATGTCATTTCCTCCTGAAATCTTGTCATCCTTTTCCTGTCTCTTATTTGCCTGGGGAAGAAAATCTACTTGATCCTTAAGGGCTCATTTCAAGTGTCCCCACCTTCGTAAAATTTCCTGAGCATCATGTACTTCAGGCTTAAACTCGCCCACTGCCTCCTAAGCTTCCCTTTCTTCATTTGGAACATTGTAGCTGTGTGGGGTAACAAATTATGCATAACTCTGTATTCCAAACAAAATGGCCTCTGGCAAGTAGGTACAGGATCTTCAATGCATGGATCATTCTGGGTTCTAAATTAATATTTTAGCAATACATAAAGGAGCACCTTGGGATCTGTCTCCTAAAAGCAAATTATGTCTAAACTTTGGTGAGTCAAGGTCTCAGATTTCCTTCATAGAAGACAGTGGTCCTCAGGAAATCAAATGTATTCTTCCTTGAAAATATTCAGGTTTTAATATCTTATGTTGGGTTGGTGGGAAGGGGTGTTCATTATCCATTAGGATAAAGTTGGCGTTGATAAATTAAACAGGACTTTCATTTCATGAGAGTCCAAAGCAAGACTCAAAGAACTCAACTAATAAATCAAACCCGGAGCTGGAACTTACACCCAGTCTGTCTCCTAACAGAATTCTCCGATGACCGCGTCTCAGCCCACACCGCGGGGACAAGTCTATTGATGTTGTCACCTGAGCACTCTCATAGTGAAAGGTAACTACTCTTCTTTTTTTTCTTCCTTCTTTTCCTCTTGCTTCTTTTCTTTCTTTTTGTGGCTAAATATGATAAGTTCTTCTTTTGCATTTGCTTTGTGACTAATCTGTTTTTTGGTGCTTATATTATTTCTTCTTTGTTCACAGTAATTATGAGTAAAATCTATAAGAGGTAAAGGGCTTGCTTTCTGTTTTCCCAGAGGGCTCAGGGCAAGGATTGACTAAGAGAGTCAACGTACAGAAGGACTCCAAGGGATGGAGTGGGTAGCAGTGGGATTGAGCTGGTGCTTGGTGAGTCCCTCATGGTTAAGTTTGTGGTAGCCCATTGTCATCCTCCATCATCCAGCCGGTTTGGGCAGGGGCCAGACTGGTGAATTAAATGGGCACATGATGGAGACCACTAGCCCTGCATCCTCTACGACTCCGAGCGTGGCCCTATTGTCAGCCATTTCCCCGCAGAGCTGCTCTCGGCTAGAGAAGGCAGTTTCGAGACTTCCACGTGGCTTTTTCTCCTGCAATAGCACGTACTCTACAAGTCAAGGAACCAATGTGAGGTTTCTGCCAACTGCTAAGTATGACCGTTTGGATATTACATTTGGGAAACAGAGAAATGACCAGTATAGGCCTGGTGGACTCACTGAGGGACCTGGGTCTTTTGGGACCCAGAGTATTACTTGACCCCATAAGTTCTTACTCCCTTAGCAACAAGGGAGCCTGGTCGGTGCTTTAGGTCCCCTTCCATCTACACTAACTTGGACTTTGTAACCAATAGCCTGGAACTATCCAGTACTCCTCTCTCCCAGTATATAGTTACCCAAGTAAATTAAATGGCCAGAAGTCTCTTTGGGGAAGGATTTGGAGAATCACTACTGTGTACACTTGCCATGGATCTGGCTTCTCTTACTGAAGGGGTGTTTTAGATCTGAGAACTGGCTCAGGTGGGGAAACTGGGCAGATGATTGTGACTTTCCACTAGGACAGCTGAGAGTCCTCTGCATATTCAGATTTTATATGCATACAGAAATATCAATTGATTATATATATTATGCCTGTGTTGACTGCCCATCCATCTTGCCCTGTTAGCCATCTCCATGTCTCCCTGCAAGTCAGGTGGCCCTATGTGCATTCTGGCCCTGCTGCCCACTACGGCAATCATGCCTGCCTTGCTTCTGATGAGTAAGTGGTGCCCCTGGCCTCTGTCACTTCAGGATCCAATCCCCCTACCCCCTTGCTGCTACTGAGCCTGCTTCTGTGACAGAATCCCCTGTTTTGTCAGCCCTGGCCTACAGATGACAGCCACCACTGAGTTTCTCAACAAAGCTGGTGGTGCCCCCACCTCCCATGGCCTTGGTAAAGAGAGTCTTCTAGGTTTTTTCATGGAATATAGTCAGCCGGTATATCCATTCTAGCATGTTCGCTTCCCTGAGCTATCGATCCCTTCCTTCACTATCTACCACAGAAGTCATGGCATCTTGACTTCATTGAATGTGGCTCATTTCTTTTGCCAAGTACCACCCATACAGTGTTATCAGAACCAGCCCACCCAGGGCCCTCGACAAAGTGTTAGCTCTATATTGCGGGACAGTGTCTCTTCACATCTACAAATTTTCCCTTATCCCTCTCTTTTGACTTAGCCCCTTTGGGATCCATTTCTGGCTTATTTACAGTCCTGCTGGCATATATAAGCCAGGTCCTGCAGCTCCTTCAATGCATAGTTCCTCTCCTCCCTAGGCAGGCTTAAAACTTCTCTAGTCAGGCCATACTGGGCCCTACCTTAGCGACTGGTCTAATGGCCAGGGGAATGCTAAGGGAGATCCTGAAGAATGTGTGGTCTTATAGGTACCCACCTCATTTGAGGCTCCTGCATCACCTTCAGGTTGGGGTGGGAGGGGGCCACTTTGGCAGGCCCGAATAGTTCAGAGGAGTCGGAAGTTCTACTGTGGTTAGGACTATCATCCCTAGTCTCGGGGGCTCAGTTCTTTACAGAGCCCTGACTTTGGTGCTGGAGACGGACCATGGCTGATGAGTCAATCATTTATAAAGTCCTCTCCTTTTCAATGAACTGAAGCATGGTCCTCACAGACCACCTGGCTTCAGACTGCAGATGATGGTTACAGCAGGCCGCCAGAAAGCTCTCTGGCTTAGATACTTTGCTTTATATTGCTGACTGATTGCCTTGAGCCTGTGGTTTTTCCTCTTTAAATCATCACTGGCCACCCAATTTCACAGTTCTTTTAATTGCTATTTCCGCCATGTCCTCAAACACCAGAGAGCTTGAATAAGCCAACGATGCACCCCCCTCTACTGGTCTCCCATCCCAGTTCCCCCCAGGTGGGAGCCTTACCCCATCACACAGCTATCAGCGTGCCACCTATCACCTGAATCCTATCCTTAGACTCTGCTTCTTAGGACTTGTCCTGATATTGAAGCAGGGCTTGAGACACATTTCCGGAGCACGTGATACATCGAGGGAGTGCTCTGGGAAGACAGGGAGTGAAGGGAGAGGGCCAGGAAAGGAGTTAAGCAGAAATGTCGCCTCAG
>NW_011888871.1:2868325-2869358 GCF_000151845.1 Pteropus vampyrus | reverse complement strand
TCATCTGAAAGTCATTTGGAAAAGGCGAGCAAATTACTGAGTCCTTCCCCATGGCTGGCCTGTTCTTGCAAAGCTGGTAACAGTGTCCAAGGGGCTACGAAGGAGACATTCCATAGCCGGTCTTCATCAGGAAGAAAGTTGTGGTCTTGATCCCGAAAGTGGGCCCTGAATTTTGGAGGTTTGGAATTCACCTTTTCCCTTTTTTGCTTCCTCAAAGTACTTCAGTGTTCTGCTCCAAACAGACAATGGATGTTTTATCCTTCACTGATTTCTTTCCTCCAGAATAGTGAAGTCAGTGCTACCCTAAAAGATATATGCAATCTATAGTGGAAGTAATAACATTCTTGGGGACTCAAGCATGGCTTCATGGAAGAGGCACAGGGTAGTTAGCGTTTCCAGAAGCAGATGGAAGAGTAGGGTGTTTGTAGGAAGTTTGTTATGGCTGCGACACGTTAAAGAGGAAGGGGGGACTAGAGGCTTCGATGCCAGACGAAGGAGTTTAGACTTTGTGGGCCAGGAAGGTGACTGAAGGTGCTGAGGCGGGAAGCAACAGCCGACCCGTGTCTTTGAGAGCTCATCCTGGCCACAGGATGAAGGTTGGAAGGTTGAGTGGAGACTGAGTAGGAGGGGAGGGGCGGGAAGGCGACTGTTCCGAACGGGCCTGGCGAGAGGAAAGGTAGCCTCGGGCAGTCGGGATCACGCCCCTCGGTAGGTCGCGTGGATGTGACTTGGTGTCGGGACTCAGGCGGGCGAGGAGGATGAGAGGGGGGACGCAGGTTCGTGCAGGAGGGTGCCATGGCCTTCATCAAAGCAGGGAACCCGACAGGGAGGAGGAGCAGGGTCGGGGTGGCGCGGAGGTGCAACGATGAGTCACTTAGTTCTCCGTTGGACCGCGCGGTGGAGACGTCCAGTCCTTGGTGGAAGTGTGGATCCGGCACGCGGGGCAAGAGCTGGTCTAGCTGCCCCGAAGGACTGCGGAGCGCTGGGGTCCGCGACGACAGAGTGATGGCACGGGCTCCGCCCTTTTCGGGAT
>NW_011888871.1:2843661-2866752 GCF_000151845.1 Pteropus vampyrus | reverse complement strand
GGGGGAGGACCGGAGGAGTTTGATTCCAGAGGTCTGAAATGAAAATTTGACGGAACAGAAGTTTTACGATCTGGGGACTTTAACCTCGTTATAATGAATGCAGTCGAGATTACTTTTGTCGAGAAGCTCTTTTATATGCAGGAAGGCCTTAGGGCTTACTTGTTTATGGGAGAACACGTTGGTTATTGAAAGCGAATACACTAAAATAACAGTAAAACCGGTTGAAAAACTAGTTAACGCCTCTTTTTCAAGGTAACGACAGTATTATATAGGTTCTCATACATTTTTGTGGAGACTCAGAAAATTTTTTAAGAGTTGTAAATTTTAAACATAATTTCACTCTTTCGACTGTATTCATTCAAAGTGCATAGGGGGCATGAATAATCAGTTTCACTTATTTGTTTTTATTTGAGATCAAGTTTCACTTTCTTTTCTATGACATTGGATCAAGTCCGCGATGTTTGGTTTGTAAAGGTTTAAGGCTTAGTTGTTGGGACGACTTAAAAAATAATTAAGATCAAGGTTTTGTCATCTTAAAGCTTGTGCAAGAACATAGATTACATTGTTTACGAAGAAGAATGGAAGAGTTTCTTTTTACATGTATTGATATCATTACCTCAGTGTATGTGGAGTGCCACAATAGCATATACTTATTCTTTTAAAAATAAAGAATAACGTAGTTTGCCATTTGGTAGAAATACCATATAAGGGACTGAGAATTTTAAGACTTTTGAATCAAAGATTGTATGTACAGCAAAGGAGACACTCGTGAAGCCAGTTCGGTTCATTTCTCCACACTCATCCAGCCTTGATTCATGTAGTCCTAAGTTTTTTACAACATGCTTTTGGAACTCTGTGTATCTATCACCAGAAGATGTTAAGAGAAATGTTAAACTTTTCACTGAAGTGGTTGCTTACAGGTCTGGAGATTTGTCACAGCAATGCTGAGAAAACCACGTGCGTCCTAGGTCCTGCAGGGCATTGCTTGGCTTCTAGAAAGGTTTTATCTCCATAGCAGTTGGAGCTTAGTTTGATGTCTCATGTCTTTAGGGTAAGAATTCTTTGGCTGAGTGTACAAATGAAGACAAATGGATGGATTTGATTTGTTTTCTCAAAATTATAATGCAGTGTGGTTATTGATGACAGTTGTATGCGTTCCGTAATATTTCTCATTTTCATTTAAGAGCCCCCCCCCTCCCAAAGCCAGTAAAATGGCTTTATTTGGTCATTTGTTAATGATTGTCTTAAAGGGATGTTTATCCCTGGGAAATCAATGTTTTTGCTATTTAATGCCATTGTAAATCAGGCTGGACGAACCTTATTACCGTTTTGGCTTTCTTTTCCTCCTTTCTCTTCCTCTTCTTCCTCCTCTTTTGTTTTCTTACTGTCTCCACAGTGTTTCATAACTTCTTTTGACTCTTTGATGAGGAAACTTTAAACTTTATTTTGGACAATACGGCTTAAGTTTTCTTCCTGAAGGAAGGTCCAGTATCTTACATTGACTTAAAATTTCAGTTCGGTTTTTATCTTATTAAGATCTAATGAACCTGTACTCTCCTGTTTCTACGAAGGATTCCAAAAAGTTGTACTTTCAGGGGGTGATAATCATGCCTTAATTAAAATTACAGCAAAATTTTGAAGCTTTTAAAAAAACCTTGTGAGCAGACACTGCATTGTAATGTTCATCGAGGTGGCATGTACATGAGTATTATACTTTTACTGTATTGAATATTTTCTCATACGGGTTTTAAACGCTATCCCTACTTTAGAGTTTTTAAGGATTAAATGAGATATTGTATAGAAATCACATAGTACAAACTGGTGCTAAACGCAAACACCGCTGACTGCCTATCTCCAGAATTCGTTCATTTGTTCACACATGTATGGAAAGCTTTCTGTATGCAAGGCCAGGGCTGCAAATGAGGACATGGTGGCGAGCACCAGGTACAGCTGCTCTGGAGTAGCAGCCGAGGCGCTGGGAGCCTATGGGAGAGGTGCTAATGCAGTCTTGGGGGACGAGGGTTGTCAAGGAGCGTCCCAGAGGAAATGAATTCTAAACTGGGAGGTGGAAGGATGGAGGAGAGTTAAGTCAAAAAGAGCACGCGCGGAGCCCAGAGAGAGCAGCTAGGATGGGCGGTGGGGAGTTTGCAGAGGTTCCTAGGCCAGGCAATGCCAAGTCTAGGTATTCAAGTGGTGCCGGGGGCTATCGGGGCTTGCCTGGAAGGTTACCTAGGAAGTAGTGACATGCCGGATTTGGTAGCCGCTGGGCAATTTGGGGAACATTCCTAAAAGCAGTCTATTGACTAGGTTGGTATAGCCAGAAGGAACCCTAGCCCGGAGTGTTGGACCTGGTGTCTAGTCCCAGTTGCCGACTAGTTTGGGTTATAGTTGCTCCGTTTTATAAACCCTGTGGATTCTGTCTAATCTTTCATAGGTCCATTATGAAAAGTGAGTTAATGCATGTCCAGTGATTAACACAATGCCCAGCACAGAGAAGATGCTCAATTAGGGGTAGCTCTAAGATTTTAAAGAGAAAATTATAATTAGGTACTATTATAACATGTATGTGTGTTCAAGTTTGATCTCAGTAATGTTATGGGCTTTGTTTAAAAAGTTATATATTAACACATAAATGAGCCTCTTCAAAAAAAAATGGGCTTCTAAGGTGAGACTTCTTATATTTTTAAAAATGTATTTTAATGTTTTTTTAACTTTACGATCAAAATTAAAGCTAAAATTTCTCTTCGTGTAGTTGAGCCTGAGTCCAATGTATTAGTGTATTTCACATTCTAATTTTAAACAATAGAGAGAAAAATATATAGGTACTTAGTAAATGTATGGAATTGGAAATTGAGGTACCTGATTATAAACTAAAATATCAGACTTTTAAGAGGCATGGAATAGAATGACAAGATATACTCAAATATTTCATTGAAGACTTTATAATTAAAAATTGTTGATATGTTCAGATTAGCATAACGCCGTGTCACAAGGAAATTATAACAAAAAGATACTGTTGCTTTTATATGTGGGTAATTTGTTTGAAAATAATTAAAAATGACTAGAGTAACTTTTCGACATCTGGTAGACTAAGTAGATTACTTTTCTGATCTTATGAAACAATGTATGCTTTTCGTCTCTTGCAGAGTTGAACAATGACCATAGTTGACAAAGCTTCTGAATCTTCTGACCCATCAACCTATCAGAATCAGCCTGGCAGTTCTGAGGCAGTCTCACCTGGAGACATGGATGCAGGTTCTGCCAGCTGGGGTGCTGTGTCTTCGTTAAATGATGTTTCAAATCATACACTTTCTTTAGGACCAGTACCTGGTGCTGTAGTTTATTCAAGTTCATCCGTACCTGATAAATCAAAGCCATCACCACAAAAGGATCAAGGTACTTTTTAAAAGACAGAATCCCTCCAAGAAACTCTGTAAATGCTGTCAGTGGGTTGGTAGTTTCTTAGAGGGGCTTATTTGCAAGATCCGTTGCCACTGTGTGGCCAGCAGAGTTACATTATGACAGGCTTCATTTTCCTCTGCTGCTCGTTCATGATTAACATTTGTATTGTAACAGGGCAGATTATTTTTAGTTACTATGGTATTTGTAATTTCCTTTATTTCTGAGTTTTTGAAGGATAAACTTTATCTTGGTGAGAATTGAGATGGGCAAGCATTTTGTTAACTTGTCAGTTAACTGTTGTACCCTATTAAATAGATGTCTGTCCCTTAAAATTTAAAGATGTTTTTAAAAATACTGTGGGTTTTTTTTATTTGTTTGTTTTTTTGTTTTTGCCAGTTACAATGGTGTGTAGTAAAGCTGGTTGAAAGAGAACAGTTAATGTAAATGTTACATTCTAGTTACATTCTAGAGACCCTGTAAGTATGGTTACATTTGTTACAACTCAGCCAGTTGAATAAGACATTGACATTGTAGTTGGTACTTCTAAGACTTGGGTTTGGAAGCTTTGAACTGCAAAGAAAATAGGTTAGTTCCTGCAGAGAATGTTGGCTTAGGGTAATTAGGCTCTTATGTTGTTTGGGGTCCTCTTGGTAAATGTGGTGGCGTGGTATGGGGGTGAGCGGTGTGATTTGATGATGTTTTGGGTGGGAAAAACGTTACACCACAGAACAAACAGTTTGATTGAATGTTACATAGAGGTTTAAAGTTTAAAGACCTTCACCACAGAGACTTGGAGACTTGGCTACAGAACATCTCCTCACAGACTCCAGCCTGCCCGCTCCTCGCTCTCCCTCAGGACTTAGCTCACGTCACCCCACCTTGCCCTTTTGAGGGCCCTTGTTCTACTCTCTACACACTCCTTTCTCGTATCTAATTTTGCTCTAGATTCCCCGCCAGGCTGAAGCCTACCTTTGCGTACTTCAGTCCTCATTAAGAGGCATCTCCGTCTTCAATAGCGCCAAGGAACTGGCAAACTTTTGAAAAAGTGGTCTTGCTGTCGATGATTTTGAGCTTTCCTAAATAAATTAGTTGTTTTTGAGCTCCACCTGAGTTCTAGAATACTTGTCATTAGCAATCTGTTTATAAGTCTTAGAAATAGAGAAGAACCTTTTTTTAGACCATGTGTAGTATACTTACAAGTATGTACAGCGGTGCCCAACAGCCTGAGTTCAGAAACCTGTTTCCTTACTCGTAGAATGGGGATGACATCACTACCAACTCTGACAGACAGTGAGGGCTCAATAAATGGGAAGATGGTCAGGATAGCAGTGACTGACGGTGGCGGTACCGAATATAGGCATCCACAGTAAATGTTATAGAGACTCCCCTTATCATGCACTGTCTGTTGATTGTGTTATTTTTAGTTCTTTTTTAATTGAAAAAAATTAAATAGATGTAAAAGAAATTATAGTGAACATTTATGTACCCATCAGTCAGCTTTGACATTTATCAACTCACGGACAATTATTCCACCACCCACTTTTCCTCTCCCCCTCCCCATCACTTTACAGCAAATCCAAGACTTCATATTTCATCTATAAATATTTTAGTGCATATATCTAAATAATTCTTTCTAAAAATTAAAACATCTTTATATTAAAAATCCAGTCAGTGTTCTAATTTCCCTAGTCGTCATGTAATTATTTTTAACAGTTGGCTTTTGAAATCAACCTCCAAACAGAGTCTACCGTTTGCATCTGGGGGGTGTCTTGTAAGTTTCTTTTACTCTGTAACATCACCCCCCATCATTGTCCTTGCTGTTTATTTACTGAAGAAACCAAATTATTTAGAGTTTCCCACATTCTGAGTTGTCTTTAAGGAGATCCCTTTCTCCCCTGTATTTCTGGTTAGCTGGTAATAAGATTTAGAATCTGGATCGCATTCAGATTTGATGTGTTGCAATTCATTTCGCTTCACCAGCATGCAAAGCTTTGTTTTTAAATATTTGTCGTCTGTTTTTCTAGCCCTAGGTGATGGCATCACTCCTCCACAAAAAGTTCTTTTCCCATCTGAGAAGATTTGTCTGAAGTGGCAGCAAACCCATAGAGTCGGAGCTGGGCTCCAGAATTTGGGCAACACCTGTTTTGCCAACGCAGCATTACAGTGTCTTACTTACACGCCACCTCTCGCCAATTACATGCTGTCTCACGAACACTCCAAGACATGTAAGTGTTCCGTGTCGTTTCGTGCCCAGTGTTGTGGTACACTAACCTACTTTCATTTTTTTTCTCCAAAATGAAAGTGAGGAATTAAGTCAAGACTTCTGCGATTACTAAGAAGTTGGTTTATTCTTTTAAAAGCCGTGGAGGAAGACTTAAGGTTTGTATTCAGGTTGCATAAAAAGCATTTTGCACCTAATTTGATCCGTGAAGCTACTTAAAAAAGAAATATTTTATCAGCATTTGGAATTCTGAACCCCACCCCTGGTGGCTTTCTACACTTGCTTAAAAATGCGACATGAATGTCTGTCACCGACAGCTTGGGACAGACAGGGTTAAGAACCCCTGCCTCGCAGGCATCCCCACCTGGTGTTGTAAGGCTTGATTCATTGACAGGCTCGGCAGCCTGGTGGAGAGGAACCTCTGGGTCGTGCCCCCAGCCTCCTGGAAAGTCACACAAGGCTTTCCCTTTAGCGTGCGAGAGCTCAGTAGAGCTCAGTTTTCAACCTTACGGGCAGGAAATCAGTTAAAACATATTATGGTCTTTAATTAGGTGAGAGCCAGCTCAGCGGTTGACGAGTGAAATTCAGAATTTGGAACATATCGTTTTTTGAGGTTTTGACCTACATGTGTTGTAAATATCCTTCACCCTTTATAAATGAAATCTCCCTGTTCTTTGATCTACATTAATGCTCAGATTTGAGTGTGTTATGTTCAGGTGCTATTTGTTAATTATCTGGGTGGAAAAAAGCCCCTTGGTTTCTTTTTGAATAGTTCTTTACTTAGTGGAGAATTTAAATTGGTTCTTTTAAAATGGTATTTTTCCCCCCAAAAGAGCAAAATAATGCTTATAAAGGATTTGGAAAGTACAGAAAAATTTAAAGAAACCAAAGGAAAATCACCTAGAATCTCACTGCCTGGAGGTGTTTGTTATGCCAAGGGGTTTTAGATTACAGCATAACGTTCTGTTGGCCCTCATTTCCTCCCTTTCTAAGTCCATAATTCATTCCCCACAGACGGCTTTCCTCTCACTTTTGTGCTTAATGAAAGTAGGGTGTGGATGAGAACCCAGCCCTGGCACCTGGCAGCGGGGGAGAGGGAGCTACCAGTGTCCGGAATTAGGCGCCTGTCTTTCATGCTATTGGCAGTTTTCTCTCTCTCTCTATTCTCCCAGCTTTATTGAGGTATAATTGATATGCAATAAGTTGCACATTTCAAATATGCATTTTGACGTTTGTGTACACCCGTGAAACTATCCCCCGAGCCGAGATGGCGAACCTGTTCGTCACCCCCTCACAGCTTCCCAGTGCTCCTTCCAAGTCACCCGCTTCTACCCCCTCCCACCCCTCGTCGCTCCACCCCCGGCCACCACTGATATGCTCTCTGCTGCTGCAGATTAGGTCGTGTTTTCTAGACTGTCCTGTGAGTGGAAATACACACAGTATACTTACATCGCCTGGCTTCTTTCGCTCAGCACAGATATTTCCGCGTTGCTTCATGCGGCCACACGTGTCAGTGGCCACGATCATTGCCGAGTAGCGTCCTCTGTATGGCTGTCTGTCTGTTTCTCCATTCACCTGTCGGTGGGCATTTGGGCCTTTCCCGTTTTGGACTCATCGAGTTCCTGTGAACATTTGTAAACACGTCTTCATAAGGATGTTTTCATTTCTCTTGGGTAAATATCTAGGAATGGAATGGCTTGGTCCTACGGCGCTGGCGCGCGTGTGCTTAACTTTAAGACACTTGCGAACCATTTCCCAAAGGGATCGCTCTATTTTACATTTCCGCCATCGGCGGACTGAGTTCCATTTGCTCCGTATTCCACCTGGTCCTGGGAGCGGTGAGTCTTTCCGATTTTTGCCATTCGAGTAGGTATGTGGCGTGCAGTGCCTTCTGCGGGTTTAGTTTGCACTGCCTTAATGAATGGCGATGTCGACCATCTCTCTATGTGGTCATTTATCATGCGTGTATTTGCTTTGCTGAAGTGCCCGTTCATCTCTTTTGCTCGATTTATAACTGGGTCTTTTATAAATTGCATTTTGAGAGTTCTTTATATTATCTGGATAGAAGTCCTTTATCAGATATGTAATTCGCAAATATTATCTCCCAGTCTGGAGAGAATGTTCTCTTCACACTGCCTTTTGAAGAAATCTGCCTGCCCAGAGGTCACAAAGATTTTATCTATATTTTCTTCTAGAGATTTTCTAGTTTTAGCTTTTATATGTAGGTCAGTTATCCATTTCGAGTTAATTTTTGCTTAGGGTGTGAAGAATGGATCGAAGTTCATGGTTTTCAATATGGAGGTCCAGTTGTTCCAGCACTATTTGTTCAAAAGTTAGTCCTTTTTTCACTCAGTTGTCTTGTCACCTTTGTCAAAAATCAATTGTATACATTTGGATCTATTCTGGACTCTTTTCTGTTACATCGATCCACTGTTTATCTTGATACCATAACATAGTGTCTTGATTACTATATATTTAAAAGTTTTGAAGTCAGATAAGTCCTCCAACTTTGTTCTTTTTTATTTTTCCCTCAGGACTTTATATATTATAGTTTTAGTTTTTATTTTTCAATTATTTATTCTTTTTCAAAGTTGTTTTGGCTGTTCTTATTCCTTTGCATTTCCAAATGAATTTCAGAATCAACTTATCAGTTTCTACAGAAAAGCTTCCTGGGATTTTGATTAGTATTGTGTTGAATCTATAAATCAATTTGCGATAAATTGATATCTAAACAATATTGTGTTCTGACCCACAAACAAGCTTTACCTCTCCATTTATTTAGGTGACCTTTAATTTTTCTTAGCAATGTTGTGTAGTTTTCAGTGTACAAATATAATATGCATGTTTTTTATCAGATTTATCCCTAAGTATTTCATTTTTTGAAAGCTCTTATAAATGGTACTATTTTCTGAATTTCAGTTTTTGATTGTGTATTGCTAGAACATAGACATGAAGTTGACTTTTGGATATTGATCTTATATATTCCGCAGCCTTGCTAAACTCACTCATTTATTCTAGTAGCGTTGTTGTTGTTTAAGATTCCTTAAGATTTTATATAGAGACAATCATGCGAATAAGGAAAATTTTACCTCTTCGTTTCCAGACCGCATGCTCTTTATTTCTTTTTCGTCCCGTATTGCGCTAGCTGGAACCTTCATCGCGGTGTCTGACAGATGCGGGCAGAGTAGGCATCCGTGTCTCTCTCTTGATCTTCGGGGAAAAGCATTAAGTTTTTCACTTTTAAGTGTGATATTAGCTGTCGATTTTTATGGATGCCCTTCACCACGTTCAGTGTTAGCTTGAATGTAAGCCAAACTTGCATTCTTGAGACAGCCCCACTTGATCATGTATCATTGGATTTACTAAAACTTTTTAAAGTTTCTGTTCGTGAGAGATATCAGTCTATAGCTTCTTTACCTAGAGTGCCTTTGTCTGGCTTTAGCATCAGAGTAGTGGTGGCGTCATGACTTTGTTTAATTCTCTTCCGTTTCCTGGAAGAGTGTGTGTAGAATTGGTATTATTTCTTCCTTAAATGTTTGGTAAATTCCATGAGTGAAACCTTTCGGGCCTTTGAGTTTCTCATAGGTAGTTTTCCTTTGCTACATATTTAACGTCTTTAATAGATATAGGCCTATTCAGGTTATCTATATTTTTTATCAGGGGCCTTTGGTAGTTTGTGTCTCTAAAGGAATTTTTCTTAGTTGAATGAATGTACGGACATAAAATTGTTCATAATGTTTTCTTATTTAATTTTTATAGGCTCTGTTGTGATTTTCTTTCTCTTTTCTGATGTTAATTTGGCCCTCCTCTCTTTTTTCCCCTGACTAGAGTTTTATTCATCTTAATTGCTCTTCTCAGAGAACTAGCTCTTGGTTTCATTGTTATTTCGTTTTCTGTTTCATTGATGTTTGTTTCTATTCTTTTTATTCCCTTTCTCCTGCTTGCTTTTATTCATTCGTTCATTCATTCATTTATTTATTTTATTGCCTACAGGGCCTGGTCTTTCTAGATGGTCTCCCATCCAAGTACTAACCAGGTCCGACCTTGCTTAGCTTCTGAGATCAGACAAGATCAGGCACGTTCAGGGCGGCATGGCCGTAGACTCCTGTGCTTACTTTAGATCTGATGTACTCTGTTTTAGTTTCTTAAAGTGGAATCTCAGGTCATTTGATGTGAGATCTTTCATCTTTTCAATATAAGTGTTTAGTGCTATAAATTTCCCTTTAAATTCTGCTTTCGCTGCATCCCAAACATTTTGATATGTCATATATTAACTTTTATTCAGTTCAAAATAATTTCCAATTGCCTTTTGATTATTTAGAAGTGTGTTGTGTAGTTGCCAAATGCTCGGGGACTTTTTAGACATTGTCTTGATTGATTTCTAGTTAATTCCATTGTGGTCAGAGAGTATATATATATATATTTTTTTTTTTGTTTTTGAATCCTTTTAAACTTGAGTCTTGTTTTTTTGTACCAGAACGTGGTCTGGCTTGCTAAATGTTCCATGTGTACTTAATAAGGATGTTCGTCTGCTGTGTTTCTGTCTTTTATTTTGAGATGTACATCGCTTTTATTTCACGAGGTTATCGATATGATTGGATTTCCATTTACCATCTTGCTCTTGGTTTTCTATCTGCCCCGTTTATTCTTTGTTCCCTTTTTCATGTCATTTCCAAATATATTATCCCCATCTGAAGCTTATCTTTTCATTCTCCTAACGGGGTCTTTCACAGAACAAAAGTTCTTAATTTTGGTAAAGTCCAACTTTTTCTTTTATGGATTGTGCCTTTGGTGTCAAGTTTAAGATCTCTCTGCCTAGCCCTTGATGCTGAAAATTTTCTCATGTTCTTTTCTCTAAACGTTTTATATTTTTACACTTTACATTTAAGTCTGCGATCCATTTTAAGTTAATTTTTGTATACTGTGGGGTTTAGGTTGAGGTTCGTTTTTTTTATCTGACTGTCCATTTGCTCCAGCACCATTTGTTGAAAAGGCTATCTTCTTCCATTGAATTGCTTTTGTACTTTTGTAAAAAATCACTGGGCATATTTGTGTGGGATTGTGTCTGGGTTCCCCGTTCTGAACCACTGAGGTATGCATCTGTCCTTCCACACAGTCTTTATCACTGTAGCTGTGTAATAAGTCTCGATGGTGGATAGAGGGATTCCACCCACAGACTCTTTTTAAAAATCGTTTTAGCTATTTTAGTTCATCTTTCCATATAAACTACAGAATAATCTTGTCTGTATCTACAAAAAAAATCTCATTGGGACTTTGATGGGAATTGCATTAAACCTGCATCTCCGTTTGGGGGGAACGGGAGTCTCTGCAGTGCTGGTTGACATCTGCAGTCTGTGCACCTGGTGTGTGTCTGCATTTATTTACATCTTCTTTACTTTCTTTCACCAACATCCTATAGCTTTCTCATGTTTTGTCTTGTTTTGTTAGACTTACACCATATTCTTTTATTTTTCGAGGGATTATAAATGGTAGTGTATTTTAAATTTTTGTGCCTGCATGTGTATTTCTGGAATATAAAGATTTGTTTGATTTTTCTATGTTGATCTTAAATCCTGTGACCTTGCTGAACTGACTCACTAGTTCTAGACATTATTATTATTAAATTTTTTTTGTAGAGTCCTTGAATTTTTTTGCATGGTCATGTTATATGCAGATAGGGACATTTTTTCTTATTCCTTACTGATCTGTCTGCCTTTGATTTCCTTGTCTTGCCTTGTCTCGCTGGCTAGAACTACCATCCCTATGTTAAGAGAGAGAGCAGACCTCCTTGCCTGCTTTCTGATCTTAGGGGAACAGCTTTCAGTGTGATAATAATGGTGGGTTTTTGGTATATGCTCTTCTTTAAGTCAAGGAGGTTCCCCTCTGTTTCTGTTTTCCTGACTCCTTTTCATTGTGAATGAGTGTTGATTTTTGTCAAATGGTTTTTCTGTATCAAATTGATAGGATCATGTAATATTTCTTATTTAGCCAGTTAAATGTGGTGGATTATACTAGGAAAAGTTCCAGTCTTGAGTCATCTGTGCATTCCTGGAATAAACTCCATTTGGTCACGACGCTTAATTTTTTTTTTTTTTTGTATTTTGCTGATTTTTATTTGCTAATATTTTGTTAAGGATTTTTACATCTCTCTTCATGAGATATGGGTCTGTTATTTTCTATCTTTGTATTATCTTTGGTTTTGATATCAGGGTAATACTGGCTTTATAAAACGAATTTGGAATATGTTAATTCCTTTTCTATTTTTTGCAAGAGATTGTGTAGAATTGATGTAAATTCTTATTTAAACCTTGAGTAGAATTCATCAGTGAAACTATGTTGGCCTGCAGATGTCCTGTTTTAGAGTTTCTAAAGTACAAATTCAATTTCCTTAACAGGTATAGGGCTGTTCAAATTATGTATTTGATATTGGATGAGTTGTGGCAGTTTACTTTTTGAGGAATCGCTCCATTGTTGCTAAAGGCGTGTGTGTGAGGTTATGCACAGTGTCCCCTTGTTATCCTTCTGATGTCTGCAGGGTCTGCATTGCCATCCTTGGTTTTGTCCCTGATACTGGTAATCGCTATAAATTCCCCTCGCCAGCACTGCTTTAGCTGTATCTCCAAATTTTTGTTATGTTGTCTTTTCATTTTCGTTCTGTTCAGTGTATTTTTTTTTTCCCCTTGAAGCTTGCTCTTTGATCTCTGGATTATTTAGAAGTGTGTTACTTATTCCAGGTATTTATAGATTTTCCCATTATCTCTCACTGATTTCTAGTGTGATCCCTTGTGTCAGAGAACACACATGGTATGATTTCAGTTCTCTTACATTTTTTGAGATTCGTTTTGTGGCCCAGTATATACTGTCTGTCTTGGCATATGTTTCTGTGAGCGCTGGAAACAGATGTGTGTTCCCTGTTGGGTGGAGTGTTTTCTAAATGTTGATTAGATCTTATTGGCTAATGGTAATGTTGAGTTCTTCTATATCCTTGCTGATTTTCTCAGTGTTCAGTCATTTGTTGACAGGAAGATGTTGAGGTTTCTGACTCTAATTGTGGATTTTTCCATGTCTGTTTTCAGTTCGGTCAGAGTTTGATTCATGTATTTTACAGCTTTATTGATCGCTGTGTCTTTTCGATGGACTGATCCTTTACATGCTGTCCCTTTCTCGGGCAGCTGTCTTTGCTCTGAAGCAGATAAAGAAGTTACTTTATCTGCTTTAATGTGGCCGTCCCTGCTTTCTCTGGGTGAGTGTTTGCATGACACGTCATTTTGCATTCCTCTTCGTTCAGGCTACCTGTGTCATTGCACGTGAAGTGAGTTTCTTATAGACACCATGTAGTTGGTTCATGTTTTCAATCTACTTCCTTAATCTAGGTCTTTTTAATTGGCATATTTAGAACATTTACATTTAAGATAATTATTGCTATATTAGGACTTAAGTTTGCCATTTTCTATTTTGCTTTCTGTTTATTCTGTGTTTCTCTCTCTCTCCCTACCTTTCTTTAGGTTACTTGAACATTTTTTAGAATTCTAATTTGACTTATTTATGATGTTTTGAGTATATCTCTTTATATAATTTTTTTTTTGTGGTTGCTATAGGTTTGCATAACCTCACAGTCTACCGTGTTGTCATTTTACCAATTCAAGGGACATATAGAAGCCTTACCGTCCAAGTCCCTTTCCTCCCCCAGTTATCCTGTCATTAAGTGTTTTTTCTACATCCATTTACAGCCATGTCAGACAGCGTTGTAATTTGTTTCAACTGTCGCGTATTTAGAAAACTCAAGAGAGTAAAGCCTATTTATTGTTATTTGCTTATATTTTTGATGACCATGTTTTTTCTTTCTTCTTGATGGTCCATGGTTTCTTTTTTTAAAAAAATCATTTCTTTTTGTTTAGAGAACTTACTTTGGTCATTCTTTTAGGATAAACCTATGGCTGGCCAATTCTCTTAGTGTCGCTTCATCTGAGAATAGCTTGATTTCCCTTCATTCCCAAAGGACATTGTCACAGGGGCTTGGAATCTGGGCGACAGTCCTTTGCTTGCAGCACTTGAAAATTGCCGTGCGTCCCCCTTCCGCCTCCGCGGTTCTTGTTGTGACATCCACTCTCATTCCAGTGGTGGTTCTCCTGCTGGTAAGATGGTGTTTTCCTCTGCCTGTAGTTTTCAGAAGTTTAATGGTGTATGTTGGCATAGATTTCTTTGTTGTTGTTGTTGTTGTGGTTGTGGTTTCCTGTTTGGGGTTTGCTCAGCTTTTTAAATCTAGAGAAGAGTGTCTTCTGCCAAATCTGAGAAATTTTCAGCCTGCATTTCTTGTAGTGCTTTCTCAGCTCAGCCTTCTCCCCCGTCTCCTTCTGGGGCTCTGGGAACAGGTGTGTGAGATCTTTCGTTAGAGTCTCATAGGGCCCTGAGCCTCTCTTCATTTTCCCCCGGTCTGTTTCTCTCTGTCCCGATTAGGTCACCCCTCCTGTTCTGTCTCCGTGTTCGCTGGTTCTTTCCTGCGTTATCTCCAGGCTCCCACATGGTTTCCACCGACACTGCTGAGTGGTGGCGAAAGCCCTGATTCAGGCTGACACTTCCCGGGGGGCGAGACGGTGGGGGGACGTCCAGGCTCCTTGCTCAATGCTCACTGACACCGCGGGACGGGAGTGTGGTTCGTCATCACCCAGCGTGGTCGCAAGTCCCAGCCTCCAGTCTACTTTTGTAGCACCACCCCAGGGTGGGTCGGACCGGACGCCTCACTGCAGCCTGGCAGGTGGACGTGCAGGCCCCTCGCTGGCCCTCTGCTGGCATGGGGTGGCCGTGGGGCCGCAGGTTTTCTGTGGCGTTTGGCTGGAGTAGAGCGATCACGGTCTCAAAGTTTTCGGTCTTGCTGGGCCGCCCCTTTCCTGGTCTCTGGGGGAGACAGCAGGCTTTGGCTGGGCTTTGTCCTCTCCATGTTTGGTGTGTTCAGGTTGCAGGCTCTTCACCATCAAGCCTGGAATGCGTGAGGTTCAAGGAAAACCCAGGAAACTCGCCATCCTTCATTCCTCGGTCCTGAGGTTACGAGCTTGCGTTTTTCTCTCTGCCGTTCACAGCTTTTTCATGTTCATTTTATATACAGCGTCTGGGTGGTTTTTGTTGTACTTAGTGGGAAGACTAGAGAAAAGTACCTCAAGTCCATCTTCCCAGAAGTGGAACTCTCGTCTTTGTTTCTGAAAGATGTTTTCATGGTGTATAGAATTCTCTCTCAACTTTTTATTTAATACTTGAAAGATGTTACTACGTGTCTTCTGGCTTGCGTTGTTTCTAATGAAAAGTCTGTTGTCAGTTTTACATTTGTTCCTGTATACGTAATGTTTTTACTTCTAACTGCTTAAAAATTTTTCTTTCTATTATAGTTTTAAGTAATTCGACCGAGTGGTCTTTTGTGTACTTTTCTTCATGTTTCTTCTGTTTGGAGTTTATGAGATTCTTACATCTGTGGATTTACTGTTTCAAAGTTGTATAACTTTCAGTCATTTTTGATATCTATAATTCACATAAAGTTAACTTTTTTTTTTGGTATACAGTTCTATGAATTTTAACGCAGGTATAGATTCACATAACCACAAAACCATTTCATCACCCTAAAAACCCCCTTGTACTGTCCTTTTTTAGGCAGTCGTTTCTGGAAATATTCGTTCTGGCCCTTCACCTTCGGACTTCAGTTCCCTGCACCTTAGGGCCAAACTTACGCAGTCACACAGCTCACTGATACGCTTGTCTTTGTCGTCATCGTTATTTTAAGGTTTTTGTTTTCTCTTCGTATTTCATTATGGATAACCTGTGCTGCTGTTTCCAAATTCACTTCTCTTCTCTTGTGTCTAATCTGTTATTAATCCCTCCTGGTGTGTTTTTCATCTCAGAAATTCTACAGTTCATTTGTAAAGTAGATTTGGACCTATTACCACGTCGCTTCTTATCCCGCTCTTTTTCTACCTGCTGGAACGTATAAATATAACATATAACGTCTTTTTACATGCCCTTGTCTTTTGATTCTGTTATCTGTGTCATTTCTGGATCTGTTTCTGTTTATTTCTCCTAATTATTGGTCTGTCCTGCATTTTGCATGCCTCGTACTTTTTGTTTAGAATTTTATGTTGTTGGGTACCGGATTTTAAAAAATTATTTTTTAGCTTTATTCTGGGACACAGTTATATTAATTGGGAAATAGTTTGGTCCTTTTGAGACTTTTAAAGCTTTGTTTAAGACGGTGTTTCTCAGCCTCAGTACTACTGATCTTTGGGACCAGGTAATTCTCTGTCATGGGGAAGGCTGTCCTGTGCTTTGCAGGATGTGTAGCAGCACCCACGGCCTGTGCCCACTAGATGCCAGTAGCGCCACTCAATCACGAGCCGAGAATGGTTTTCATGCTTTTAACAAGTCACAAAAAAAAAAGAAAAACAACAGAGAGCATGTATGTGACCAACAAAGCCAGAGAGGGATTTCTGGTCCCTAGTCTGAGAGACATTCTTTTATCCTTCGAGACAAATAGTAGTGTAAGAAAAGTATTTTTCCAATACAGAGAGTCGTTAAGAACACAGGGTTTGAAATTAGAAAGACTATGATTTGATGATTGTGTGTCTGCTGCTTAACTGTCCGACCTTGGGCAACTTCTTAACTCTGAGCTTCGGTTTCCTTTCTTGTAAAATAGAGCCCGTATATGCTTATCGCTTAGGTTTTTGGAGAGTTACATGAAAACGAATAAAATATATAGTTCAGTGCATGACATAATTGCTCTTATTATTGCATTTCAAGAGTGTGTCCCTTCCTTGTAACGTCCCTCGATGTATATAGTGTCATATTTTACTAACTTGGAGGATTATCGTCTGTTACCTTTCAGGTCACGCGGAAGGATTTTGTATGATGTGTACAATGCAGGCGCATATCACCCAGGCACTCAGTAATCCTGGGGACGTCATTAAACCGATGTTTGTCATTAATGAGATGCGGCGTAAGTATCATCTATTATAGTTTATTTTAGTATTTGTTAGCTAATTTGTCTTAATGGCCTAATTGGTAAAAGACGAGCCTATTGTGTATTATTACAAACAAACGTTTTATCATACATGGGGATGTCTTTTATTAATAACAAATTTTTAATAAAACATTTACTATATAAACACATTTTAAAACCTTAAAGCAAAAGATGACAGTATAATAAAGAAGACAGTATTCAGTTTAATATAAGCAAATTTTTAAAAAAGTTAATTCATTTTGTTAAAATCACTGATAAGTTACAACGATTTTTCCCCCCAGATACTTGGATTGCTAGGCTGAGTAATACTAACACTAATAATACGAACGCCATGGGTTTCTTTAAGTGGCTTTGAATTAGTTTTAATTCAGTTTATGAATATTACAATATACATAGTGACAGTAATTGCCAAAATAAAGTTAATTATATTCTTAAAGAAAAATTTATACTCAGCTTAGCAAATTTGTAGATAAATTTACTTTTTCTATGTAATCTTTAAATTACTTTTCAATTTTTCTCCTGCATTGTAATGATCCTGACAGGTCGTATGAAATGTTCTTATGTACTTCCTGTGTGTTTTCTGCAACAAACTTTTACATTATCTTAATTAACTGAATTGGAATAAAAAATGCATACAAATAAAAACAACCTAACTCTTAGTCTGGTATCTACCTAGGTAATTATAGGGGTGGATAATTGCACATTAACAAACTGTAATCTTTTTGCCTAAAAAGCTGCTGAAGATTAAAGAGGTGTTTTCTTGGCCTTGGCATTATTGACAGGCCAAGTTTGCAGACAGTGCAAACTTTTTTTTTCCTAAATGTTTTTTTGAGCATCGTTGGATCCTGGCAAAATTTTAACTGAGGGTGATATTTTTCTTTTTGTTTAATTGTATATATATTATCAAGCATGATTAATATTTTTAAACCTAGTCTTTGAGAAAATGTCATTGCTGTGCGTTTGTGTATATACATCCATGACACACACACACACACACACACACGGTTGAATCATGAAATTGCCATTTTTGTAGATTGTAACTGGCAGAATATTGGCAGTTCATGATTTAAGCTAATAATGTTTTTATATATTCATACACATAAACTTCTAAAAATATTTTATCTTGTTTATACTTCTGATTTTTTTTCTGTAATTTTGTCTTGAATCTCTTTGGTCAATTAGACATAGGACTGAAATGTTACTATGCAACAGAACATAACGTGTAGGTAATCGAGGTAGACTGCAGACGGGTTCGGACATTGCCGTTTTCTGGGGAATCTCTTAGGGAGATCTCACACCGGATTTAAGGCGTGTGCACTAACATAACATTTGGACAAAGTTTCGAGACAACATAGCCAAAGTTGAATTTATCCCAGGGCAGTTTTATCGCTGAGGCTGCAGCATCACTGTCTGGGTGTGGTCCAGGCTGCTCCCTCGGAAATGGTGAGGCGGGGGAGGGGTTCCAACGCCCTCGCCATAAGCTAGAACTTGGGGGTTACAGCCCAGGCCCCCTTACGTGATGATAAAGCTTCGTCTTTACTTGGCTCCGCAGGGATAGCTCGGCACTTCCGTTTCGGAAACCAAGAAGATGCCCACGAGTTCCTCCAGTACACCGTGGACGCCATGCAGAAGGCCTGCTTGAACGGCAGCAACAAGTGAGTGCGGCGCCGGCACCGCGGCGGTGCGGAGCTCTGTGCTTGCTTCTCCTTCTGACTTTGCCCTGCCTCGTCCTCGGGTGACGCGCATTGCCTTAAAATGGCTAGAATTTTCAAAGGAATGCTGACTGGGACAATTTGGATCTGTTTTACAATAGCTGTCAGGAAATGAATGTCGGTCTCGCTGTCATTTCATTCCAGGCGACAGCCTCTCTGCAGATCCGATCTCACGGGCTCTCCTTTCTAGCTGCGCGGCATTTTCTCTGTGGCCCTCCAGCCTCCAAATCCTATATTTGTTCCCTGCGTCTTTCTCACTCTGGGCAGTTACCAGTTCCTGCAATTTCCCTCTTAAAGTCCAAAAGGAGACTCAAGAGGAAGATTGGAGGAACAGTTAGACAGCAGCCCTAAGCCACCCGCTGTCCCGTAAGCACGCCGCACACCTCCAGCCGTTCCCCGCCACCTGCCCGCGCGCCTGGCCGGGCTTCCGTCCTCTGGTCCTCTGGGTCGGGGTGGACCTTGGGACAGGGAGACGCTCTGTGTCGCCCCGCCCCCCAGCAGCCAGTCCTCACACTTCGCGTCACGATCCTATTCAGGGAGTCCTCCTCTCCCTCCTCCTCTTGCTTCGGGGCCAGGTTCTTGCCTTGGTTTCCCAGCCTCCACTCCGTCCCATTCTGCCTCTTGGCCTGCTTCTCCCGCCCTCCCTGCGTCCTGTTCTCTGGCTGCCACACGTAATGACCCAGGTCTCCTGCCTGGATCCATGTTCCTTTACAGACGTACATGCTCTCGAAATCCGGCCATGGCATCCGTCACTTCCGTAGAGCCCTTCTCTCATGTCACTGTCTGTTTTTCAGATTAGACAGACACACGCAGGCCACCACGCTCGTCTGTCAGATATTTGGAGGATACCTACGGTCTAGAGGTAAACTTTGGTTTAGAAATTGATAAAGTGGGAGGGGAGAGGAGGGAGGTAGACAGGGTAAAAGGAGTCAAATGTGTGGTGACATTAAAGAATTAAAAATAAATTTAAAAAAAAGTTGATAAATTGACGCGTATGGTTAACAAATGCAAACAGGAAGACAGGGCTAAGAGTGGGAAGCATCTTTCGTCCAGCCCAGAGTCCTTCCTATTCTCCCTTCTCAAAGACAGTCCCCACCCCCGTTTCTGGTATATCCTTCTGGTAGGTTCCGCTGCAGGAACAGACTGGCAGCACGCTAGATATGTCCCTTTCATTTTTCTCTTAACGTTAGAAGTCTCTGTACGTTTCAGTACGTAGAGGTCTAGCACAGTCTTTCGCCTGCAGTGGTGGTCCATTTATTTTAGTTTCCTATCAAGGGATACTCAGGTCATTTCTAATTTTTTAAATTACCATCTGTACTTCATTGAACATCCTTACACACGTGCTTTTATGTCCACGTAAAAGTGTGTATATAGGATAAGTTCTTAGTATTAGAATTTCTGCATCAAAGGGTGCGTGTATTTTAATTTGACATGGCCACATTGTCCTTCCAAGAGGTTATATCAGTTTACATTCCAACCAGCAGTGTATGTGGGCCAGATCCATGACACTTGGACTCACACTGTGTACTATTAAAACTTTTTGCCCAATCTGATAGCAGAAAAAAAAAAAATACTTTGTTTAAATTTTTTATTCTGAAATAGTATTTTTATGTTCTGTCATTTTAATAGTTGGGACTGCCAAAATGATTACACTTTGCTTATCCTTTGCATTTTGTTTTTATTCCAGTTAAATGTTTAAATTGCAAAGGTGTTTCAGATACTTTTGATCCATATCTTGACATAACGTTGGAGATAAAGGTAAGTGGGAACATTGCTGTGACGGTTAAATCAGTCATACCTTACATATTTATAGTTCATTTATAATTAAGTCCGTACTTGTTAGAGAATATGGATTCAGAAACTTAATAAGCTAAGACCTTATTCAGAGGTGATTAAGGTTTGTAGTACGCATCATAAAAAACTTAAAACACTTAATTTTTTTTTTATCCTTTGACTTTTCACTTAATCTTAATAAAACCAGATTCTGATGCCTGTGTCAGCCAGAGTAGATGGTGGTTATTTAGAAATTGCTTTGCTTTTTGTGTTTTCTAAATTCCTGTTTTTGTTCTTGAGCTTTGTTTTTCTGATTACAAACGTAATACACGCTTATGGTAAAAATAAGAAATGTGCTTGTGGTAAAAATGCAAGACCCGTAGCTCTCTGTATAAGACCCCACCCCTCAAACGAGCTCTTCTCAACAGTTGGGCGTGAACTGTTCCGGAGTTGTTTATTTGCTGTTGATTAGAGTGGGCTGGTTCCTTTGATTCTGCTCGGCCCTGCGCGCGTGCGCGCCTCGGCCATTGGGTGCTGGTGCAGTGAGTGACCGCGCCACGGTCTGCACGTCAGAGTCTTTGCCGAGGTGTTCGGTTTGCTTCCGGTTTCGTGCTGTTGTAAATGATGCCGCAGCGAGCAACCTCTTTACATAGTTGTGTTTGCTTTAAGCTGCTCATTCTTTAATGGGAGGGAATCGTTGGCGTGCACACACATAACAGTGACCATCATAACAAAAGCTGTTTTTACGTGAAAACTCACCGTGAGTCTCGGTCCCTGTTTGCTGACACGTGGCAGTGAGTGTAACGTGGACGCTGCTGTCCCCGCAGGCCGCTCAGAGCGTCAACAAGGCGCTGGAGCAGTTCGTGAAGCCGGAGCAGCTGGACGGAGAGAACTCCTACAAGTGCAGCAAGTACGCGGGCCGGGCCGGGCCGGGGGTCTGGATGAGCCTCTAGATGCCCCTTAGACGCCACGTCATCTGGGGGGACACTGGCGGCTCTACCTGTTGACGCTGCCGGGAGGCGCACCTTGGGGCACTGGGGATACACGAGGCCTCGCTCCTGGGAGGGCAGAGGTCGGGTCACCTGGTGCAGTGCTCGGGGAGCCACATGGCAGGGCAGCTTGGGCACCGTGTCTGTGCCCCTGCCGAGCAGCAGCGTTCCCAGGACTCCCGTCACAGGGCGTGATGGAGGGAGTCCCCTCTCCCAGGCAGTTAGGGCGGCTGGTGTCTGCTCGAAAATGCTGATTTTGCTCATTCATGAGTATGTTTCCCCGCGGAGGCAAGGGGGCCCGATTTCAGGAAGCCCTGTTTCATATGGTCTAAGTGGATTTTCATTTTATAATCAGGCGATATTGGTAACTTACCATCAGAAGCTCATTTTGTGGGGAAGAAGGCCGAGCCATAGAGATGCTCTTTGTTTTAAACTGCAGGGAATTTCCTAATCATTACTTTTCTTTCTTTTGGATCCAGATGGGGCTTTGTTTCCATGGAATTATGCAAACCAAAAAATCTGTTAGTTTTTCAGTTTGATTTGAATCGGCAGAAACTTGTATCAGCCTGATTTTAAAATATCACTGACCTGTGTGGCTCGGTGTCTCAACCTGATTTTAAAATATCACTGACCTGCGTGGCTCAGTGTCTCAGAATTGTCTGGCTTCCTTTTCTCTTTTGTGCTAAGTAAACAGTTTCCCCTGTACTTTAAATTTTAATATTTTCACTGTTGGTTGAAAGAGGTTCTGTTTCTCATCTAGTATCCTTCTTTTGGAAACTTAATGTAGAATGTTTCAGAGAAATAATAAGGGAAAGACTATAATACAAAAAAATATTCATTAACCTTCTTAATCTTTTGTTCCTGTTTATTTCAAGGTGTAAAAAGATGGTTCCAGCCTCAAAGAGGTTCACTATACACAGATCCTCCAATGTTCTTACACTTTCTCTGAAACGTTTTGCAAATTTTACTGGAGGAAAAATTGCTAAGGTATGTCGATATTATTAATAACCTTTTATATCAAACCTTTCAGAGCTAAGTGTTAGTAGCTATTAAGGGGTATAAATGACCAAATTGATAAGTTCTGTTACCTGACTTTCTAAGTTCTTCCAGCACTTAGTAATGGGAAAAACTGTCAAAGTGTTGAGCCAGTAGCGTGTTCTGTGTATTTTCTATAGTCCTTAGGTGGTTAGACTTTCCGATAATAAAATCGGTACCTGTTGTCCACATCTGGGCTTTGTAGTCAGCGAAGGTACCGATTGTGCACAGGGAGAGCTTGCGTCATTTGGAATCCGAGGACGACGTCCCTGCCACGTCTCTCATCCAAGTTTATTTTCTCGTTTCATCTGTCCTCTGACTGGTCGCACATGGAACTTTCCCACTTTCTACTTTCCGAAGATTGAAAGGAGTTGGTCAAAAGTTATCATGTAGGAGAAATAATCCATTATTTAATGATTCGGGATGATTCAGGAAATAATCCCGAATCATTAAAAATAAGTGATGACTGAAGTCCAGAGTTGTCATTTTGTTACTGTCTCCTCTGATGTATTTGAAGAATTCACTTAATCCTCATTTGTTTAGAGGGAATGAAGAATACAGTAGGATTGTATTAAATACACTCTTAGATTCAGGTACGTCCAGGTTAATCATGTCTTTTGAAATAGGGTGCACCAAGTTAGTTTTCTGCTAGAACAGCATAGGGTACACTGTTCTGCAGGTGCCTAAATGCCCCACACCTGGCTATGTGGAATGCTCTGTCTTCAGAAATAATGTTTCTTTTCCTCTTTCCGTTTAGGATGTGAAATATCCTGAATATCTTGATATCCGACCATATATGTCTCAACCAAACGGAGAACCGATTATTTATGTTTTGTATGCAGTGCTGGTACACACTGGTTTTAATTGCCATGCTGGCCATTACTTCTGCTACATAAAAGTAAGCCGTGTGGATTTTGCTAAAAACTTTTCACAACACACTGTAAGATAGCAGGCATTCTT